>NC_092343.1:91220500-91549500 GCF_046630445.1 Rutidosis leptorrhynchoides | reverse complement strand
CTTATGAACTTGATGTACATTTTTCGTATATGCTTATTTGACAAAGTGTAGACTTGACAAAAATATGAAAATGAGCACTAGTTTGATTTGAATGCCATGTAACAAGTGTTTAATTGCTATAATGATTATTGTTGACATGGTTAAGAGTTTAAATGTGATAAAACATTGTACACATTTTCGTATGTAAAAGTGTAGAATTGTTATTGTTAAGAAAATGTGTATAAAATGTGTTATGAATTGAACATGTCATCATAATTGTTTCAAGTTATTATTTTGCTAACACTAATGCATATTTGGATGCACAAATTTTGTGTTTAATGTGTTTTGCAGAGAAATACAGATACGGACGGTGCATCATCGTCCAGACAACCAGAGCCCGAACCGGAAATGTTTTATGAACAAGAACAACATATGCAACAAGAAGAAGAACAACATGAGGATCAACATATTCCATATCACGATCAAGATCAATTATTCATGAATCAGTTTCGTCAATTCGCTCCACATCAAATGATTCTGAGCTTAGACATTAATGAAGATCAGTTACACCCAAATCTGAGATTTGATCGATGTTGGATAGAGTATCCAGATTATCAAAAGAACATGCACATTCTCTACTTTAAGGTTGTTGAAATGCCAAGGGCAATTGACTGGGTACCTTTGGAAACAGTTGACCTTGCCGAACCGATTCGGGAATTATTGGTGCAAAGGTATGGTAATTCTCAGTTTAACGATTGGATGCGCCTATTTTCCATTCGTAGAACCATATATAGGGAATGGTGTATAGAATTACTTAATACTATTAAGTTAAACAGTGATGTTAGGAGGATAGATGATAGAAGCTTTATTAGATTTCTGTTAGGTGGACGCATGTACAGAATGTCCATGATAGATTTAGCCAGGGCCTTACAGATTTACACCCCTGCTGAACTTTTGAGCCCCGACTGTAATAGCCTGATTGCCCAAGGAGAAAGGATAGATAGGGAATTTGATATTAACGCCGTCTGGAGGCGTATGTCCCACTTTAATGAATTTCACGCCAGTGGAAATCATACATACTTAGATATAGATAGAGCTGAACTCCGGGTGATTCATAGATTCTTAGCAAACACAATTACACAAAGGGGTAAGAATAAAGAGAAATTGACCGTAAACGATTTGTTCTACCTCAAGTGTATTAGAGACCCGAGGAGTTTCGTTAACATTCCCTATTGTGTTGGTTATTATCTTGCTAATGTAGTTTCGGGGATGAAATCGGGGAGTATTATAGGTGGTGGTATTTTCATTACTCTCATTGGAGAGTATTTAGGTGTGGATAAGCACCAAGGGGGTCCAATGAACGAAATAGAGGACGAAGGTGAAACTATAAGTTCAAACCTTTATCACGGTGCAAGGGTATTATTGATGAGACGTGGTCGGGTATATTGATACGAGGGACCTCAGCGACAGGTAGAGAGAGGTTCGGATGACGAAATGGAAGAGGCGAACAACATTATAGGAGTTGTTCGGGAGACTGCTCTTGATTTAGGCGTTCGTATGGAGGATGAATACATGACGAACTATGATAGGCATATGCAGTACGAGGCATGGCAACGTCGGAATGACTACGAGCATTCCCGGCAACGAGAGCATGGCCGATGGGATTATCATCAGCGCCAAATTATAAGCCAGTTGCAGCCTGGCGAGATGTATTATCCGACCCGACCCGCATACTATCCCGCACATCAGCCAGAAATGAGACCACCCTATGATTTATATGATTATGACGCAGCATACCAGTTCACCTATAATCAGCCATGGAACCCGGACGCGAACATGAATTGGGATCCTTATCCTAATTATCCTCCTAACCCACCTCCTGATCAGTAGAGATAAGTTGGTAATTTATATTTTTATTATTTTAAACACTTAACATTTTAATTACATTTATGTAATGTTTGATATTTCTATTATTATTATGTACTAATATTTTTCTTATAATTTGAAAGTGGGATGCCAAAGTTCCATTTCAAATTACATGTATGATTATATTTGTATTGTATGTATTTTATGTTATGCACAAAACAGGATAAAACAACGCGTTTTCAAAGACTGGCATTAAGTTCAGCAAAAGCAAGTAATTTTGACGACAAGATGCAAAATATATGTGAAATAACAACAAGACGGAATGAACAAATGACGTGCACCATTTATCATTCAGCAAACAAACGCCAATATATTTGGAAACTTTGGTAAAAATTTAATCATTTTCACACAAATCACCCTCAATAATTTAAATTGTTACTGATTTCTTGCAAATGAGGGCATTGCAAGATCTTAAGTGTGGGAAGGGGTTAAATTCTTTCGGATTTTAAAATTTTTTACTTTATACACTTGGTTACCATTAAAAATACTAGTAAAGCAGTAGTTGTATTAGAATCTAGTGCTCTCTGATAAAAAAGAACAGCCCTAGTCTTATATACTGACTACCCAATTCTAGTAAAATTTTTCAATTAAATGAATTCAAATCATGTTTATACATATTTATGAACGATAAAACTAGGTTTTAACACCGAAATTATTGTTATCTCAGAAAGAACATAAATTAAGAAACAAACTAAAATGTCAAAATTCATTTAAAATGGAATAGAGGACGATAAAAAGAAAAATAAAAAGCCAAGTGTGGGAAAATTTACCAAGTTATTTTAAACATATGTCACATATATCTGTAACAAATTTTTGAAAATACTTTTGCTTTGAACAATAATCAACTGTTTTATCCAATGAAACTATCGAAGAGAGATGGATCTACACGATGAATCAATTCCATCATTTAAAAGGAAGTAAAGTCTTCCGAAAAAGACACGCGCTTCTTGATTTAGGACAAGAAGTTGTCGACCAGACCAGCTGTAGGTTGACGAAAAATCTAGAAAAGTCATCACTAAAATCAGCTGGAAATCCACGGACCTCAGCATCAAACAGGGTCGCCAAGTGGTCAGATTTATCCTAACCATGAGAAGGATTTATCTCGTACAATGGGGAGGCACCGTGCAAATTAGCTGGATAAGACTAATGAATCAGATCCCCAGAAAGGATAATCTCCTTAAAGATTAAAAATCAGCTTTTAAGCCTGATATTACTCAATCCTTGAGTTTGACCTTAAAAATTGAGAATTCAAACTCATGGAATTCAATGATATCTAAACTCGAGCTTGAACGAGAAAATATTTTGATCAAAACTATAAACCGATTTGTTTTCTGAAAATCCATTTTCAATGCGTTCATTACCATTGAACGTAAAATCCTAGGAATTCACCTGGAATTCATTAGGTCACCTGAACCAAATCGGGTGTCAACCGTAAGAACGGTGGTTGCATAGCATGGTCGAAGACAGGACCTTGTGCCAGACCGAAATATAAGGGTGAGCTTTACTATTGCTCCTACCAAGGATAGTAATTGCGTCCGACACGTTATAGACCATAATCAAAAGCATGTCACGGGACATTGCCTTAACAGTTGCTTGTTCAACGCTTTCCTTTACAACCGGACGGTAGTTTGCCGAAAGGTAATATACGGAACAAGTAACTTGGACGTGTTGCTTTCCAAATACAAAGTTAGCAAGTGGGTGACACAAAACCGCAAGTTTTGAGCTAAAATTTTCAAATCTGAAACCCACCAAACCCACAAAAATATTTTGCAAACACCGGTAAAGGGTTATTCCGGAAAACTTATCTAGGGTAAAAACTAGATTTCGAAAGATCAAATGTTTTCATAAAGATCCAATTTCCTTAATGGATCTAAAATTTTATAGTCATGTGGGACTGTAAACCATATCGTTACTACCATTGTTTATACCGCCGTATAGAAATCACTGATGTACAAAGTATGAAGAATAAAGAAGTGATTCTAGTATTTCAAGACGATATTGCTTGAGGACAAGCAACGCTCAAGTGTGGGAATATTTGATAATGCTAAAAACGAACATATATTTCATAGCATTATTCCTCAAGAAAGACAAGCTTTTAGTTGCAATTGTTCTATTTACAAGAGATATTCGTTTAAATAATAAAAGGTGAAGACAAAAGACAGATTCGACGAATTGAAGACGCAAACGACCAAAAAGCTCAAAAGTACAAAAGACAATCAAAAAGGTTCAAAATATTGATGAGGAACGTCTCAAAATGACAAGAGTACAAGTTACAAGACGCAAAGTACACGATATAAAATAATACGCGAAGACGTCCGAAAATCCGGAACCGGGACCTGAGCCAAGAAGAAACGCCCGACGCAACGGACCAAAAATATCTAGTCTACTATGCACAAGAATATAATATAATATATATATAATTATATATAATTATATATTATATTATATATTATTATTATATTACGTCGGCAAGAAGAAAACAAACCAACTTGGCTGGATCCAGGGTGGCCATGCGACTCGCATGGCCAGAAGCACAAAATCCATGCGAGTCGCATGGAGTGAAAATGCTGGTCAGGTCCTATATAAAGCCAGTTTTCTGCCGAGTTAAACACCTAATATCTATCTCTCTCTCAATATATACGTAATATATATATATATTTTATATTTTAATTTTAATTTTTATTTTAAATCCTAATAATAAGGGTATGTTAGCGAATGTTGTAAGGGTGTAAGTCGAAATTCTGTCCGTGTAACGCTACGATATTTTTAATCATTGTAAGTTATGTTCAACCTTTTTACATTAATGTCTCGTAGCTAAGTTATTATTATGCTTATTTAAAACGAAGTAATCATGATGTTGGGCTAATTACTAAAATTGGGTAATTGGGCTTTGTACTATAATTGGGGTTTGGATAAAAGAACGACACTTGTGGAAATTAGACTATGGGCTATTAATGGGCTTTATATTTGTTTAACTAAATGAAAGTTTGTTAATGTTAATATAAAGATTTACAATTGGGCGTCCCTATAAATTACCATATACACTCGATCGGACACGATGGGCGGGGTATTTATATGTACGAATAATCGTTCATTTAACCGGACACGGGAATGGATTAATAGCCACTAGAATAATTAAAACAGGGGTGAAATTACATTCAAGGGTAATTGGTGTAATTGTTAACAAAGTAGTAAAACCTTGGTTTACACGCAGTCGATAACCTGGTGTATTCATTAAACAAAGTATTAAAACCTTGTTACAATTCGAATCCCCAATTAGTTGGAATATTTAACTTCGGGTATAATAATAATTTGACGAGGACACTCGCACTTTATATTTATGACTGATGGACTGTTATGGACAAAAACCAGACGGACATATTGAATAATCCAGGACAAAGGACAATTAACCCATGGGAATAAAACTAAAATCAACACGTCAAACATCATGATTACGGAAGTTTAAATAAGCATAATTCTTTTATTTCATATTTAATTTCCTTTATTTTATTATTTAATCGCACTTTTAATTATCGTACTTTTTAATTATCGTAAGTTTATTTTATCGCAATTTTATTACTCGCAATTTCATTATCGTTATTTACTTTAAGTTTTAATTTAAGTCTTGTATTTATTTTATATTTTACATTAGGTTTTAACTGCAACTAAAGTCTTAAAATCGACAAACCGGTCATTAAACGGTAAAAACCCCCCTTTATAATAATAATATTACTTAAATATATATTTGTATTTTTATAAAAGTAAACTAATATAGCGTTGAGCTTTGTTTAAAGATTTCCCCGTGGAACGAACCGGACTTACTAAAAACTACACTACTGTACGATTAGGTACACTGCCTATAAGTGTTGTAGCAAGGTTTAAGTATATCCATTCTATAAATAAATAAATATCTTGTGTAAAATTGTATCGTATTTAATAGTATTTTCCTAGTAAAATAATAACTATTTTATATACACCCCGCTGCACATCAATCTACCATTTAGCCCACCAATTTACACCAAAGTTTTGGTTTCTATGGTTTATCATGAAAAGTTCTACATCAAAACCAAGATTGCACACCAATGCCCGTGGATACCAACGGTAATCCACTTTAAATTCATCAAATCAAACCATTTCGTTATGTTCTTGGGATTACCCATAAGATAACTCCATCGAATTTTCCAATTTAATTCATTCCATGTCATCAATCTAGTGTCATCGTCTATCATCTGAACACAAGCTCAGTCAAATTACACAATAACTGAATCACAATTTCAACATTGTTTTCGCAAGAATTACCCCAAATCTATAATCAAATACCTCTTACCGACCCGGTATTCAATAATTTATCATGATCTTTACAACAATGTCATTACATACCAGTTATTCCGTTGGCTAGCGCATGTCTCGGATCATATCATAAATAGTAAGAATTATCACAAACACGATTCTCAAATCAATTTCAATCATATCATTAATGATTTGTGATAGCGTACATCCACTAATACAGTCATGGGATAAATATCAACATGTTATTTTCATTAAATAACTTCGATTACACAAACCTGACACCACCCACTCAGCTTTTGTAAAGTCATCACTTAGTTAAAACTCCATCAGAACTTACAATTTAACCCTGATTAACCAATAATAAATCAACATTTAGATCCAACACAACGATCGTTACCATGTCTAAAAGGTTAACTTCCTGTTAAGTTCATCAGAAATCGCAATAAATCGACATTAAGGGTAATTCCACAACTAATCATATGTCATATTCATCAAGTTTCCCTCAAGAAGATAATATTGATCTCAACGTAACTCGAAATTTTCAACCCTTCAAAACAATGTTTTCCAATCAATATATACAATCCCACATGGCCACAACATACAACACTGTCAATAAACATCTGATCCATCACCTTACTATATCTTCTCTGACTTTTGAAACTACTATATGATTCACTACAATGTATTTTCGTTGGCCAGACGCAATACATTGTCTCAAATCATACTTTCATTTCAAATATCTCGGAGCAAGATCTTAATCATGTTCAACAGTCTATCCAAAACTACGTTCACAAGTCACTGTTAGTTACATCCCACTAACAATAAATAATTCCAAAGAACATAAGGTTGACAAACCTATACTTTAACACACAATTAAATCACTTACTGAATGTCGACACATCAACCACTATAACAGCGTTCCGAGTTCATACTGAAAATCCCACTCTAGTGCGTCTTACAACCTAAGATTTTTTGAACCACGAAGTATTCCGAAGGTTAAATCTCTAAGTCTAATTTCTAATTTTACTCTATCAATAAACCAGTTTGATAACATCCGACAGTTTCCAGAACTCACCGTCTTAAAATCACATTTAGCTATACAACACTGGAAGAGTCAATCTCTGTTTCAAGTTCCACCTAAAGTCGCATCTTTCTTTGGTTAACTCCATCAATGAATCGGTCACGTTGACAACATACGACAATTTTAAGAACTTGCAGTTCAAAACACAATAACCCATAAACAAATTCTATCTCGAAATAGGTTAAATCATTATTCACGGACACACACTTGCATAATTAATTCCATAATTGTTGAACCTAGATTTACCTATTTTTAAGGTTCATTAATGCAACAATTAACCATATACTACAAGTTAATTCCTAGAAGATTTCAACCATCAATTGAAGCTATTACACGACTCCCATAGCATAAAAAAAAATTTATCGTGTCAAATCATTCCATCTTATTGGCATACTGGTCAAAATTCCAAACGGGGTCGAACACTCGTGTAACACCCAAGATTTTTTTTAAGTCACAGTGGAAGACTTAATTTACATAAATAACCTTAGTTAATTACTCCATTACAAACCAACGGTGTTACATCAAACGACTAGTTGCATATTTATAAAAGTTAAGACATCAGAGTTCGTCTTGTCAAACATATCTTCAACCCGACTCCCGTCACTACCAGCACTAAGATTCAAAACCTGCAAGGGAGGAGGTGTGGGGGTTTGCACAATGCTAAGTGAATGGAATCATCTAACAGATCTAGCATACAGTACCAACTTGTATAACTACAGCAGCTACAACAATCAATAACAGGCAATCGGCAACTAACAACTAATCATCTGGCAACTGGCATCTAGCAACTAGCAACTATGCTCCAACTAGAGACTCGGCGGCTTGTACGGGCATGTAACGACCCGTCAAAATCATCATTGACAGCACCGTCAACTCAGGTCCCGTAATGTGGTAATAGTTCCAAAATGAGACGCGTTTGACCAAAATTATGTCGCATTCATTTGAAACGTGTATGACTTGCAAAGTTTTATGCTACCAAATGGTTCGACAACAAGTTTTAGTTTACAAAAGTTAATAAGTATAAATGAAATAACTTGCAACATAATATGAGTTGAAAATCACGAATGCTATCAATAGCGTATGCATGTAAACATTAAGTTTAAATCCCAAGGTGCTATCACTAGCATATGCATGTATGCTTGACTCCAAGCAAGTAATCAAAATGTGCGGAAGCATGTATCAAGTAGCCAAGTATGAACCTGAGAAACATATAGAAAACTGTCAACGAAAAACGTTGGTGAAATCAAAGGTGTATTTGTAAACGTTATTTTTGAACTACAAGATTTTGTATAGTTAATTATCCAAATCGTTTGCATTCCAAAAGTACGTTAACGAGCACCCAATTATCAAGACTTAACTGTTTTGTACCCTGTTACGTAGTGTTAGAATGAGGGCTAACGGTAGCGAACCGTCCGAATGAGGGCTCGTCAAGCCCTTGTGATCACATAACATAAGTTCATGTTTACACCCTGCAAGTGTAACTAATGATAATTGAATTGAGGCTTTTTGTTCTAACTCGCTGTGGAATGTTTATTTTCGTACTTGTGTTCAAAGCATAAAAGTATGATACGTATATGTTTCTCATCCCATGATTTAAAGAATAAAAGTTGTTGAAAAGATGGGACTATGATCTCACCGTAGTTGCACGCCAAAGTATTTGAAATTAAACATTGTGCAAATGAAAGTTGCTTAGCCTTAACCTAAACAATTAGGTTGTTTTAATTACGGGTTACGGTACAAGGTCAGGCGAAATGTGTTCAATTAGTCCTATGGCTCGTTACGACTTGATTAATATAGCATGTGAATCAAGTTGTCAAGTTTCATGCAAGATATAAGTGTAAAAGCACGTTAAAACGATTGCATATGTGTTTGGTCAAGTTTGACTAAAAGTCAAACTTGGTCAAAGTCAAAGTCAACAGGGTTGGGTCGGGTATCCGACAATTTTTCTTCACTTAGTAATCATATATGAACATGTTGGCCAAGTTTCATGTTAATCGGAGGTGCGTAGCATAGTTAGATTTAAACGGTAAACGACCAAGCAAAACAGAAATCTGCAGTTCATTTGGACGGCATCCAAAATGGCTGGACGACGTCCAGCAATGAAGGCCTGGATGATTGGGACGGCGTCCAAAACAACAGACCTGATGAGTTGCTGAAAATTTTCTAAGTGTCGAGCCAAACTTCAATCAAACGCAATTTATGAACCGAAAACACTTAAGACACGTATCTTATATCGTTGGAAAGGTATTTTGACAAGGAATACAACTAAACTCATATCATCAATCAATTTCATCATTTACAACAACAAAAACCTCGTCGAAAGATCATTAAAAATCCATTATCAAAGTTTCAAGTTCGTAAAATGCATTCCATGATTCGGGAACATACTACACACATATAATATGCCGTTTCGTAGCTAATTACGCATACAATACAACTAAACACTTACCAACAACATTGCAAAGCATTTGATGCATCGAAAGTTCGTTTTAAAATTGAAAATGCTCTAAATGAACATATATTTAGTATCAATATCCTTCCAATATGTAAAGCTTTTAGTTGCAATTGTTCTATTTTTATGTAATATTCGTTTAAATAAATAAGTGCGAAGACAAAAGAAGAAAATGACGATTTGAAGACGCAAATGACCAAAAAGCTCAAAAGTACAAAGTACAATCCAAGTGGTTCAATTTATTGATAAGAAACGTCTCAAAATTACAAGAGTACGAGCCGCGAAACGCACAGTACAAGATATTAAATAGTACGCAAGGACGTGCGAAAATCCGGAACCGGGACCAGAGTCAACTCTCAACGCGCGACGCAACGGAGCTAAAATTACAAGTCAACTATGCACATGAATATAATATAATATATAAATAATTCTTAAAATTATATATATATTATATTATATAATAAAACGTCAGCAAATAAGAAAACAAAAATATGTGAGCTGTCCCAGGTGGCCATGCGATCGCATGGCCAGAAGGCACAAAATCCATGCGATCGCATGGGCATCAGAATCTGGCCAAATGTAACAAATAGCCACGAATTCGGACGAGCTCAACACCTCTTTTTCATTTTCCTTTCTTTCTGTAAACAATATAATATATATATATTATTAATTATAATTTTAATTTTAATTTAAGTTAATAATAATAAGGTTATTGTAAGAATGTTTTACGAGTTTTAAGTCGAAATTCTGTCCGTGCAACGCTACGCTATTAATCACCACTGTAAGCTATGTTCTTCCTTTTTAAATTAATGTCTCGTAACTAAGTTATTATTATGCTTATTTGAGCCAAAGTAATCGTGATGTTAGACTAAATATTAAGACGGGGTTATTAGATTTTGTACCATAATTAAGGTTTGGACAAAAGACCGACACTTGTGGACATTGGACTATTGACTATTAATAGATAGGGGGTATTGTCTAATCGAATGACAACTCATTAGAATCTGTCGAACCTATCTTCAAATTAGTTAATCTAATAATTATTAAAATGATTATGTATGTTCTATTTAGTGACGTTTATACGACATCTTTTACAATCATTTAATTAATTATTCGGGTTGGGTAATTGATTATTCATTCTGATCAAGTGGGTAAATTAATATTCATATCTCATTAAAACAGGGGTGGATTACATACAAGGATAATTGGTGTAATTGTTAACAAAGTATTAAAACCTTGGATTATACGCAGTCGATAACCTAGTGTAATTATTAAACAAAGTATTAAAACCTTGTTACAGTTCGAATCCCTAATTAGTTGGAATATTTGACTTCGGGAATAAGGTTAATTTGATGAGCATTTTATAATTGTGACCGATGGACTATTATGGACAAAAACCAAATAGGTATCAAATAATCCAGGACAAAGGACAATTAACCCGGGTAACAATTAATTCAAATCAAAACGTCAAACATCATGATTACGTAAGTTTAAATAAGCATAATACTTTTATTTCATATTTCATCATACCTTTATTTATTGTCATTTTAATTACTGCAATTTACTTTATCGCAATTTAAATTCTGTCATTTATATTATCGTCATTTATCTTTACGCTTTATTTAAAATCGACAAACCGGTCATTAAACGGTAAGACCCCCTTTTTATAATAATAATAATACTACTATATTACTAATATATATATATATATATATATATATATATATATATATATATATATATATATATATATATATATATATATATATATATATATATATATATATATATATATATATATATATGTATATATATATATATGTATATATATATGTATATATATATATATATATGTATATATATATATAATTGTTTAAAAATATAGTGTACGCAATAAGCCGTCTCCCTGTGGAACGAACCGGACTTACTAAAAACTACACTACTCTACGATTAGGTACACTGCCTATAAGTGTTGTAGCAAGGTTTAGGTATATCACATCCGTAAATTAATTAAAACTTGTATCATATTTCGTAGTATTTCGTAATAAAAATATAACTATTTCGTATACACCTCTGCGCACATCAAGTTTTTGGCGCCGCTGCCGGGGATGCGAAAGCGAAACGCTATATTCTAAAAAAAAAAATTTAGTTTTTAAGCTATCTTTGTAAAAATATATAAGTTTTAAAAAAATTATAAAAACATAAAAAAGTATATATTTCTATATTTTTAAGTGTTTAAATTAAAAAGTTTATATTTTTTTTATTAGTTTTGTTAAAAGTTATAAAAACTAATAAGCAATTTTTTTTAAATATAAGTTTTATTTAAATTACATATTATTTTTTATAAATTTAAATCAAAAAAATATATATTTATATAATTAAAACTGGAACTGGGCCGAGCCTGTCGAAGCCCAACTTCTGACCTGGTATCCGATCCCATGCGATCGCATGAAAATATAACTCTTAAACCATGCGATCGCATGAGAGTGTCTGACAAGTCTGAATCCTAGTACGTACGGATTAGGGTTTGTGTTTAATAATTATTATTATTAATTAATTAGTTAATTAGGGTTTTATTAAATAATATTTAGTTTTAGTTTATTTAAATTAGTTTTAATTAAGTATTTATAATTATAAATTAATACTTTTATAAAATAATAATATAAAAATAATATTTTTATAAAAATAAGCAATTTTATCATTTTTTGTATTATTTATAAATTGTATATTTTAAACATATAGTTCGTAATTTGTATTTTTATCGTTCGTAACTAGTTTTAAGTTATAGTTTTTGCCGTAGTTATTTTATATTTCTAGTTTTTTAGGCTTTGCCGTAAAATCCCTTAAGTGCTTTTTCTTTAGATTAAGATTTAGGCGCTTTAGAATTTTACGACATCGCTTATCGTTTTAGTTTTAAATAAATTTTAGTGCCTTTTAAGTTATTGCCGTTTTGGATATAGAATTCCTTTTAAACTTTAATACCTTTAGACATAAGTTTTAAATTTTAGTTTTTAGACTTTTAAGTTTCGACGTTTTTCTTTCTTATTTTTATTTTTCGACCTTTTATTTTTCGACGTTTTTCGACGCGCTCTTTTTCTTTCTTATTTCTCGACGCTCTAGTTTTTAGGACATAGAATTTTCTATTTCTTCTCTAAAAATTCAAAACGAAAAATTATTTTAAGCGGTTAAATTGATAGACATCCAAAATTTTCTGGTTCGTAGTAATAGTTGGATTTGTTAGTGGCGAGTTGTGGGCTTCCGATTTAAAGGGTCCTGGCTACCTGCTGCATCTATTGGCTATTCGAAACGTGGGCAAAATCAAAAAAGTCTATTAATTTGATAACTTATATAATTTTTATTTTTATAACTAATAGCATATTCAGTGAATGCACCGAGCAAAACGTTCACCACCTTTCATACGTTCACCACCTGTAACCCGATCAAGACATCTAGCCAATATTGTCGCCGTTGAAACATCATCAAATCAAACAAGTACTTCAACTCAAATTTCCGATAATCCATTTTTTTGAACCCGACCTCACAATTGAGAATCCGGAGGATATTCAGGGACAATTCAGAGATCCTGAACCACTAATCATTCCTCCTGAACCACAAATCACTCATTCAGAGATTGTCGAGGAAGAAACCATTAATTCAAAATCCTCTAGTAATTCAGATTTAACAAATTCAATCATGGAAAATCTGGAACCTCTAAGTATGGAAGATTGAATGAGAGCTAAACGCACTGGCCAAGGTTATGCAATTACTCAACCAGACATTAATGCACCAGATTATGAAATCAAAGGACAAATCCTACACATGGTAACTAATCAATGCCAATATAGTGGTACGCCAAAAGAAGATCCAAACGAACATCTTCGAACCTTTAATAGGATCTTTACTCTATTTAAAATCCGAGAAGTTGAGGATGAACAGATCTATCTCATGTTATTTTCCCGGAATTTAACGGGAGAAGCCAAAGATTGGTTAGAATCTTTACCTGAAGGGGCGATTGATACATGGGACGTTTTAGTTGAGAAATTTCTTAAAAGATTCTTTCCGGCATCTAAAGCCGTGAGACTTCAAGGAGAAATTGTTACGTTCACACAGAAGCCAAATGAAACTCTATATGAAGCGTGGACAAGATTTGGAAAGTTGTTGAGAGGATGTCCTCAGCACGGTTTAGACACTTATCAAATAGTACAAATATTCTACCAAGGTGTCGACGTTGCTACATGAAAAGACATCGATACAGCAGCTGGTGGTTCCATTATGAAGAAAACTGCAACTGAAGCTCACAAGATAATTGATAATACAGCCTCCCACTCGCATGAGTGGCACCAGGAAAAAGATATATTTCGTTCATCTAAAGCGGCTAGAGCCGATTCTAACCATGACTTTGATTCCGTTTCAGCAAAAATAGATGCTTTCGAGAGACGAATGGAAAAAATGACTAAAGATATTCACACAATACGAATCAGTTGTGAGCAATGCGGTGGACCACACTTAACAAAAGATTGTCACATTGAGCAAACGATGGAACAACGTGAGAATGTTTCCTACATGAACCAAAGGCCGGGAAATAATTATCAAAATAATTATCAACCGCCAAGGCCAAACTTCAATCGAAATCAAAACATTCTTTACAATCCAAATGGACCTAATAATAACTCGTACAACCAACAAGGTCTGAATAACCAACCAACTCAAAACAACACTTTCAATCAACAAAGACCTAGCTTGTATAAACTACCACAATAAATCGAAGAGAAAAAGTCAAATCTAGAAGAAATGATGGCAAAGCTAATGGAATCTCAAACACAATTTATTACATCTCAAATCCAAACAAATGAGAGGTTTGATCAGTCATTAAGAACTCAACAAACTTCCATTTTAAATCTAGAAAAACACGTAGGAACTCTTGCTAGTATGATGAGTGAGAGGGAACAAGGAAAGCTACCGAGTAATACTGAAGTAAATCCTCGAAATGAGAATGTTAATATGGTGTCAACAAATTCTGAAAAACCAGCATCAGAAGATGAGAAGGTTTTAGATGTGAGTAACAATGAAGAAGTTACAACACCACCACCACCACCCGAGTATGTAAAGCCAGTGGTGGCACCATACCGACCACCCATCCCGTTTCTAAGAAAAGGAGTTGAGTATGAGCAAGTTGAAATGTCCCGTTCTTATTGATTAAAAACGTTCCATATTAATTGATTTCGTTGCGAGGTTTTGACCTCTATATGAGACGTTTTTCAAAGACTGCATTCATTTTTAAAACAAACCATAACCTTTATTTCATAAATAAAGGTTTAAAAAGCTTTACGTAGATTATCAAATAATGATAATCTAAAATATCCTGTTTACACACGACCATTACATAATGGTTTACAATACAATTATGTTACATCGAAATCAGTTTCTTGAATGCAGTTTTTACACAATATCATACAAACATGGACTCCAAATCTTGTCCTTATTTTAGTATGCAACAGCGGAAGCTCTTAATATTCACCTGAGAATAAACATGCTTTAAACGTCAACAAAAATGTTGGTGAGTTATAGGTTTAACCTATATATATCAAATCGTAACAATAGACCACAAGATTTCATATTTCAATACACATCCCATACATAGAGATAAAAATCATTCATATGGTGAACACCTGGTAACCGACATTAACAAGATGCATATATAAGAATATCCCCATCATTCCGGGACACCCTTCGGATATGATATAAATTTCGAAGTACTAAAGCATCCGGTACTTTGGATGGGGTTTGTTAAGCCCAATAGATCTATCTTTAGGATTCGCGTCAATTAGGGTGTCTGTTCCCTAATTCTTAGATTACCAGACTTAATAAAAAGGGGCATATTCGATTTCGATAATTCAACCATAGAATGTAGTTTCACTTACTTGTGTCTATTTTGTAAATCATTTATAAAACCTGCACGTATTCTCATCCCAAAAATATTAGATTTTAAAAGTGGGACTATAACTCACTTTCACAGATTTTTACTTCGTCGGGAAGTAAGACTTGGCCACTGGTTGATTCACGAACCTATAACAATATATACATATATATCAAAGTATGTTCAAAATATATTTACAACACTTTTAATATATTTTGATGTTTTAAGTTTATTAAGTCAGCTGTCCTCGTTAGTAACCTACAACTAGTTGTCCACAGTTAGATGTACAGAAATAAATCGATAAATATTATCTTGAATCAATCCACGACCCAGTGTATACGTATCTCAGTATTGATCACAACTCAAACTATATATATTTTGGAATCAACCTCAACCCTGTATAGCTAACTCCAACATTCACATATAGAGTGTCTATGGTTGTTCCGAAATATATATAGATGTGTCGACATGATAGGTCGAAACATTGTATACGTGTCTATGGTATCTCAAGATTACATAATATACAATACAAGTTGATTAAGTTATGGTTGGAATAGATTTGTTACCAATTTTCACGTAGCTAAAATGAGAAAAATTATCCAATCTTGTTTTACCCATAACTTCTTCATTTTAAATCCGTTTTGAGTGAATCAAATTGCTATGGTTTCATATTGAACTCTATTTTATGAATCTAAACAGAAAAAGTATAGGTTTATAGTCAGAAAAATAAGTTACAAGTCGTTTTTGTAAAGGTAGTCATTTCAGTCGAAAGAACGACGTCTAGATGACCATTTTAGAAAACATACTTCCACTTTGAGTTTAACCATAATTTTTGGATATAGTTTCATGTTCATAATAAAAATCATTTTCTCAGAATAACAACTTTTAAATCAAAGTTTATCATAGTTTTTAATTAACTAACCCAAAACAGCCCGCGGTGTTACTACGACGGCGTAAATCCGGTTTTACGGTGTTTTTCGTGTTTCCAGGTTTTAAATCATTAAGTTAGCATATCATATAGATATAGAACATGTGTTTAGTTGATTTTAAAAGTCAAGTTAGAAGGATTAACTTTTATTTGCGAACAAGTTTAGAATTAACTAAACTATGTTCTAGTGATTCAAGTTTAAACCTTCGAATAAGATAGCTTTATATGTATGAATCGAATGATGTTATGAACATCATTACTACCTTAAGTTCCTTGGATAAACCTACTGGAAAAGAGAAAAATGGATCTAGCTTCAACGGATCCTTAGATGGCTCGAAGTTCTTGAAGCAGAATCATGACACGAAAACAAGTTCAAGTAAGATCATCACTTGAAATAAGATTGTTATAGTTATAGAAATTGAACCAAAGTTTGAATATGATTATTACCTTGTATTAGAATGATAACCTACTGTAAGAAACAAAGATTTCTTGAGGTTGGATGATCACCTTACAAGATTGGAAGTGAGCTAGCAAACTTGAAAGTATTCTTGATTTTATGAAACTAGAACTTTTGGAATTTATGAAGAACACTTAGAACTTGAAGATAGAACTTGAGAGAGATCAATTAGATGAAGAAAATTGAAGAATGAAAGTGTTTGTAGGTGTTTTTGGTCGTTGGTGTATGGATTAGATATAAAGGATATGTTATTTTGTTTTCATGTAAATAAGTCATGAATGATTACTCATATTTTTATAATTTTATGAGATATTTCATGCTAGTTGCCAAATGATGGTTCCCACATGTGTTAGGTGACTCACATGGGCTGCTAAGAGCTGATCATTGGAGTGTATATACCAATAGTACATACATCTAAAAGCTGTGTATTGTACGAGTACGAATACGGGTGCATACGAGTAGAATTGTTGATGAAACTGAACGAGGATGTAATTGTAAGCATTTTTGTTAAGTAGAAGTATTTTGATAAGTGTATTGAAGTCTTTCAAAAGTGTATAAATACATATTAAAACACTACATGTATATATATTTTAACTGAGTCGTTAACTCATCGTTAGTCGTTACATGTAAATGTTGTTTTGAAACCTTTAGGTTAACGATCTTGTTTAATGTTGTTAACCCATTGTTTATTATAACAAATGAGATGTTAAATTGTTATATTATCATGATATTATGATATATAATATATCTTAGTATGATGTATATACTGTTAAATGTCGTTACAACGATAATCGTTACATATATGTCTCGTTTCGAAATCATTAAGTTAGTAATCTTATTTTTACATATGTAATTCATTGTTAATACACTTAATAATATATTTACTTATCATTTAACATAATTAACCAAGTGTATCAATATCTTAATATGATTCATATGTACCTAGTAAGACGTTGTTATAACGATAATCGTTATATATATCGTTTTCGAGTTTCTTAAATTAATAGTCTCATTTTTATGTATATAACTCATTGTTAAAATACCTAATGAGATACATACTTATAATAAAATCATGTTAACTATATATATAACCATATATATGTCATCGTATAGTTTTTACATGTTTTAACGTTCGTGAATCACCGGTCAACTTGGGTGGTCAATTGTCTATATGAAACATATTTCAATTAATCAAGTCTTAACAAGTTTAATTGCTTAACATGTTGGAAACATTTAATCATGTAAATATCAATCTCAATTAATATATATAAACATGGAAAAGTTCGGGTCACTACAGTACCTACCCGTTAAATAAATTTCGTCCCAAAATTTTAAGCTGTTGAAGGTGTTGACGAATCTTCTGGGAATAGATGCGGGTATTTCTTCGTCATCTGATCTTCACGCTCCCAGGTGAACTCGGGTCCTCTACGAGCATTCCATCGAACCTTAACAATTGGTATCTTGTTTTGCTTAAGTCTTTTAACCTCACGATCCATTATTTCGACGGGTTCTTCGATGAATTGAAGTTTTTCGTTGATTTGGATTTCATCTAACGGAATAGTGAGATCTTCTTTAGCAAAACATTTCTTCAAATTCGAGACGTGGAAAGTGTTATGTACAGCCGCGAGTTGTTGAGGTAACTCTAGTCGGTAAGCTACTGGTCCGACACGATCAATAATCTTGAATGGTCCAATATACCTTGGATTTAATTTCCCTCGTTTATCAAATCGAACAACGCCTTTCCAAGGTGCAACTTTAAGCATGACCATCTCTCCAATTTCAAATTCTATATCTTTTCTTTTAATGTCAGCGTAGCTCTTTTGTCGACTTTGGGCGGTTTTCAACCGTTGTTGAATTTGGATGATCTTCTCGGTAGTTTCTTGTATAATCTCCGGACCCGTAATCTGTCTATCCCCCACTTCACTCCAAAAAATCGGAGACCTGCACTTTCTACCATAAAGTGCTTCAAACGGCGCCATCTCAATGCTTGAATGGTAGCTGTTGTTGTAGGAAAATTCTGCTAACGGTAGATGTCGATCCCAACTGTTTCCGAAATCAATAACACATGCTCGTAGCATGTCTTCAAGCGTTTGTATCGTCCTTTCGCTCTGCCCATCAGTTTGTGGATGATAGGAAGTACTCAGGTCTAGACAAGTTCCTAATGCTTGCTGTAATGTCTGCCAGAATCTTGAAATAAATCTGCCATCCCTATCAGAGATAATAGAGATTGGTATTCCATGTCTGGAGACGACTTCCTTCAAATACAGTCGTGCTAATTTCTCCATCTTGTCATCTTCTCTTACTGGCAGGAAGTGTGCTGATTTGGTGAGACGATCAACTATTACCCAAATAGTATCAAAACCACTTGCAGTCCTTGGCAATTTAGTGATGAAATCCATGGTAATGTTTTCCCATTTCCATTCTGGGATTTCGGGTTGTTGAAGTAGACCTGATGGTTTCTGATGCTCAGCTTTGACCTTAGAACATGTCAAACATTCTCCTACGTATTTAGCAACATCGGCTTTCATACCCGGCCACCAAAAATGTTTCTTGAGATCCTTGTACATCTTTCCCGTTCCAGGATGTATTGAGTATCTGGTTTTATGAGCTTCTCTAAGTACCATTTCTCTCATATCTCCAAATTTTGGTACCCAAATCCTTTCAGCCCTATACCGGGTTCCGTCTTCCCGAATATTAAGATGCTTCTCCGATCCTTTGGGTATTTCATCCTTTAAATTTCCCTCTTTTAAAACTCCTTGTTGCGCCTCCTTTATTTGAGTAGTAAGGTTATTATGAATCATTATATTCATAGATTTTACTCGAATGGGTTCTCTGTCCTTCCTGCTCAAGGCATCGGCTACCACATTTGCCTTCCCCGGGTGGTAACGAATCTCAAAGTCGTAATCATTCAACAATTCAATCCACCTACGCTGCCTCATATTCAGTTGTTTCTGATTAAATATGTGTTGAAGACTTTTGTGGTCAGTATATATAATACTTTTGACCCCATATAAGTAGTGCCTCCAAGTCTTTAATGCAAAAACAACCGCGCCTAATTCCAAATCATGCGTCGTATAATTTTGCTCGTGAATCTTCAATTGTCTAGACGCATAAGCAATCACCTTCGTTCATTGCATTAATACACAACCGAGACCTTGCTTTGATGCGTCACAATAAATCACAAAATCATCATTCCCTTCAGGCAATGACAATATAGGTGCCGTAGTTAGCTTTTTCTTCAATAACTGAAACGCTTTCTCTTGTTCATCCTTCCATTCAAATTTCTTCCCTTTATGCGTTAATGCAGTCAAGGGTTTTGCTATTCTGGAAAAGTCTTGGATGAACCTTCTGTAGTAACCAGCTAGTCCTAAAAACTGGCGTATGTGTTTCGGAGTTTTCGGGGTTTCCCACTTTTCAACAGTTTCTATCTTTGCCGGATCCACCTTAATACCTTCTTTGTTCACTATGTGACCGAGGAATTGAACTTCTTCCAACCAAAATGCACACTTTGAAAACTTAGAGTACAATTCTTCCTTCCTCAATACTTCTAACACCTTTCTCAAATGTTCACCGTGTTCTTGATCATTCTTTGAGTAAATAAGTATGTCATCAATGAAAACAATGACAAACTTGTCAAGGTATGGTCCACACACTCGGTTCATAAGGTCCATGAACACAGCTGGTGCATTAGTTAAACCAAATGGCATGACCATAAACTCGTAATGACCGTAACGTGTTCTGAAAGCAGTCTTTGGAATATCATCTTCTTTCACCCGCATTTGATGATACCCGGAACGTAAGTCAATCTTTGAATAAACAGACGAGCCTTGTAGTTGATCAAATAAGTCATCGATTCTCGGTAGTGGGTAGCGGTTCTTGATGGTAAGTTTGTTCAACTCTCGGTAGTCGATACACAACCTGAATGTACCATCTTTCTTCTTGACAAACAAAACAGGAGCTCCCCACGGTGATGTGCTTGGTCGAATGAAACCACGCTCTAAAAGTTCTTGTATTGGCTTTGCAGTTCTTTCATCTCGCTGGGTGCGAGTCTGTAAGGAGCACGAGCTATTGGTGCAGCTCCTGGTACAAGATCTATTTGAAATTCAACGGATCGATGTGGGGGTAATCCCGGTAATTCTTTCGGAAATACATCGGGAAATTCTTTTGCGACGGGAACATCATTGATGCTCTTTTCTTCAGTTTGTACTTTCTCGACGTGTGCTAGAACAGCATAGCAACCTTTTCTTATTAGTTTTTGTGCCTTCAAATTACTAATAAGATGTAGCTTCGTGTTGCCCTTTTCTCCGTACACCATTAAGGGTTTTCCTTTTTCTCGTATAATGCGAATTGCATTTTTGTAACAAACGATCTCAGCTTTCACTTCTTTCAACCAGTCCATACCGATTATCACATCAAAACTCCCTAACTCTACTGGTATCAAATCAATCTTAAATGTTTCGCTAACCAGTTTAATTTCTCGATTCCGACATATATTATCTGCTGAAATTAATTTACCATTTGCTAATTCGAGTAAAAATTTACTATCCAAAGGCGTCAATGGACAACTTAATTTAGCACAAAAATCTCTACTCATATAGCTTCTATCCGCACCCGAATCAAATAAAACGTAAGCAGATTTATTGTCAATAAGAAACGTACCCGTAACAAGCTCCGGGTCTTCTTGTGCCTCTGCCACATTAATATTGAAAACTCTTCCGCGGCCTTGTCCATTCGTGTTCTCCTGGTTCGGGCAATTTCTAATAATGTGGCCCGGTTTTCCACATTTATAACAAACTACATTGGCATAACTTGCTCCGACACTACTTGCTCCGCCATTACTCGTTCCGACACCATTTCTTCCTTTCGTTCTATTAACCCCTGGTCCGTAGACCTCACACTTAGCCGCGCTATGACCATTTCTTTTACACTTGTTGCAAAATTTGGTGCAGAACCCCGAGTGATACTTTTCACACCTTTGGCATAGCTGCTTCTGATTGTTGTTGTTGTTGTGGTTATTATTGTTGTTTGGATGATTGTTGTAGTTGCTATTGTTGTTGTTGTTGTTGTTGTTGTTGGGCAGTTTGTTGTAGTTGCGATTGATGTTGCGATTGTTGGGATAATTGTTGCGATTATTGTTGTTGTTGTATTGGTGATTCTTATCACCGTTTTCCTCCCACTTTCTTTTGACTTGCTTCACATTGGCCTCTTCAGCAGTCTGTTCTTTAATTCTTTCTTCAATCTGGTTCACTAGTTTGTGAGCCATTCTACATGCCTGTTGTATGGAGGCGGGCTCGTGTGAACTTATATCTTCTTGGATTCTTTCCGGTAATCCTTTCACAAACGCGTCGATCTTCTCTTCCTCATCTTCGAATGCTCCCGGACACAATAGGCACAATTCTGTGAATCGTCTTTCGTACGTGGTAATATCAAATCCTTGGGTTCGTAACCCTCTAAGTTCTGTCTTGAGCTTATTGACCTCGGTTCTGGGACGGTACTTCTCGTTCATCAAGTGCTTGAATGCTGACCACGGTAGTGCGTACGCATCGTCTTGTCCCACTTGCTCTAGATAGGTATTCCACCATGTTAATGCAGAACCTGTGAAGGTATGCGTAGCGTACTTCACTTTGTTCTCTTCAGTACACTTACTTATGGCAAACACCGATTCGACCTTCTCGGTCCACCGTTTCAATCCGATCGGTCCTTCGGTTCCATCAAATTCCAAAGGTTTGCAGGCAGTGAATTCTTTGTAGGTGCATCCTACACGATTTCCTGTACTGCTAGATCCAATGTTATTGTTGGTATGTAGCGCAGCCTGTACTGCGGCTATGTTTGAAGCTAGAAAAGTACGGAATTCCTCTTCATTCATATTCACGGTGTGTCGAGTAGTCGGTGCCATTTCCTTCAAAATAGTCAAATGGAACAAGTTAATCATACAGAATATTAAGAGTAGTTAATAGTATTTCGTAGCATAATATGAACTCATTTATAAAAGCTTTTTCTTCATATTAGCATTTTATAAGTTTAAATTAGGGTAGTAACTACCCGTTAAGTTCATACTTAGTAGCTAATATACAATTCAACTACTACAATTCTATATGAAAAACTGATTATAATAATATTTCGCGTTCAAACTTTTATACAATATTTTACAAACTTACAATACCGCTTATTTTACATAAAGCATGAAATATAGCACACAATAACTTTGATACAAGATAGTTGTGAAGATAATTCTAGCTAGTACACAAGTCGTTCAGCAAAGGCAATAAAGACACGTAATTCATACGTCCAGAAACAAGTCATGCATTCTGGTTTTACTAGGACTACTTCCCATCCTTGGTCTTGTGCAACATAACCGTTATGGCCGTTGATAAGACAGCGTGTTGTAACGTCGTCAAAGGGACGAGGGTTACGTAATGTCCAACAGTCCCGTAATAATCTAAAAACCTCATTTCTTACCCCAATTACCGACTCCGTCACTTGTGGAAACGTTTTGTTTAATAGTTGTAGCCCGATGTTCTTGTTCTCGCTTTGGTGAGAAGCGAACATTACTAATCCGTAAGCATAACATGCTTCTTTATGTTGCATGTTAGCCGCTTTTTCTAAATCACGAAGTCCAATATTCGGATATATTGAGTCAAAATAATTTCTTAACCCGTTGCGTAAAATAGCATTTGGATTCCCCGCAATATATGCGTCAAAGTAAACACATCGTAACTTATGGGTTTCCCAATGTGATATCCCCCATCTTTCAAACGAAAGTCTCTTATAAACCAAGACATTCTTGGAACGTTCTTCGAATGTCTTACAAACTGATCTCGCCTTAAATAGTTGTGCCGAAGAATTCTGACCGACTCTAGACAAGATTTCATCAATCATGTCTCCAGGTAGGTCTCTTAAAATATTGGGTTGTCTATCCATTTTGTGTTTTTATACTGTAAAATAGACAAGAGTTAGATTCATAAAAAAAAATACTTATTAATACAAGCAATTTTTACATATATCATAAAGCATAAGCACACTATATTACATATATTACACCACACGAATACAACTATCTTATTCCGACTCGCTTGTTTCTTCTTCTTCGGTTTTGGTTCGTTTTGCCAAGTTTCTAGGGATATATGATGTTCCCCTAATACGAGCCGTCGTGATCCACATTGGTTTAGAAAAACCTGGTGGTTTAGAGGTTCCCGGGTCATTGTTACAACTTAAGGACTTCGGGGGTTGACGATACATATAAAGTTCATCGGGGTTGGAATTATATTTCTCTATTTTATGCCCTTTCCCTTCTTTTGCCTTTTTAAATTCAGTTGGGGTAATTTCTATAACATCATCGGAATTCTCGTCGGAATCCGATTCATCGGAGAATTGGTAATCCTCCCAATATTTTGCTTCCTTGGCGGAAACACCATTGACCATAATTAACCTTGGTCGGTTGGTTGAGGGTTTTCTTTTACTTAACCGTTTTATTATTTCCCCCACCGGTTCTATTTCTTCATCCGGTTCCGATTCTTCTTCCGGTTCCGATTCTTCTTCCGGTTCCGACTCTTCTTCCGGTTCCTCTTCGGGAACTTGTGAATCAGTCCACGAATCATTCCAATTTACATTTGACTCTTCATTATTATTAGGTGAGTCAATGGGACTTGTTCTAGAGGTAGACATCTATCACATAATATCAAACGCGTTAAGAGATTAATATATCACATAATATTCACATGTTAAAAATATATAGTTTCCAACAAAATTTGTTAAGCAATCATTTTTCAAGTAAACACGGTCGAAGTCCAGACTCACTAATGCATCCTAACAAACTCGATAAGACACACTAATGCAAAATTCTGGTTCTCTAAGACCAACGCTCGGATACCAACTGAAATGTCCCGTTCTTATTGATTAAAAACGTTCCATATTAATTGATTTCGTTGCGAGGTTTTGACCTCTATATGAGACGTTTTTCAAAGACTGCATTCATTTTTAAAACAAACCATAACCTTTATTTCATAAATAAAGGTTTAAAAAGCTTTACGTAGATTATCAAATAATGATAATCTAAAATATCCTGTTTACACACGACCATTACATAATGGTTTACAATACAATTATGTTACATCGAAATCAGTTTCTTGAATGCAGTTTTTACACAATATCATACAAACATGGACTCCAAATCTTGTCCTTATTTTAGTATGCAACAGCGGAAGCTCTTAATATTCACCTGAGAATAAACATTCTTTAAACGTCAACAAAAATGTTGGTGAGTTATAGGTTTAACCTATATATATCAAATCGTAACAATAGACCACAAGATTTCATATTTCAATACACATCCCATACATAGAGATAAAAATCATTCATATGGTGAACACCTGGTAACCGACATTAACAAGATGCATATATAAGAATATCCCCATCATTCCGGGACACCCTTCGGATATGATATAAATTTCGAAGTACTAAAGCATCCGGTACTTTGGATGGGGTTTGTTAAGCCCAATAGATCTATCTTTAGGATTCGCGTCAATTAGGGTGTCTGTTCCCTAATTCTTAGATTACCAGACTTAATAAAAAGGGGCATATTCGATTTCGATAATTCAACCATAGAATGTAGTTTCACTTACTTGTGTCTATTTTGTAAATCATTTATAAAACCTGCATGTATTCTCATCCCAAAAATATTAGATTTTAAAAGTGGGAGTATAACTCACTTTCACAGATTTTTACTTCGTCGGGAAGTAAGACTTGGCCACTGGTTGATTCACGAACCTATAACAATATATACATATATATCAAAGTATGTTCAAAATATATTTACAACACTTTTAATATATTTTGATGTTTTAAGTTTATTAAGTCAGCTGTCCTCGTTAGTAACCTACAACTAGTTGTCCACAGTTAGATGTACAGAAATAAATCGATAAATATTATCTTGAATCAATCCACGACCCAGTGTATACGTATCTCAGTATTGATCACAACTCAAACTATATATATTTTGGAATCAACCTCAACCCTGTATAGCTAACTCCAACATTCACATATAGAGTGTCTATGGTTGTTCCGAAATATATATAGATGTGTCGACATGATAGGTCGAAACATTGTATACGTGTCTATGGTATCTCAAGATTACATAATATACAATACAAGTTGATTAAGTTATGGTTGGAATAGATTTGTTACCAATTTTCACGTAGCTAAAATGAGAAAAATTATCCAATCTTGTTTTACCCATAACTTCTTCATTTTAAATCCGTTTTGAGTGAATCAAATTGCTATGGTTTCATATTGAACTCTATTTTATGAATCTAAACAGAAAAAGTATAGGTTTATAGTCGGAAAAATAAGTTACAAGTTGTTTTTGTAAAGGTAGTCATTTCAGTCGAAAGAACGACGTCTAGATGACCATTTTAGAAAACATACTTCCACTTTGAGTTTAACCATAATTTTTGGATATAGTTTCATGTTCATAATAAAAATCATTTTCTCAGAATAACAACTTTTAAATCAAAGTTTATCATAGTTTTTAATTAACTAACCCAAAACAGCCCGCGGTGTTACTACGACGGCGTAAATCCGGTTTTACGGTGTTTTTCGTGTTTCCAGGTTTTAAATCATTAAGTTAGCATATCATATAGATATAGAACATGTGTTTAGTTGATTTTAAAAGTCAAGTTAGAAGGATTAACTTTTATTTGCGAACAAGTTTAGAATTAACTAAACTATGTTCTAGTGATTACAAGTTTAAACCTTCGAATAAGATAGCTTTATATGTATGAATCGAATGATGTTATGAACATCATTACTACCTTAAGTTCCTTGGATAAACCTACTGGAAAAGAGAAAAATGGATCTAGCTTCAACGGATCCTTAGATGGCTCGAAGTTCTTGAAGCAGAATCATGACACGAAAACAAGTTCAAGTAAGATCATCACTTGAAATAAGATTGTTATAGTTATAGAAATTGAACCAAAGTTTGAATATGATTATTACCTTGTATTAGAATGATAACCTACTGTAAGAAACAAAGATTTCTTGAGGTTGGATGATCACCTTACAAGATTGGAAGTGAGCTAGCAAACTTGAAAGTATTCTTGATTTTATGAAACTAGAACTTTTGGAATTTATGAAGAACACTTAGAACTTGAAGATAGAACTTGAGAGAGATCAATTAGATGAAGAAAATTGAAGAATGAAAGTGTTTGTAGGTGTTTTTGGTCGTTGGTGTATGGATTAGATATAAAGGATATGTTATTTTGTTTTCATGTAAATAAGTCATGAATGATTACTCATATTTTTGTAATTTTATGAGATATTTCATGCTAGTTGCCAAATGATGGTTCCCACATGTGTTAGGTGACTCACATGGGCTGCTAAGAG
Source organism: Rutidosis leptorrhynchoides (assembly GCF_046630445.1). Classification (NCBI taxonomy): domain Eukaryota; kingdom Viridiplantae; phylum Streptophyta; class Magnoliopsida; order Asterales; family Asteraceae; genus Rutidosis; species Rutidosis leptorrhynchoides. The sequence goes on along the minus strand of NC_092343.1, from coordinate 91,522,090 downwards.
CTGATCATTGGAGTGTATATACCAATAGTACATACATCTAAAAGCTGTGTATTGTACGAGTACGAATACGGGTGCATACGAGTAGAATTGTTGATGAAACTGAACGAGGATGTAATTGTAAGCATTTTTGTTAAGTAGAAGTATTTTGATAAGTGTATTGAAGTCTTTCAAAAGTGTATAAATACATATTAAAACACTACATGTATATATATTTTAACTGAGTCGTTAACTCATCGTTAGTCGTTACATGTAAATGTTGTTTTGAAACCTTTAGGTTAACGATCTTGTTTAATGTTGTTAACCCATTGTTTATTATAACAAATGAGATGTTAAATTGTTATATTATCATGATATTATGATATATAATATATCTTAGTATGATGTATATACTGTTAAATGTCGTTACAACGATAATCGTTACATATATGTCTCGTTTCGAAATCATTAAGTTAGTAATCTTATTTTTACATATGTAATTCATTGTTAATACACTTAATAATATATTTACTTATCATTTAACATAATTAACCAAGTGTATCAATATCTTAATATGATTCATATGTACCTAGTAAGACGTTGTTATAACGATAATCGTTATATATATCGTTTTCGAGTTTCTTAAATTAATAGTCTCATTTTTATGTATATAACTCATTGTTAAAATACCTAATGAGATACATACTTATAATAAAATCATGTTAACTATATATATAACCATATATATGTCATCGTATAGTTTTTACATGTTTTAACGTTCGTGAATCACCGGTCAACTTGGGTGGTCAATTGTCTATATGAAACATATTTCAATTAATCAAGTCTTAACAAGTTTAATTGCTTAACATGTTGGAAACATTTAATCATGTAAATATCAATCTCAATTAATATATATAAACATGGAAAAGTTCGGGTCACTACACAAGTAATAGGCAATAAAGTTTATGATACCTCTGGAAAGAAGAAGAAGAATAAGAAAGTGCAAGAAACAAAAATCATAGAAGTAAACCCGGTGAAGACAGTTCCACCAAAACCTCCACCCAGGGTGGGTGATCCGGGTGAATTTATTGTTACTTGTCTACTTAGTGATTGTGTCATGTATGATGCACTAGCAGATTTAGGTGCGAGTGTGAGTGTTATGCCTCTTTCATTATATAAGAGATTAGGAGTAGGTGAGTTAAGTTCAACAGAGATGAGTGTTCGACTCTTTGATCAAATAATTAGGCACCCAGTTGGAATTGCTGAAAACCTACCCGTTCAAGTGGATAATTTAACCTTTTTAGTCGAATTTATTTTCATTGACATAGAAGAGGACTCAAACGTTCCTCTAATTTTAGGTAGACCATTCTTAGCGTCCACCGGGGCGTTATTTGATGTACGAGAGGGTAGAATGACACTTAGTGATGGTGACAAATCAGTCACCTTTGTGAGTCGAAAGGCTAAATCTCCACCAACCAAAACAGTTGAACCAACAAAAACGATTGGTAAGAACCATGTTGTTTTACCAACTCCAACGGTATTGCTTAACAATAATAAAACGCATAAGTGTGGGGAAAATGAAGTAACACCTAATGATGACTTGATAATAAAGAACACCGTTATTAATAGTTCAATGAAGAAACTTAGTAAACGGATTCGTGATGCTAGAACCAAGGGGAACTTTAAGTTATGTAACCGGTTAGTATCTAATCTATCACCTAAAGAAAAGGCGAAACTAGTTGAATTTGTGGATATTACACAGAAATCCGACCAATGGCTTAAAGCAAAAGTCACAGATATGCAAGTTGATTATGGTCCAAGAGAAATTGACGATGAAGTTAATCACAATTTCGACACCATAGCTACCTAAGTGTGGGGAGATTCAAATGTTCTAAAAAGAAAATACTGTCTAGAGTTAGTTGTTCTGTTCTCATGTAGTTCCGAGAATGGAATCCGATTGGTCTTTTCCACTAGCAGACACTAAAGAACTAGTTTTCTCCCCCCATTCTGAATTCTTGTTTTGTAGGTTTTGTATTAAATTAATATGCATTTTTAAATTTAAATGAGAGCTAAACGCACTGGCCAAGGTCATGCAATTACTCAACCAGACATTAATGCACCAGATTATGAAATCAAAGGACAAATCCTACACATGGTAACTAATCAATGCCAATATAGTGGTACGCCAAAAGAAGATCCAAACGAATATCTTCGAACCTTTAATAGGATCTGTACTCTATTTAAAATCCGAGAAGTTGAGGATGAACATATCTATCTCATGTTATTTTCATGGACTTTAAAGGGAGAAGCCAAAGATTGGTTAGAATCGTTACCTGAAGGGGCGATTGATACATGAGATGTTTTAGTTGAGAAAATTCTTAAAAGATTCTTTCCGGCATCTAAAGCCGTGAGACTTCAAGGAGAAATTGTTACGTTCACACAGAAGCCAAATGAAACTCTGTATGAAGCGTGGACAAGATTTGGAAAGTTGTTGAGAGGATGTCCTCAGCACGGTTTAGACACTTATCAAATAGTACAAATATTCTACCAAGGTGTCGACGTTTCTACACGAAAAGACATCGATACAGCAGCTGGTGGTTCCGTTATGAAGAAAACCGCAACTGAAGCTCACAAGATAATTGATAATATAGCCTCCCACTCGCATGAGTGGCACCAGGAAAAAGATATCTTTCGTTCATCTTAAGCGGCTAGAGCCTATTCTAGCCATGACTTTGATTCCGTTTCAGCAAAAATAGATGCTTTCGAGAGACGAATGGAAAAGATGACTAAAGATATTCACGCAATACGAATCAGTTGTGAGCAATGCGGTGGACCACACTTAACAAAAGATTGTCACATTGAGCAAACGATGGAACAACGTGAGAATGTTTCCTACATGAACCAAAGGCCGGGAAATAATTATCAAAATAATTATCAACCGCCAAGGCCAAACTTCAATCGAAATCAAAACATTCTTTACAATCCAAATGGACCTAATAATAACTCGTACAACCAACAAGGTCTGAATAACCAACCAACTCAAAACAACACTTTCAATCAACAAAGACCTAGCCTGTATAAACCACCTTAACAAACCGAAGAGAAAAAGTCAAATCTAGAAGAAATGATGGCAAAGCTAATGGAATCTCAAACATAATTTATTACATCTCAAACCCAAAAAAATGAGAGGTTTGATCAGTCATTAAGAACTCAACAAACTTCCATTTTGAATCTAGAAAAAGAAGTAGGAACTCTTGCTAGCATGATGAGTGAAAGGGAACAAGGAAAGCTACCGATTAATACTGAAGTAAATCCTCAGAGTGAGAATGTTAATATGGTGTCAACAAATTCTGAAAAACCAGCATCAGAAGATGGGAATATTTTAGATGTGAGTAACAATGAAGAAGTTACAACACCACCACCACCACCCGAGTATGTAAAGCCAGTGGTGGCACCATACCGACCACCCATCCCGTTTCCAAGAAAAGGAGTTGAGTATGAGCAAGTAATAGGTAATAAAGTTTGTGATACCTCTGGAAAGAAGAAGAAGAATAAGAAAGTGCAAGAAACAAAAACCATAGAAGTAAACCCGGTGAAGACAGTTCCACCAAAACCTCCACCCAGGGTGGGTGATCCGGGTGAATTTATTGTTACTTGTCTACTTAGTAATTGTGTCATGTATGATGCACTAGCAGATTTAGGTGCGAGTGTGAGTGCTATGCCTCTTTCATTATATAAGAGATTAGGAGTAGGTGAGTTAAGTCCAACAGAGATGAGTGTTTGACTCTTTGATCAAACAATTAGGCACCCAGTTGGAATTGCTGAAAACCTACCCGTTCAAGTGGGTAATTTAACCTTTTTAGTCGAATTTATTGTCATTGACATAGAAGAGGACTCAAATGTTCCTCTAATTTTAGGTAGACCATTCTTAGCGTCCACTGGGGCGTTATTTGATGTACGAGAGGGTAGAATGACACTTAGTGATGGTGACAAATCAGTCACCTTTGTGTGTCGAAAGGCTAAATCTCCACCAACCAAAACCGTTGAACCAACAAAAACGATTGGTAAGAACCATGTTATTTTACCAACTCCAACGGTAGTGCTTAACAATAATAAAACGCCTAAGTGTGGGGAAAATTAAGTAACACCTAATGATGACTTGATAACAAAGAACACCGTTATTAATAATTCAATGAAGAAACTTAGTAAACGGATTCGTGATGCTAGAACCAAGGGAAACTTTAAGTTATGTAACCGGTTAGTATCTAATCTATCGCCTAAAGAAAAGGCGAAACTAGTTGAATTTGTGGATATTACACAGGAATCCGACCAATGGCTTAAAGCAAAAGTCAAAGATATGCAAGTTGATTATGGTCCAAGAGAAATTGACGATGAAGTTAATCACAATTTCGACACCACAGCTACCTAAGTGTGGGGAGATTCAAATGTTCTAAAAAGAAAATACTGTCTAGAGTTAGTTGTTCTGTTCTCGTGTAGTTCCGAGAATGGAATCCGATTGGTCTTTTCCACTAGCAGACACTAAAGATCTAGTTTTCTCCCCCCATTCCGAATTCTTGTTTTGTAGGTTTTATATTAAATTAATATGCATTTTTAAGTTTAAGTTTTGTGTGAATTTAAAAACAAAATTTACTTTATTTCATTAGGTTTAAAAAATGATTTCTAAAATTCATCGTAAGTTGAAGACTAGGTCATGGAACCGAAATTGCTTTACCCGAGGGCGGGGCGAAAAATTTTGTTATCATTATTTGTAATATTATTGATCTAAAGTATACCAAAAAAAATAAAAAAACCCAAAAATCTTTACTTTTAAAACAATCGCTTTAAAAACGACAAATTTTAAATTTTGTCGAGGGACGGACTAGGTAAACATACCGAAACTACCTAAAGTAAAAGGAAACAAAATTTTAAAAAATTATTCATTTAAATTGTTTTAATAAATAAAGATTTTATAAAAAAATTATAAAAATATTATGTATGTTTGTAGTTTATCTTATGTACAAAACAGAGTAAAACAACGCACTTTCAAAGATTAAGTTCAGCAAAAGCTACTAATTGTGACGATAAGACGCAAAACATATGTGAAATTACAACAAAAGGAATGAACGATGAGGCGCGCCATCTATCATTCGACGACCTTAGTAATTACAAACTGGGTATTTTTAATCACTTTTCTACACTAATCACCCTCATGAATTTATAATTATAGTCTGATTTCATGCAAATGAGGGCATTGCATGATCTCAAGTGTGGGGAAGGGTTATAAATTCTCTCGGGTTTACACTTAGTTTATTTGCCAAATTTTGTGAAAATTTGAAAAAATTTCAATAAAATGAATTCAAAATCATGTTTATACATATTTATGAAGGTGTTAATGCCGAAATTATTGTTACCTCGGAGAGAACATAAATGGAGAAACAACCCAAAACGTTAGAATTCATTTAAAATGGAATAGAGGAGAATAAAAAGGCAAAGAAAAAATGAATAAAAGCTAAGTATGGGAAGAATTTACCAAGTTATTTAAAACACATATCACATATGTTTGTATAAGATTATTACAGGTACTTTTGTTTTGGACAATTTTAATAAGTTTTACCTAATTTACTGTAATATATTTGAAAGAAAGATGGATCTGCACGATGAATCAATTTCATCATTAAAAGGAAGTAAAGTCTTCCGAAAAAGACACGCGCTTCTTGATTTAGGTCAAGAAGTTTTCGTCCAGACCAGCTGTAGGTTGACGAAAAATCTAGAAAAGTCATCTCTAAAATCAGCAGGAAATCCACGGACCTCAACATCAAACAGGGTCGCCAAGTGGTCAGACTTATCCTAACCATGAGAGGATCTGTCTCGTAAAATGGGGAGGGCGCCGTGCAAATTAGCTTGATAAGACTAATGAATCAGACCCCCAGAAAGGATAATCTCCTTAAAGATTAAAAATCAGCTTTTAAGACTGATATTACTCAATCCTTGAGAATGACTTTAAAGATTGAGAATTACAAACTCATGGAATTCAATGATATCTAAACTCGAGCTTGAACGAGAAAATATTTTGATCAAAATTTAAAACCGATTTGTTTTCTGAAAACCTATTTTCAAAGCGTACATTACCATTGAACGTAAAATCCTAGGAATTCAACAGAATTCATTAGGTCACCTTAACCAAATCGGGTGTCAACCGTAAGAACGGTGGTTGCATAGCATGGTCGAAGACAGGACCTTGTGCCAGACCGAAAAATTATAGGGTGATCTTTACTATTGCTCCTACAAAGGATAGTAATTGCATCCGACATGTTTTTGACCATAATCATCTGCATGTCACGGGACATTTTCTTAACAGTTGCTTGTTCAACGCTTTCCTTTACAACCGGACGGTAGTTTACTGAAAGGTAATATAGGAGCAAGTAAACTGGACGTGTTGCTTTCCTAATACAAGGTTAGCAAGTGGGTAACACAAAACCATAAGTTTTGAGCTAAAATTTTCAAATCTGAAACCCACCAAACCCACAAAAACATTTTGCAAACACCGGTGAAGGGTTATTCCGGAAAACTTATCTAGGGTAAAAGCTAGAATGAATTTTCAAAAGATCAAATGTTTTCATAAAGATCTAATTTCCCTAAAGGATCTAAATTTTTATAGTCATGTGGGACTGTAAACCACATCGTTACTATCATTGTTTATACCGCTGTATCAAAATCACTGATGTATAAAGTGTGAGAATAAAAAAAGTGATTCGAGTGAAGTGTGATTTTATTTCAAGTTATGTATTGCTTGAGGACAAGCAACGTTCAAGTATGGGGATATTTGATAATGCTCTAAATGAACATATATTTAGTATCAATATCCTTCCAATATGTAAAGCTTTTAATTGCAATTGTTCTATTTTTATGTAATATTCGTTTAAATAAATAAGTGCGAAGACAAAAGAAGAAAACGACGATTTGAAGACGCAAATGACCAAAAAGCTCAAAAGTACAAAGTACAATCCAAGTGGTTCAATTTATTGATAAGAAACGTCTCAAAATTACAAGAGTACGAGCCGCGAAACGCAAAGTACAAGATATTAAATAGTATACAAGGACGTGCGAAAATCCGGAACCGGGACCAGAGTCAACTCTCAACGCGCGACACAACGGAGCTAAAATTACAAGTCAACTATGCACATGAATATAATATAATATATAAATAATTCTTAAAATTATATATATATTATATTATATAATAAAACGTCGGCAAATAAGAAAACAAAAATATGTGAGCTGTCCCAGGCAGCCATGCGATCGCATGGCCAGAAGGCACAAAATCCATGCGATCGCATGGGCATCAGAATCTGGCCAAATGTAACAAATAGCCACGAATTCGGACGAGCTCAACACCTCTTTTTCATTTTCCTTTCTTTTTGTAAACAATATAATATATATATATATATATATATATATATATATATATATATATATATATATATATATATATATATATATATATATATATATATATATTATTAATTATAATTTTAATTTTAATTTAAGTTAATAATAATAAGGTTATTGTAAGAATGTTTTACGGGTTTTAAGTCGAAATTCAGTCCGTGCAACGCTACGCGATTAATCACCACTGTAAGCTATGTTCTTCCTTTTTAAATTAATGTCTCGTAACTAAGTTATTATTATGCTTATTTGAGCCAAAGTAATCGTGATGTTAGATTAAATATTAAGACGGGGTTATTAGATTTTGTACCATAATTAAGGTTTGGACAAAAGACCGACACTTGTGGACATTGGACTATTGACTATTAATAGATAGGGGGTATTGTCTAATCGAATGACAACTCATTAGAATCTGTCGAACCTATCTTCAAATTAGTTAATCTAATAATTATTAAAATGATTATGTATGTTCTATTTAGTGACGTTTATACGACATCTTTTACGATCATTTAATTAATTATTCGGGTTAGGTAATTGATTATTCATTCTGATCAAGTGGGTAAATTAATATTCATATCTCATTCAAACAGGGGTGGATTACATACAAGGATAATTGGTGTAATTGTTAACAAAGTATTAAAACCTTGGATTATACGCAGTCGATAACCTGGTGTAATTATTAAACAAAGTATTAAAACCTTGTTACAGTTCGAATCCCTAATTAGTTGGAATATTTGACTTCGGGAGTAAGGTTAATTTGATGAGCATTTTATAATTGTGACCGATGGACTATTATGGACAAAAACCAAATAGGTATCAAATAATCCAGGACAAAGGACAATTAACCCGGGTAACAATTAATTCAAATCAAAACGTCAAACATCATGATTACGGAAGTTTAAATAAGCATAATACTTTTATTTCATATTTCATCGTACCTTTATTTACTGTCATTTTAATTACTGCAATTTACTTTATCGCAATTTAAATTCTGTCATTTATATTATCGTCATTTATCTTTATGCTTTATTTAAAATCGACAAACCGGTCATTAAACGGTAAAACCCCCTTTTTATAATAATAATAATACTACTATATTACTAATATATATATATATATATATATATATATATATATATATATATATATATATATATATATATATATATATATATATATATATATATATATATATATATATAATTGTTTAAAAATATAGTGTACGCAATAAGCCGTCTCCCTGTGGAACGAACCGGACTTACTAAAAACTACACTACTCTACGATTAGGTACACTGCCTATAAGTGTTGTAGCAAGGTTTAGGTATATCCCATCTGTAAATTAATTAAAACTTGTATCATATTTCATAGTATTTCGTAATAAAAATATAACTATTTCGTATACACCTCTGCGCACATCAAAAATCTATCAAACCCTAACCAAGAATCATGAAATCAATAATCATGTTAATGAGGTCTTACCAAGCCAACCAACATATTAAATTGAAGCTAATGATGCTAGTAACACATTTAACATAATAGGTTTAACATCTAACAACATTTAATCAATCAAAATCAAAGATTAAACTAACCATTTCAAGTGTTCATGCTAGTTACACCAAATAACAAGATCAAGCATACAAATTACATACACGACATCACAATGAGCCATAGACACTAATTAAAACCATTTCAAGTCTAAAGGTCTAACTTATGAAATTTAGAGATTTTAAAAAGCTTACCCCAAGCTATGAAATTGGTACCAAATTGAAGAGGATGATGCAAGGATCACAAATATGTAGTTTGTTTTGATGTTTGATTGCTAGATTGGATTTAGATGATGAATTAGTGAATTGGGTGTTTGAGAGTAAAAATAGAAGTAGTAGGGAAAGAGAGATGAGATTGAATGAATGAGTGGTGGTGGTGGTGGTGGTTGACTAGTTGACCTAGTCAACTAGTTTGCTCACTTGACAATTCTAGTCCCTCGAGTTTGAAAGCGGGTATTAACAGAACGAATTATTTTAAACACGTGAGAGTAAACGAAAGATGTTATAATCCAATGACGGGAATATTAAGAATGTTAGTTAACGAAAGGTACGAATTTAGATGACAAAAGATATTATCTAAAAAAAAGACGGGCGTTAAAATGAATTAACGAAAAAAGTCGGGTTGTTACATTACCCACACCTTAAAAGAAATTTCTTCCCGAAAGTTAGTTGGAAGTAGTAGTCATTGTTTCTTCCTCGAGATCTTGCATCGCCAATTCTACGAATAAGTGAGGGTACTTTCTTCTCATTTGATCTTGGCATTCCAACGAACTTTGACGATCGGGATTTTACTTTGTTTTTAAAGTTTGGTTTCACGATTCATAATTTCAACCGGTTCTCCTATGAAGTGGAGTTTGTCGTCGATAGTAAGCTCGTCGAAAGGAATAACAAGTTGGCAAGACACTTTTTTAAGTTTGATACATGGAATGTAGGATGAACGGGATTTCGATTGAGTTGGGAGTTTGAAACGGTAAGAAACGGGTCCAATATGCTCCAAGATTTCAAAAGGATCAAAATATTGTGGATTTAGCATTCTACGTTTTTCGAAATGGATTACACCTTTTCGAGGTGCGACTTTTAATATTATGCAGTCACCCACTAGGAATTCGAGAGGCTTACGTCTAACATCGGCATAACGATGATTACGGGCCGTCTTGGGTCTTTCTTGGATTTGAACGATCTTAACGGTTATTTTATGAATGAGTTTGGGTTCGATGGTATGCTTGTCACCTACTTCGGTCCAATGAATAGGAGAACGATATTTGCGGCTATATAAAGTTTCGAAAAGGTGCGGCATTAATACTCGAATGATAACTATCGTTGTAAGAGGAAATCAATTAAAGGCAACAATACAAGTTCGTGATATGTTTTCTAAGGTTTGAATTGTATGTTTACTTGGTCCGTCGGTGTGTAGATGATACGCGGTATTCATGTTTAAACGTGTTCGCAAGGCTTCTTGTAAGGCACTCCGAAATCTAGAAGTGAAACGAGCATCTCAATCCGAAACAAATGACAAAGGCACACCGTGTCGAGATAGAATTCCTATAATGTATAGTTGTACAAATTTTTCCCATCTTGTTGGTTTCTGAAGAACGTTTTTTAGGACAAGTTTCTTATCGGTTTCTGAAAACGTTTGTTAGGACTATTCACCCTCATGGCGAATACAAGTATAACGTGAAGAGTGTCTCTCTCCATTGAGAATTTAGATAAAGGTTTTCCTTACATGGAAGTACGAGTGCAATGCGAGAGAAGTTTCCGCCTCGATGTGAGCATATCAAGCGTTTCGTAGTTCGTTGATAAAAGTGTGCGAAGATGAGATAGTATACACGTGTAACATATGTTTTGAAGTTGAAAGAATTGGTCATTCGTTCAAAAGCATAAATAGGATTTGGTAATATCAAGATGTGTCCCTGGTATGGTTGTTATCAATATTCTCGAAGTTTTCGGATGGCAACAAGGAAAAATAAAGTCATGTACATGGCACATGATGGTGATTAGGTTGATCGAGTCCAATCACCATCACGAGTCATTAGAACTTTGGTATGACTTACCATAATATAACTACGTTGATCGAGTGTCGTTATATTATGCTAACTCATACCTCCATTCCCGCATCACTCCATAGAATCAAGTTCGTGTAATCGTGAAGATTTAAAATGAACAAAGTATAACAGCATCTCTAACGTGACTCGTATTAAATTGAAAGAATTAGTGCAACTCTGAAGATGCGTTTCCCGAGAGAAGTGTATAACTGGTTGTTCATGTCAATGCAGTTCAAATCAAATAATAATGTCTTTGGGTACGACAAGAGTAACGAATTGTGATAATGAGTAGTATGCGACCGTAGTGATAAGCGGTGATGACGATACTCATCTAGAGTAGTGATGGTAGCAACAAGAAGTGGGAGATAGTGAAGGTTACCGGTGTAACATCAATAGTGGTTATTGATTGCCCTAGTGGGGGGAACTTTATAGTACTCGTGGATAGTAAGCTGGGACGGTGGTGAATAACAACCTGGGAGACAAAGTTCCCGATCTAGTGTGATTAACGAAGTCATCGTCATCTTTACGCATATGAATCTTGAATTTACGTGTGTCATTAGAAAGTGGCAGAGTACGAGTTCGTATGATGAAAATTTGGTACCATTAAGAAGTTCGCCTAAGAATGATTCAAGTATAAATGCACAAGTAGTCAAGTAAGTGCTATCTATAGCAAATGCAAGTCAGAATGCAATGATTAACTATCCAGTTATAGTCTAGATTCACTAATGCGTCCTAACGACTCTGTCAGACACACTAATGCACATCCTAGATCCCTACAACCAACTCTCTGATACCATATGTAACGACCCGTCAAAATCGTCATTGACGGCGCCGTCAACTCAGGTCCCGTAATGTGGTCATAGTCCCTAATGAGACGCGTTTGACCAAAATTATGTCGCATTCATTTGAAACGTGTATGACTTGCAAAGTTTTATGCTACCAAATGGTTCGACAACAAGTTTAAGTTTACAAAAGTTAATAAGTATAAATGAAATAACTTGCGACATAATATGAGTTGAAAATCACAAATGCTATCAATAGCGCATGCATGTAAACATTAAGTTTAAATCCCAAGGTGCTATTACTAGCGTATGCATGTATGCTTGACTTCAAGCAAGTAATCAAAGTGTGCGGAAGCATGTATCAAGTAGCCAAGTATGAACCTGAGAAACATATAGAAAACTGTCAACAAAAAACGTTGGTGAAATCATAGGTGTATTTGTAAACGTTGTTTTTGAACCACAAGATTTTGTATAGTTGATTATCCAAATCGTTTGCATTCCAAAAGTACGTTTACGAGCACCCAATTATTAAGACTTAACTGTTTTGTACCCTGTTACGTAGTGTTAGAACATACACTATACCCGAAAATATATTTAATCCGCTAACGGTAGCGAACCGTTCGAATGAGGGCTCGTCAAGCCCATGTGATCACATAACATAAGTTCACGTTTACACCCTGCAAGTGTAACTAATGATAATTGAATTGAGGCTTTTTGTTCTAATTCGCTGTGGAATGTTTGTTTTCGTACTTGTATTTAAAGCATAAAAGTATGATACGTATATGTTTCTCATCCCATGATTTAAAGAATAAAAGTTGTTAAAAAGATGGGGGCTATGATCTCACCGTAGTTGCACGCCAAAGTATTTGAAATTAAACGTTGTGCAAATGAAAGTTGCTTAGCCTTGACCTAAACAATTAAGTTGTATTAATTACGGGTTACGACACAAGGTCGGTGAAATGTGTTCAATTAGTTCTATGGCTCATTACGACTTGATTAATATAGCATGTGAATCAAGTTGTCAAGTTTCATGCAAGATATAAGTCTAAAAGCACGTTAAAACGATTGCATATGTGTTTGGTCAAGTTTGACTAAAAGTCAAACTTGGTCAAAGTCAAAGTCAACGGGGTCGGGTCGGGTATCCAATAATTTTTCTTCACTAAGTAATCATATATGAACATGTTGGCCAAGTTTCATGTTAATCGGAGGTGCGTAGCATAGTTTGATTTAAACGGTAAACGACCAAGCAAAACAGAAATCTGCTGTTCATTTGGACGGCGTCTAAAATGGCTAGACGGCTTCCAGCAATGAAGGCCTGGACGGTGTCCAAGGATTAGGACGGCGTCCAAAACAACAGACCTGATGAGTTGCTGAAAATTTTCTAAGTGTCGAGCCAAACTTCAATCAAACGCAATTTATGAATCGAAAACACTTAAGACACGTATCTTATATTGTTGGAAAGGTATTTTGACAAGGAATACAACTAAACTGATATCATCAATCAATTTCATCATTTACAATAACAAAAACCTTGTCGAAAGATCATTAAAAGTCCATTATCAAAGTTTCAAGTTCGTAAAACGCATTCCATGATTCGGGAACTTACTACATACATATAATATGCCGTTTCATAGGTAATGAGGTCTTACCAAGCCAACCAACATATCAAATTGAAGCTAATGATGCTAGTAACACATTTAACACAATAGGTTTTGTGACAACCTGGAAATTTCCAACCAAATTTAAACTTTATCTTTATATTATTCTGACACGATAAGCAAAGTTTTTTAAGATGAATCTCAAGAATTTTAAACTGTGTCCATACATTCATTTAAACCTCGACCAAGTTCCAACGATTCACGAACCATTAAATTGAACGAACATGATTATATATGTATATGTGTATATATTATAACTTGAAAACATTAACAAAGTATTAGGCGTATAATACTTTATATAAACGTATTTGTTTCAAAATATATTCTAATAGTTATCAACGAAATTAGAAGATAATATCAAATGACTGATTTATCAGATACATTGTGATATGATTACGGGTCTATGTTATGAGGTCCACTGTGATTTAAGAAATCTATTCTTTTTGACAACATTCGAAAAATGGTAAAGTGATTTATAAGTAAGAACGTGGAGTGTAAATAACTTAGATGTTGGATATCGACAAGTTAAGTAACTCGACATTTTCCATTAAGATGATTTCATACGTTTATTTAACCTTTGGACTTTATCCCATGCTTCACCAACAGACTGTAATTTAAAAACTTGAAACCTATTATGAATATATATGATTCTACTTTTCTAAAACGTTTTATGATATAATGATTTCCATTATTTTAACCTTTAAACAAAATAATTCTTAAATATATTTAGTTTTGGAAAACAAAATTATCATATTTATTTGATTTAGTTTTAAACGTACAAAAATGTTTTTAGTTTAAAAAAGAACTTTATTATTAAAACGTATATAACTTTTATAAATATCTAGAACCACTTTTGACAACTCATTACTTAATCAGTATGATAAAGATAACGATATTTATATTTTATTTTATTAAGTATATATAATGATTTAAATTAATATTATATATATTTATACGCGAATTATACGTACATAGTTTTATACTTTTACTATACTTAAACTTTACCTTTACTTTATTTTTACTTTACTTTAACTTTAATAATTTACTTTAATAATTCATACTTTAATAATCCACTTTAATAATTCATACTTTAATAATTCACTTTAATAATTCAAAAATCTATTATAAATAGAATTCAATAGGTTTCATTATTTCATAGAAACTTAAAAATATTTTCTCTAAACTCTATCAACCGATTTACATATATATATTTACTCCGTATTATTTCAAGATATTATTAGTATACATAAAATATTACGACGGAGTGCTGTCCGAGTGATTTCGAAATTATTTTTCGAGCGGGATAGAGCTAAGAAAATTATGGGTTATAGCTATGGAGGTTATGGGTATGGTTCGGGAGTATTGCTCGTAAATCAAACTAGTGTATATCATCTCCGTTGCGTCTACGTACTTTTCCTACAATATTGAATCTCAATATTGATACGTGAGTACTCATAATTTAATTTTTATATATTAATAGTGTATCCCTGACTAGTGCTCGAGAATATAGAATTATGCATGCTTGTACTTTTGATATTGCCATTAGATAGGATATGTTGAATCATGAATTAGTTACGTATGCGGTTGAGATAAGGTATAAGATATGCATGTCATTGGAAAGCTAGCGAAAAATTAAGAACTTTTCATTTAGATATTGAATGGTTTCGATGAACGGAATTGAAGTTATAGTCAATTGAATTTTTGTATTATTATTAAAAATGATTATTATTATCGTCGTTATTATCGCCGTTCTAGTTTTATGTTATTATTACTATTATCATTATCAATAAAAGGAATTATCATTAAAAATTGTTATTTTTATTATTATTACTATCGTTATTATCGTTAAAGTTATAATTAGTATTATTATTATTATCTAATTATTATTATTATTATTATTATTATTATCATTATCATTATTAATATATATATATATATATATATATATATATATATATATATATATATATATATATATATATATATATATATATATATATATATATATATATATATATATATATATATATATATATATATATATATATATATATATATATATATATATCATTATTTAAAAATAGTTATTGTTATTGTTATTATTATTATTATCATTAAAATAGTTATTAGTATTATCGTTAATAATATCATAGTAATTATCATTATTAGTATTATTGTAATTAAAACTAATATTAGTAACACCTAATTATTTTGATTACTATTATTATCATTATTATGAACACGATATAAAAGACGATTAAAAGCTATTAAACGAAATGATTAGGAAATAATGAGTATGAGTATCATGATGAAATTAAAATATTATAAGATACTGATTTAGATAAAATTATCGTTCTTATTATTTTTATCATTACTATTATTATTAAAAGTATCGTTAGTATTAAAAACTATCATTTTAACAAAAATTATCATTTTAATAGAAATGTCACTGTTATTATAAAATATCATTATTATTATCATTTTAAATAGAATTATTATTTTAAAGTTAATATTAAAAAGTATCGTAAATATTAAAATTATCATAATTAGAATTATCATTTTATCATAATGTCATTTTTAGTAATTATAAATATTGATATTTTTATTAATAGAATAATAATAATTATTATTAAAAAATAATATAACTTTTACTTACTATTATTATAGATATTATTTTATCAAATAAATATGTAATACAAACATATTTTACTACGTGTAATAAAATTACTTTAATAATACCTATCATATTATCTTTATGATATTAAATGAACTCTATAAATTTTATTACTTAATATATATAAAAGTATATTTTATTATATAAATTTTAATATAAAATTTTATTTATTAATAAATGAATTATATTATTTACTCTAATAAATCTTTTAAAAATATTTAAAAATATAAAATGACGATATTTAAACTATATATTAATCATGTATAGATTTTTGGAAATTATTTTGAGTCAAATTTACTTTTGTTGACTTTTGCATATTAGTCTCGAGCATTAGGATTGTGGTACACTATGACTTGACCTAATTTGTTAGACAAATATTGACCAACACATAAATATATATAATTAATTTAGGTTCGTGAATCCGAGGCCAACCTTGCACTTGTTCAATGACGTTATATGTATTTTTACTACGAAATACAGTATGGTGAGTTCATTTGCTCCCTTTTTACTCATTACATTTTTGGGCTGAGAATACATGCAAATGCTTTATTAACTGTTTTACTATATTTATATGCGTGAGTTTCAATTGCCTTTTTACCCTTTATATTTTTGGGACTGAGAATACATGCGCTTTTATAAATGTTTGACGAAATAGACACAAGTAATTGAAACTATATTCTATGGTTGAATTATCGAAATCGAATATGCCCCTTTTTATTAAAGTCTGGTAATCTAAGAATTAGGGAACAGACACCCTAATTGACGCGAATCCTAAAGATAGATCTATTGGGCCTAACAAACCCCATCCAAAGTACCGGATGCTTTAGTACTTCGAAATTTATATTATGTCCGAAGGAGGATCCCGGAATGATAGGGGATATTCTTATATGTATCTAGTTAATGTCGTTTACCAGGTGTTCACCATATGAATGATTATTTTTGTCTCTATGCATGGGACGTATATTTATAAGAACTGGAAATGAAATTCTTGTGGTCTATTAAAATGATGGAAATAAATGATTATGATAAACTAATGAACTCACCAACCTTTTGGTTGACACTTTAAAGCATGTTTATTCTCAGGTGTTAAAGAAATCTTCCACTGTGCATTTCCTCATTTTAAAGATATTACTTGGAGTCTTTCCTAGCATATTTCGAAGAACGTTGCATTCGAGTCATTGAGTTCATCAAATATTATTATTAAATCAATTTATAGTTGGATAGTGGATATTATGAAATGGTATGCATGCCTGTCAATTTTTGATGTAAAGAAAGTTTGTCTTTTAAAAACGAATGCAATTTTTGTAAAATGTATCGTATAGAGGTCAAATACCTCGCAATGTAATCAACTATTGTGAATCGTTTATAATGTATATGAACGGGTCCTTTCAGGTTTAACATCCAACAACATTTAATCAACCAAAATCAAAGATTAAACTAACCCATTTCAAGTGTTCATGCTAGTTACACCAAATAACAAGATCGAGCATACAAATTACATACACGACATCACAATGAGCCATAGGCACTAATTAACACCATTTCAAATCTAAAGGTCTAATTTATGAAAATTAGAGATTTTGAAAAGCTTACCCCAAGCTATGAAATTGGTACCAAATTGAAGAGGATGATGTAAGGATTACAAATATGTAGTTTGTTTTTATGTTTGATTGCTAGATTGGATTTAGATGATGAATTAGTGAATTGGGTGTTTGAGAGTAAAAATGGAAGTAGTAGAGAAAGAGAGATGAGATTGAATGAATGAGTGGTGGTGGTGGTGGTTGACTAGTTGACCTAGTAAACTAGTTTGCCCACTTGGCAACTCTAGTCCCTCGAGTTTGAAAGCGGGTGCATGAATTAACCGAATGAATTATTTTAAACACGCGAGAGTAAACGGAAGATGTTATAATCGAATGACGGGAATATTAAGAACGTTAGTTAACGAAAGGTACGAATTTAGATAACAAAAGATATTATCTAAAAAAAGACGGGCGTTAAAATGAATTAACGGAAAAAGTCGGGTTGTTACAGGGCACACGACCACTAGCTTATCAGTCTAGCGTCTACCCAAAGTCCTTACTACTAAACAACAATCAGTAGCTAACTGGACCCAACCTCAACTAGGTTAACCTCTCTGAGCTGAGCCTAACAACTATAGGTCCCAACTGGCAACTACAACTTGTGCACACAAATGTTAAGCAACTACCACTACGGACAACTGTCACTACGAATAGCATGGCAACTCTACAGTGATCATTATTACAACATATCTACTAAGCATAGCAACTATAACAGTATAACATAGTAGCACAACTTACTACTCTATACTACACCCGGAGATAATCCCACTCACCGATTACTAACAACAGAAGGAACTCAGAATTCTAATCTTATTGAGTCTTCTCTTCGTGTTTATCACCTGAAAATAGACATAACACAGTTAGTAATCATGTCTTGATAACAACCCAACAACAAGACAACAACACCAATACCAATACTTAATCACTCGCACGTTTGATCTATGACCAAACATCACTCGCACGTTTGATAACACTCAACCGTGCGGTTCAAAACTCACTCTTACGTTTGGTCTATGACCAAACATCCTACAGTGACTCACCTGATCCGTACGGTTCATCACACGAGTGACACGTGACTCATACGAATCATGTCTCAACTGTACGTATCATTACAATCAAAACATAAGTTCCCATAACCACTAACTCACACGGTTCACCACACGGTTAACTATCTCAACCGTACGAGTGAATGCTCGCTCATGCGAGTGATGAAGAACAGTAGCAGCAACTATTTAGACGAGTTTCAACCCAAAAAGCACAACATCAAACATCAATTCATATAGTAAATCAACACATACAATCATGTAATAACTATATGATAAGTCTACATCATAAATTCAATCAATAACGACACTCACATGTGTGCAAACAAGGCATACACCCTAAAACCCCTTTTTCTGACCAAAATAAAGTTTGATCCAGTTTCTTAAAAGTTTACCATTGAAAAGTACTCTTCAATACGATTCCAACGATATTATCAAAAACGGAGCTACGGTTTGAAAGTTATGCCCTTTTCAATTTTACCAAACGCTAACCAGTGCTCACTCGCGCGGATGAGACCTCACTCGTGTGAGTGAGTCCTCAACTGCGTGGTTGAGCCTCAAATGTGTGGTCACTTGTACGAGTGACCTGTCACTCATGTGGGAGCTAAAAAACAGCTCCTGCACGCTGATTTTTTTGCCATTTTGGCCCAAAAACTCAATTTTTGCAAGTTCTAACACCAAAACCACTTCAAAAACATCATATAAACTAAATAGCAACTATTTATAACATCAGTTAACACATACAAACACATAATATGAAGATTCAAGCTCAAAATTCATCAAAAACCCATTTACTTTAACGACCCATTTATATGGATTATAAACGCTTCATATCAATTGATTTCATTGCGAGGTATTTGACCTCTATATGATACATTTTACAAACATTGCATTCGTTTTTAAAAGACAAACTTTCATTACATCGAAAGTTGACAGGTATGCATACCATTTCATAATATATCAAACTATTAATGACTTAATAATATTCTTGATGAACTCAATGACTCGAATGCAACGTCTTCTGAAATATGTCATGAATGACTCAAAGTAATATCTCTAAAATGAGCAAATGCACAGCGGAATATTTCTTTCATACCTGAGAATAAACATGCTTTCAAGTGTCAACCAAAAGGTTGGTGAGTTCATAGGTTTATCGTAAACAATAAAATTCATCATTTTGATAGACCACAAGATTTAAATACAGTACACATATCTCATGTACTAAACCATTTTTCATAATGCTTGGCAGAGTAGGTTCGTATCCTTTTCTCCCCCGTAGGTTGCCTCGCGATTTTTAATAACCGTACACATATCTCGTGCACAAAAATAATACACATAACCTGTGTATAAAAATCATTCTCTCGATACATAACATTCACTTTAATTTCATTGCTCAACATGGAAACCGACCTTAACATATAATGTGCATCAATAATATCCCCAAACCAGAACATCTCATCTGTATAATATATAAACTTCGAAGTACTAAACACCACGCCCACTAGCTCTTCCGTCTAGTGAACATTCTGGGTGGAGGTGTTAAACCCGGTAGCTACTTTTAGGATTCGCGTGAATTAGGGCCATACCCGTTTTCTAATTCTTAGGTTACCAAGCAATAATAATCAGGGGAAATATTCACAACAATTAGTGACAATTATAACGTCCAACTAATTCAATAATGATCCGCAGAACTTCTGTCTGCATAATAATTCATTCGAGAAATGTTTTGCTTGTGTCTATCTCGTCAAATATTAAAAAGCATCTCAGTTCAAAAAATATAGATTTCAAAGGCATTTAATAAAGCAGTTGTAAAAACAGCGCATGTATTCTCAGTCCCAAAAATGTAAAGAGTAAAAGGGAATCAAATGAACTCACAATATTGTATTTTTGTAGTAAAAGTACATATGACAACAATGAACAAGTGTAGGTGTAACGGCCTGTCCAAATCCACCTGGACGAAGTCACCAACATCTGGTCACATTGCGAGGTACTGACCTAAATGACTCCAAGTAATATCTTTCAATTGAGCAAATGCACAGCGGAAGACTTAATTCATACCTGAGAATAAACATGCTTAAAAGTGTCAACCAAAAGGTTGGTGAGTTCATAGGTTTATCATAACAATCACTTCAATATTTTAATAGAACACAAGATTTCAGTTTCATGAATATATGTACACTCGCAAGTGTATAAAAGTATTCTATAAGTTGTTGAGCGCTTCGGTAACCATACTTAACAATTAATGTGACATATTCCCTTTATTATGAAATCTCCCTACACTGTACCAAGTGTAGTAAAAATGAAGTACTATGCAACCGTTTACGATACTAGAGCGACTAGCCCGGTTGGGGTGGTCAAACCCGATAGATCTATCAATAGGATTCACGCTTACATGTTCTTCCAACATGTAAATATTAGTTACCAAGCTATTAGGGAAGATATGCAAGGTGGTACAACTCAGCGTAGAATATATTTTAAGTACTTATGTCTATTTCGTCAAACATAAAAGCAGCGCATGTATTCTCAGCCCAAAAATATATATTGCAAAAGTAATTAAAAAGGGAGCAAATGAACTCACGATACTGTATTTTGTAGTAATAACACATGTGACTGCATTGAACAAGTGCAGGGTTGACCTTGGATTCACGAACCTATATCATTTGTATATTCATTAACACATATAATGGTAATGAAACAAATTTATATATTATTAGTGATTTAATTGTCATTTTAATTATGTGTTTCATTAATAACCTAATTAATTATATTTATTAATATTTATTATAAAAAAATATTAATATAGCTATGTTATATGTAGTAAATATGAATTTATATAAATAATAGTTATTTGATAAAATAATATTGATAATAATAATAAATAAAAAGTTGTTTTATTTTATAATAATAATAATAGTATTAATACTGATATATTTATAGTAATGATAAAAATTATAAATTTGATAATAATTATAACATAGTTTCAATAATAAAAGATGTGTTATACATACATATATAATCTATAAACTTAATTAGCTTTCATACGTATTCATAATATTATTTCTTATCAATACTTATGGGTTTATCTATATTTGCATCAAACTTATCGTACTCATGATCATAATATTATCTATAGTCATTAGTATTACTTTTACTAATATTTTCACATACTCAACTTTTAGTCATAATTAACATCGTTTATATTTATAAGTTTCTAATAATAATAATAATAATAATAATAATAATAATAATAATAATAATAATAATAATAATAATAATAATAGTAATAATATTAATAATAATATTAGTAATAATATTAATAATAATAATAATAATAATAATAATAATAATAATAATAATAATAATAATAATAATAATAATAATAATAGTAATTAATAATAGAAATAAGAATTTTACCATCAAGGTCATCATGGATTCGTGTTATTATTATCATGTTATTATGATCATCGTCGTCATCTTATTCATTATTATTATCTTAGTCAATACCATCATCATCACCTTTTATTATGTATCATCATATCATTCATTATCTTAAATCACCATACCATCGGTTATCACATCCTCCCCATCGTGTATATCTTCATCATTATAATTAACCATATATCATCATCATTTATTACATACCAATAATAACATCAACCCCCTTTTTGTTTTCATCATTATGGTACAGCAACCATGAGACTGATTTCGGCCCAATATCACACACATGCATACGGTCCAATCAGAAAAAGATTAAAATGGGACACGACCCAAATTATAAAAAAAAAACGTCCCAATTGCATCGACAGTCCACTAGTACCGTTCAATCCAAGTTTTGCATTTTAATAAGGGAGCTGTTGTTGAATTTGGAATTCAAAGTGTACGTCCTTTTCATCTTTATCATTATATAATAACTTTATTAAATTAAGTGGGTTAGCTTGTTTATGAGTTATCGACCAAAAGGAAACTAGTGTGCAACTAGTGACTATCAAGTGTGCAACCATCATTATTATTCCAAACTATCATTATCATCATCTTTGCTATCTTAACCCTCGGCATCTTCGTGATTATTTAACAGAATAATATAACGGAAACAGAAGGCAGATGCTGCAACGAACAAGAGGGTTTCTTTGGGCTGTTTTGTTCGAACAGAAAACCATAACAGTAGCAGCTGCCATAATCGTCCAACAACAGCAACCATAATTCAAGAAGAAAGCTGTTATAGTAGCAGTAGTAGTTCGTGGCTGGAATAGGAACATTCGAATAGAAAAAATGGGTTTCGAGTTGAGTGGGTTTTATGGTAGAGTGGTCGATGGGTGTTGTGCAGGAGAAAAAGAGAAGGAGATATAGATGGTGGGTTTATGTGTTGGTTAGTTGAATAGGAGATAGTAGCAACAACAAAGTGGTGTTCGCTGGGTTTGTGTTGGGGTTGAACCGAAAAGAAGAGATGGAACGAGTAACATTTTGTGGACGGTGATTTATGGTGTCTTGTAATATATAGAGAAAAGAAAGAAAGGAAGTTGATGGTTGGCTCATGGTAGTTAAACGAAGTTCATGGTGGTGAGTTGTGGGTTTGGTGGTACTCCGGTGATGGTGGAAGTGGCGTACGGTGAAGGTGATTACAAAGGTGTGTGTTGTGTGGAGGTGATCCTATGTTAGAGTATGTGTGTATGTAAATGTATGCATATGCATATGTTAATATATATTAGATATATTTCAATGAATGGACAAAAGAAAAACAGTGGTTTACTTTTATAATTCACGGGTTTATTAATATTACTCTGCCGACAGTTTGTTATTCCGTGCCCCGTTGTAAATCAGTGACGGATAAAAGTCTTCCAGAAAATTCCAAAATTTTATTTTAGTCGTCTTTATTTATTTTGGTCATTATAATATATAATTCGAGCATTAACTATTAAATAAAAATTACATTAATTATTCACTCCCAACCCTAAGTAAAATACAAAAAAAAATTTAAAACTCAATAAATAGTTCCTAAATATATTTTTAATAAGTCTATACTTTATATAACTCATTTTCGAATTACCGTTTATTTTAAAATCACATAAGTTCCTTTTTAACTCGTTTATTATTAATCGAATGAAAATTGAGCGTTACCTTTGCTTAAATAACTTCGAAATTACAAGATATATATATTATATATATTTTATTTATATAGATACTTTTTATATATTATTATTATTTTAACAAAATTAATTATAACAATTACGATATATACTATTTCATATTATTATATACAAATATATATACATATACATTTACAAGTAATTGTATCGTGAGTCGTCGGGAATAGTCAAGGTTTAACTGAATCCATGTAAACAGTTCAAAAACTTTTGAGACTCAGTTTAACAGACTTTGCTTAACGTGTCAAAATCATATAAAGATTAAGTTTAAATTTGGTCGGAAATTTCCGGGTCGTCACAGTAGGGTTGGCCTTGGATTCACGAACCTCAAAAGTTTGTTCTAAAAAGAATTCCCCAAACCGGACTCGAACCCGAGACCTCTCGGTTATACCGAATAACACCAAACCGTCTGCTCTACTATTGTTTTTCTGATAATTTACTAAAATTAAATCTATATAAACATTTCTGTTTTTCCTCCTTCTTCTCCTTCAATTCTCAATCGATCAAATTAGTAACCAAGGATCATAACAGTAACCCAATAAAACATGTTTTAAATTATTAAACGAAACATAAGTAACTATTGTGGTTGTTAATGTTTAACAAAAGAATTTAAAATGAAAAAAATGTAACTGCTGTCCAAGAACACGAAGAACACCAAATCCACTTTTGAATTCTAGAGTGTTTTAGACAAAATTTATAACATGAAATAGGTGCCAAAACTTTCATGTAATCTTTATGTATCATCAATATAATTCAAAATATCAAAACAAGTTCTAATTTCTTCTTGAACAAAATCTTTGACTTTTTGAATTATAGCTTTGACTCCTAATTCGGAAATCGATAGCAAGAATTAGAATGTGATATTTTACAGATAGATTAAGTAAAATAATCCTAACCTATCTGCATGTTTACTTTTTGAAAATTCAATCAAATTCATGATTTTGAAATTTTAACCAAGAACAGAGCCGTAGTGCTTTGTTCTTCAAATAAAAATTTAATTTTTGTTGTTTTTTGATCGAGTTGTACTGGTAGAGAGATATACAGAGATTATCAGATATATTTACAGCTAATTGACTCAATTATCACTTATTTTGTAGCTAGATTGATTTGACAGAAAATTATTCGATCAAATAAAAAAATAAAAGCTGAATGTGACTTTAAACGGATTTTGGCGTGTATATATGAATGAAAATCGATTGTTGGACAAATTATAGACAGGAAACAAATTTGAGAAAGTGTGATGGTGAGATGAAACAGAATACGTACCCCTTCAATTTCCTGTATGTATATATTTGTATATATATTTATATATATCTATATCTGATTATATATAAATCAGTATTTTATATATGTATATGTATTTATATATATAAATAAATAAATATATATATATATATATATATATATATATATATATATATATATATATATATATATATATATATATATATATATATATATATATATATATATATATATATATATCTGTAATTTTATATAATTTAAATCTAATTAATATTAATAACTATCAATGTATTAATGATAATAATATTATTAACATTTACATTAATAAGAATCCTAATATTAATAATAATAAATGATAATAATAAAATAATAATAATAATATCATTACTAAATATAATAGATTATATATTTCAAATAAAAATACAATTAATAATTTTAATAATACTAATATGATAATAATACTAATTATAATAATACTAATGAAAATAATCATATTTGTAATAACAATACTATAACAATAAAATTCATATCCATAGATTATATATACATATTTAAATTAGTATTAATACTAATCATACTATAATAGTTTGTACATAACAAATTTCATATTTGTATCATAATTGTATTAATATTGATATTTATTTTGATAATAATGAAAGTAATTATAACAGTTATATATATTTTTACTTTTGTAATATTTAACAATCATAATAATATATTTTTATTAAATTTTTATTATATATATTATATATATATATATATATATATATATATATATATATATATATATATATATATATATAATATAATAATAAATATACATATAAATTATATATATTTATATATAGTTTCATATTTAATAATAACTTTTTATCTTGTGTAACATTCTACATACTTAACTCAATTGATTAAATTGTATTTTGTTATTTCAATTTGGTATATAAACTTATATTTATATATAATATATATATCTAGTTACAACAATCGTTCATGAATCGTCGGGAAAAGTAAAAGGTTAAATAGTTTCATGAAGACAGTTCAAAAATTTTCGAGATTCAATTAAATAGACTTTGCTTATCGTGTCGGAATTATATAAAGATTAAGTTTAAATTATGTCAGAAATCTCCGGGTCGTCACAGTACCTACCTGTTAAAGAAATTTCGTCCCGAAAATTGATCGAGGTCGTCATGGCGAACAATAAAAATGTTTCCATAACGATTATGAGTTGATAACTAGATTTTTATTACCATTGAGTAATAAGGATAAGATAATTCGATTACTCGAAGAGTACGAGTGAAGCTGTCACAAAAGAACGAAATGAGAAAATAAAATCTTGTCATATCTTTTGACGTAGACATGATTGATTTCCGGAGTTCAAGGGAATTAGAGAAAATCTTCGTAATGAGATTTGGTTCTTCGGTAATTAAGGAAATTGGAATCCTCTTTGATTAAAGGCAATAATCTATTTCGATTGCTCTGTCGGATATTTCACTATAAATCCACTCTCTTCATTTCCTTTATATTTTGGAGTTCCATACTTTTGTTTTCTCTTCCCAAATTTAAGTCAAGCGAATAATGGTCCCGAATTCGTAGGTATGAAGTTTCGAATGAACATAACTAACGTTCTAAGAGAGAAATTGTAATAGCACGATCTTGATTGGTTAAATTATCAGAATTCAAGAGAAAAGATAGAACTATTAAGAAAATATGTTCTTGATATGTTTAGAGATTAGATAGAATGTAAGAGTCGTGTAACATGGCACATAATGACGTTATAGTCTGTGAATCATCACGTTCCATTAGAAACTCAGCATGACTTACTGTAATATAATCACGTTGATCAAGTGTCATTATATTATAATAACTCATGCATCAATTTCCAACACTACTTCAAAATCATTCATAATTCAAACTCAAAGTTTTCAGAGATTTAGAAACTAAAATAGTTATCTTTTATGATTTAACACAGATAGCGCGGAGAGATAATTAATATCGGACAAGAATATTTATGAAGATATCTTCAGAAATATTGAGGATATTTATAATGAAAGATACGATAATATCTTATAATTCTACAATCAAAATGTGATGAAGAAATTCATTCACAATGATGTAGAACAATTACGGAACAAGGCATTCGCTAAAGATTTCATCAGAAACAGAATCATCTGGATTCTTTATGTACAAGTTTAGTCCTTGTGATTTGTTCAGAGTCTCCTTCATGGTTTGCTCAATCCGTCTTTCAATACTAAAATTTTTGAGCTTTTTCAGTATGTCACTCTTTATTATCAAACTTTTTACTGTTAAAACAGTCTTCAGTTTTCGCTGCTTCATCAGCTTTTTCAAAACTCAGAGATCTGATTCGTAAGCTAGAGTGGTATTCAGAAATTCAGAATTGACGTTCATAAGTCAAGGAGATAGAAGTTATATATATATATATATATATATATATATATATATATATATATATATATATATATATATATATATATATATATATATATATATATATATATATATATATATATATATATATATATATATATATATAATTGTTGTCGTAGAATTGCTGAAAAATTTGAGATTATCGATTGATGCCTCCCGGTATTTGGTATCGTTACAAGATGCCGATGAGTTCATGATAAGACTTCAATAGATAAATATAGTTATTTGTCGAAGAGATTTAAGCCAAGGAGCAACGAGGTTGCTGGTACGTCTGCTGGTAATATGGTGGAATATAAAAGGTTCCCCGGTAACAATAAAGAGTACGCATATAAATCAAGGTTATAATAAAGTTGTTTCGAAAGAAAAGTCGAAGTTGACTTGCTGGAGCTGTGACAAAATTGGCTAGTTTAGAAAGGGATTGCAAAGTTATTTTCGGTAATAACAACGCCAAAGGAGCTAGCACAGATACGTGTTAAACGTTTACTCAGGGTCCGAGTGTTTTTCAGGTGCATAACTATATGCATAAATCTTTCCTTTCGTAGATGAAGTGCGGTTAGTTCATCCTCTCGATTGAGGTGTTTTGAAAAATCATGAAAGGTTTGAACGCAAATTGTAATCGTCAAGATACAAATGGGGTTTAAGATGAAATCAAGTGGCAAACTTGAAGAAATGTTTTGTTTCATATGTTATAATTAATATTTTAATTCATTTTAATTGTCCATGGTTAGTAATCCACAATTAGTAGTCTATAGTTAGTAGTTCAATAATTCATATATAGTTTGATATATAATATTTGAATTAATTAATACGTGTCGTGATCCATTGTATACATGTCTCAGACTCGATAACAACTCAAGGTATATATATTATTTTAGAATCAACCTCAACCCTGTATAGCTAACTCGAGCATTACCGCATATAGAGTGTCTATGGTTATTCCAAATAATATATATAGATGACGTCGATATGATATGTCAAAACATTGTATATGTGTCCCGACGATATTTAAAGTGCGTAAAATAAATAACAGAAATTAAATGACGATAAATAAAATTGCGTGAATTAAAATTGCGATAAATAAATTGCGATAATTAAATTGCGATAATTAAAATTGCAATAATTAAACTGTAATAAGGAATTAGCAGTTAGCTAGGAACAGTTAGCTAGGATTTTGTTAGCGTGGATTCTTAACAAAATTTCTCATAGTTAATTTGTTTGTTTCTAACAAATTTTATTTTGTTCAATGTTTTCTTCATTATGCCACTTGTTGGATTCTAATAGGTCAAAATCCAAATATGAAATTGAATGAAAATGGTTATTCTGCGGTGAATGGATACGTATATATGTGGATGTAAGTAGGATAGTAAATGACTGTTGAATCAAATTCGAAGAATGTACAGTGTAATTTATTAATGTGAAATCTAAATATTCCTCGGGTATTACCTACCCGTTAAAATATTTTCACCATTAACAGTTTGTACAAAAAAAATTTTAATTACAATCTTTATGAAAATATATTTACATATATATTTTCTTCCGATGTAATCTTGGATTTGATGAATAATATGATATTAACATCACTTGATTTATCGTTATAACTAGAACACATAATCTCTAAAACATTAGAAATTATATAATTGTCACGTAGAACGAAGATAAATGATGTAGAACGATTCGTAGAACGATGATTATGCTCGAGGTACATAATGAGATGTTGAGGCGTGTGATGTTGAAACTTGGGTTTTTGGTGGTACTAGTATTGATGTTGGTTGTAGTGACCCGAACTTTTCCATGTTTATATATATTAATTGAGATTGATATTTACATGATTAAATGTTTCCAACATGTTAAGCAATCAAACTTATTAAGACTTGATTAATTGAAATATGTTTCATATAGACAATTGACCACCCAAGTTGACCGGCGATTCACGAACGTTAAAACTTGTAAAAACGACATGACGATATATATATGGATATACATATGGTTAACATGAGATTATGATAAGTAAGTATCTCCATAAGTATATTAACAATGAGTTATATACATATAAACAAGACTACTAACTTAAGGATTTCGAAACGAGACATATATGTAACGATTATCGTTGTAACGACATTTAAATGTATATATATCATATTAAGATATATTAATATATCATAATATCATGATAATATAATAATTTAACATCTCATTAGATATAATAAACAATGGGTTAACAACATTAATTGAGATCGTTAACTTAAAGGTTTCAAAACAACACTTACATGTAACGACTAACGATGACTTAACGACTCAGTTAAAATGTATATACATGTAGTGTATTTAGATGTATTAAAATACTTTTGGAAGACTTCAAGACATATATCAAAACACTCATACTTAACGAAAATGGTTACAGTTACTTTCCCATTCTTTTCTTGCATCAAGAATTCTAGTCGTATTCTTACCCGTATTATACACAACTTCAAAACGTACTTACTATGGGTATATACCAATAGGAACTAGCATGGGATTCCACTCTTGATTATGTCATGTATGACTAATCAATTTTAACTTCTACCATGAGCTAGTCAACTAACTAGAACTCCTTTTAACCCCACTCACCACTCACCAATTACCACTCATCATTCACTCCATTTCACTTCCAATTCTCTTTCTAATTCTCTCTCAACACACACACACACTATTATGAACATATTTTTCCAGTAGTTAATCATCATCTTCATCAAAAATCACTTCAAGCATCAAGCTATAATCATCATAGGAAGAACACTTCAAGAACACTTCAAAAATCCCTTCAAGTTTACTAATTTACTTCCAAGCTTTCTAATCCATTCCAAGTAATCATCTAAGATCAAGAAACCTTTGTTATATACAGTAGGTTATATTTCTTATTCAAGGTAATATTCATATTCAAACTTTGATTCAATTTCTATAACTATAAACTATCTTAATTTGAGTAAAAATCTTACTTGAACTTGTTTTTGTGTCAAGATCCTACTTCAAGAACTTTCAAGCCATCCAAGATCCTTTGAAGCTAGATCATTTCTTGTCACTTCCAGTAGGTTTACCTACTAAACTTGAGGTAGTAATGATGTTCAAAACATCATTCGATTCATATATATAAAACTATCTTATTCGAAGGTTTAAACTCGTAATCACTAGAACATAGTTTAGTTAATTCTAAACTTGTTCGCAAACAAAAGTTAATCCTTCTAACTTGACTTTTAAAATTAACTAAACACATGTTCTATATCTATATGATATGCTAACTTAATGATTTAAAACCTGGAAACACGAAAAACACCGTAAAACCGGATTTACGCCGTCGTATTAACACCTCGGGCTGTTTTGGGTTAGTTAATTAAAAACTATGATAAACTTTGATTTAAAAGTTGTTATTCTGAGAAAATGATTTTTATTATGAACATGAAACTATATCCAAAAATTATGGTTAAACTCAAAGTGGAAGTATGTTTTCTAAAATGGTCATCTAGACGTCGTTCTTTCGACTGAAATGACTACCTTTACAAAAACGACTTGTAACTTATTTTTCCGACTATAAACCTATACTTTTTCTGTTTAGATTCATAAAATAGAGTTCAATATGAAACCATAGCAATTTGATTCACTCAAAACGGATTTAAAATGAAGAAGTTATGGGTAAAACAAGATTGGATAATTTTTCTCATTTTAGCTACGTGAAAATTGGTAACAAATCTATTCCAACCATAACTTAATCAACTTGTATTGTATATTATGTAATCTTGAGATACCATAGACACGTATACAATGTTTCGACCTATCATGTCGACACATCTATATATATTTCGGAACAACCATAGACACTCTATATGTGAATGTTGGAGTTAGCTATACAGGGTTGAGGTTGATTCCAAATTATATATAGTTTGAGTTGTGATCAATACTGAGATACGTATACACTGGGTCGTGGATTGATTCAAGATAATAATTATCGATTTATTTCTGTACATCTAACTGTGGACAACTAGTTGTAGGTTACTAACGAGGACAGCTGACTTAATAAACTTAAAACATCAAAATATATTAAAAGTGTTGTAAATATATTTTGAACATACTTTAATATATATGTATATATTGTTATAGGTTCGTGAATCAACAGTGGCCAAGTCTTACTTCTCGACGAAGTAAAAATCTGTGAAAGTGAGTTATAGTCCCACTTTTAAAATCTAATATTTTGGGATGAGAATACATGCAGGTTTTATAAATGATTTACAAAATAGACACAAGTACGTGAAACTACATTCTATGGTTGAATTATCGAAATCGAATATGCCCCTTTTTATTAAGTCTGGTAATCTAAGAATTAGGGAACAGACATTCTAATTGACGCGAATCCTAAAGATAGATCTATTGGGCCTAACAAACCCCATCCAAAGTACCGGATGCTTTAGTACTTCGAAATTTATATCATATCCGAAGGGTGTCCCGGAATGATGAGGATATTCTTATATATGCATCTTGTTAATGTCGGTTACCAGGTGTTCACCATATGAATGATTTTTATCTCTATGTATGGGATGTGTATTGAAATATTGAATCTTGTGGTCTATTGTTACGATTTGATATATATAGGTTAAACCTATAACTCACCAACATTTTTGTTGATGTTTAAAGCATGTTTATTCTCAGGTGAATATTAAGAGCTTCCGCTGTTGCATACTAAAATAAGGACAAGATTTGGAGTCCATGTTTGTATGATATTGTGTAAAAACTGCATTCAAGAAACTGATTTCGATGTAACATATTTGTATTGTAAACCATTATGTAATGGTCGTGTGTAAACAGGATATTTTAGATTATCATTATTTGATAATCTACGTAAAGCTTTTTAAACCTTTATTTATGAAATAAAGGTTATGGTTTGTTTTAAAAATGAATGCAGTCTTTGAAAAACGTCTCATATAGAGGTCAAAACCTCGCAACGAAATCAATTAATATGGAACGTTTTTAATCAATAAGAACGGGACATTTCAGTTGGTATCCGAGCGTTGGTCTTAGAGAACCAGAATTTTGCATTAGTGTGTCTTATCGAGTTTGTTAGGATGCATTAGTGAGTCTGGACTTCGACCGTGTTTACTTGAAAAATGATTGCTTAACAAAGTTTGTTGGAAACTATATATTTTTAACATGAGAATATTATGTGATATATTAATCTCTTAACGCGTTTGATATTATGTGATAGATGTCTACCTCTAGAACAAGTCCCATTGACTCACCTAATAATAATGAAGAGTCAAATATAAATTGGAATGATTCGTGGACTGATTCACAAGTTCCCGAAGAGGAACCGGAAGAAGAGTCGGAACCAGAAGAAGAATCGGAACCGGAAGAAGAATCGGAACCGGATGAAGAAATAGAACCGGTGGGGGAAATAATAAAACGGTTAAGTAAAAGAAAATCCTCAACCAACCGACCAAGGTTAATTATGGTCAATGGTGTTTCCGCTAAGGAAGCAAAATATTGGGAGGATTACCAATTCTCCGATGAATCGGATTCTGACGAGAATTCCGATGATGTTATAGAAATTACCCCAACTGAATTTAAAAAGGCAAAAGAAAATAATAAGGGAAAGGGCATAAAAATAAAGAAATCTAATTCCAACCCCGATGAACTTTATATGTATCGTCAACCCCCGAAGTCCTTAAGTTGTAACAATGACCCGGGAACCTCTAAACCACCAGGTTTTTCTAAACCAATGTGGAAGACTACGGCTCGTATTAGGGGAACATCATATATCCCTAGAAACTTGGCAAAACGAACCAAAACCGAAGAAGAAGAAACAAGCGAGTCGGAATAAGATAGTTGTATTCGTGTGGTGTAATATATGTAATATAGTGTGCTTATGCTTTATGATATATGTAAAAATTGCTTGTATTAATAAGTATTTTTTTTATGAATCTAACTATTGTCTATTTTAGAGTATAAAAACACAAAATGGATAGACAACCCAATATTTTAAGAGACCTACCCGGAGACATGATTGATGAAATCTTGTCTAGAGTCGGTCAGAATTCTTCGGCACAACTATTTAAGGCGAAATCAGTTTGTAAGACATTCGAAGAACGTTCCAAGAATGCCTTGGTTTATAAAAGGCTTTCGTTCGAAAGATGGGGGATATCACATTGGGAAATCCATAAGTTACGATGTGTTTACTTTGACGCATATATTGCGGGGAACCCAAATGCTATTTTACGCAATGGGTTAAGAAATTATTTTGACTCAATATATCCGAATATTGGACTTCGTGATTTAGAAAAAGCGGCTAACATGCAACATAAAGAAGCATGTTATGCTTACGGATTAGTAATGTTCGCTTCTCACCAAAGTGAGAACAAGAACATAGGGCTACAACTATTAAACAAAACGTTCCCACAAGTGACGGAGTCGGTAATTGGGGTAAGAAATGAGGTTTTTAGATTGTTACGGGACTGTTGGACATTACGTAACCCTCGTCCCTTTGACGATGTTACAACACGCTGTCTTATCAATGGCCATAACGGTTATGTTCCACAAGACCAAGGATGGGAAGTAGTCATAGTAAAACCAGAATGCATGACTTGTTTCTGGACGTATGAATTACGTGTCTTTATTGCCTTTGCTGAACGACTTGTGTACTAGCTAGAATTATCTTCACAACTATCTTGTATCAAAGTTATTGTGTGCTATATTTCATGCTTTATGTAAAATAAGCGGTATTGTAAGTTTGTAAAATATTGTATAAAAGTTTGAACGCGAAATATTATTATAATCAGTTTTTCATATAGAATTGTAGTAGTTGAATTGTATATTAGCTACTAAGTATGAACTTAACGGGTAGGTACTACCCGAATTTAAACTTATAAAACGCTAATATGAAGAAAAAGCTTTTATAAATGAGTTTATATTATGCTACGAAATACTATTAACTACTCTTAATATTCTGTATGATTAACTTGTTCCATATGACTATTTTGAAGGAAATGGCACCGACTACTCGACACACCGTGAATATGAATGAAGAGGAATTCCGTACTTTTCTAGCTTCAAACATAGCCGCAGTACAGGCTGCGCTACATACCAACAATAACCTTGGATCTAGCAATACAGGAAATCGTGTAGGATGCACCTACAAAGAATTCACTGCCTGCAAACCTTTAGAATTTGATGGAACCGAAGGACCGATCGGATTGAAACGGTGGACCGAGAAGGTCGAATCGGTGTTTGCCATAAATAAGTGTACTGAAGAGGACAAAGTGAAGTACGCTACGCATACCTTCACAGGTTCTGCGTTAACATGGTGGAATACCTATCTAGAGCAAGTGGGACAAGATGATGCGTACGCACTACCGTGGTCAGCATTCAAGCACTTGATGAACGAGAAATACCGTCCCAGAACCGAGGTCAATAAGCTCAAGACAGAACTTAGAGGGTTACGAACCCAAGGATTTGATATTACCACGTATGAAAGACGATTCACAGAATTGTGCCTATTGTGTCCGGGAGCGTTCGAAGATGAGGAAGAGAAGATCGACGCGTTTGTGAAAGGATTACCGGAAAGAATCCAAGAAGATATAAGTTCACACGAGCCCGCCTCCATACAACAGGCATGTAGAATGGCTCACATACTAGTGAACCAGATTGAGGAAAGAATTAAAGAACAGACGGCTGAAGAGGCCAATGTGAAGCAAGTCAAAAGAAAGTGGGAGGAAAACGGTGATAAGAATCACCAATACAACAACAGCAATTACAACAATAATCGCAACAACTATCCCAACAATCGCAACATCAATCGCAACTACAACAAACGGCCCAACAACAACAACAACAATAACAACAACAACAACAACAGCAACTACAACAATCATCCCAATAACAATAACAACCGCAACAACAACAATAATCAGAAGCAGCTATGCCAAAGGTGTGAAAAGTATCACTCGGGGTTCCGCACCAAATTTTGCAACAAGTGTAAAAGAAATGGTCATAGCGCGGCGAAGTGTGAGGTCTATGGACCAGGGGTTAATAGAACGAAAGGAACAAATGGTGTCGGAACGAGTAATGGCGGAGCAAGTAGTGTCGGAGCAAGTTATGCCAATGTAGTTTGTTATAAATGTGGAAAACCGGGCCACATTATTAGAAATTGCCCGAACCAGGAGAACATGAATGGACAAGGCCGCTGAAGAGTTTTTAATATTAATGCGGCAGAGGCACAGGAAGACTCGGAGCTTGTTACGGGTACGTTTCTTATTGACAATAAATCTGCTTACGTTTTATTTGATTCGGGTGCAGATAGAAGCTATATGAGTAGAGATTTTTGTGCTAAATTAAGTTGTCCATTGACGCCTTTGGATAGTAAATTTTTACTCGAATTAGCAAATGGTAAATTAATTTCAGCAGATAATATATGTCGGAATCGAGAAATTAAACTAGTTAGCGAAACATTTAAGATTGATTTGATACCAGTAGAGTTAGGGAGTTTTGATGTGATAATCGGTATGGACTGGTTGAAAGAAGTGAAAGCAGAGATCGTTTGTTACAAAAATGCAATTCGCATTATACGAGAAAAAGGAAAACCCTTAATGGTGTACGGAGAAAAGGGCAACACGAAGCTACATCTTATTAGTAATTTGAAGGCACAAAAACTAATAAGAAAAGGTTGCTATGCTGTTCTAGCACACGTCCAGAAAGTACATACTGAAGAAAAGAGCATCAATGATGTTCCAATTGCAAAAGAATTTTCCGATGTATTTCCGAAAGAATTACCGGGATTACCCCCACATCGATCCGTTGAATTTCAAATAGATCTTGTACCAGGAGCTGTACCAATAGCTCGTGCTCCTTACAGACTCGCACCCAGTGAGATGAAAGAACTGCAAAGCCAATTACAAGAACTTTTAGAGTGTGGTTTCATTCGACTAAGCACATCACCGTGGGGAGCTCCTGTTTTGTTTGTCAAGAAGAAAGATGGTACATTCAGGTTGTGTATCGACTACCGAGAGTAGAACAAACTTATCATCAAGAACCGCTACCCACTACCGAGAATCGACGACTTATTTGATCAACTACAAGGCTCGTCTGTTTATTCAAAGATTGACTTACGTTCCGGGTATCATCAAATGCGAGTGAAAGAAGATGATATTCCAAAGACTGCTTTCAGAACACGTTACGGTCATTACGAGTTTATGGTCATGCCATTTGGTTTAACTAATGCACCAGCTGTGTTCATGGACCTTATGAACCGAGTGTGTGGACCATACCTTGACAAATTTGTCATTGTTTTCATTGATGACATACTTATTTACTCAAAGAATGACAAAGAACACGGTGAACATTTGAGAAACGTGTTAGAAGTATTGAGGAAGGAAGAATTGTACGCTAAGTTTTCAAAGTGTGCATTTTGGTTGGAAGAAGTTCAATTCCTCGGTCACATAGTGAACAAAGAAGGTATTAAGGTGGATCCGGCAAAGATAGAAACTGTTGAAAAGTGGGAAACCCCGAAAACTCCGAAACACATACGCCAGTTTTTAGGACTAGCTGGTTACTACAGAAGGTTCATCCAAGACTTTTCCAGAATAGCAAAACCCTTGACTGCATTAACGCATAAAGGGAAGAAATTTGAATGGAAGGATGAACAAGAGAAAGCGTTTCAGTTATTGAAGAAAAAGCTAACTACGGCACCTATATTGTCATTGCCTGAAGGGAATGATGATTTTGTGATTTATTGTGACGCATCAAAGCAAGGTCTCGGTTGTGTATTAATGCAACGAACGAAGGTGATTGCTTATGCGTCTAGACAATTGAAGATTCACGAACAAAATTATACGACGCATGATTTGGAATTAGGCGCGGTTGTTTTTACATTAAAGACTTGGAGGCACTACTTATATGGGGTCAAAAGTATTATATATACCGACCACAAAAGTCTTCAACGCATATTTAATCAGAAACAACTGAATATGAGGCAGCGTAGGTAGATTGAATTATTGAATGATTACGAATTTGAGATTCGTTACCACCCGGGGAAGGCAAATGTGGTAGCCGATGCCTTGAGCAGGAAGGACAGAGAACCCATTCGAGTAAAATCTATGAATATAATGATTCATAATAACCTCACTACTCAAATAAAGGAGGCGCAACAAGGAGTTTTAAAAGAAGGAAATTTAAAGGATGAAATACCCAAAGGATCGGAGCAGCATCTTAATATTCGGGAAGACGGAATCCGGTATAGGGCTGAAAGGATTTGGGTACTAAAATTTGGAGATATGAGAGAAATGGTACTTAGAGAAGCTCATAAAACCAGATACTCAATACATCCTGGAACGGGGAAGAAGTACAAGGATCTCAAGAAACATTTTTGGTGGCCGGCTATGAAAGCCGATGTTGCTAAATATGTAGGAGAATGTTTGACGTGTTTTAAGGTCAAAGCTGAGCATCAGAAACCATCAGGTCTACTTCAACAACCCGAAATCCCGGAATGGAAATGGGAAAACATTACCATGGATTTCATCACTAAATTGCCAAGGACTGCAAGTGGTTTTGATACTATTTGGGTAATAGTTGATCGTCTCACCAAATCAGCACACTTCCTACCAATAAGAGAAGATGACAAGATGGAGAAGTTAGCACAACTGTATTTGAAGGAAGTCGTCTCCAGACATGGAATACCAATCTCTATTATCTCTGATAGGGATGGCAGATTTATTTCAAGATTCTGGCAGACATTACAGCAAGCATTAGGAACTCGTCTAGACATGAGTACTGCCTATCATCCACAAACTGATGGGCAGAGCGAAAGGACGATACAAACACTTGAAGACATGCTACGAGCATGTGTTATTGATTTCGGAAACAGTTGGGATCGACATCCACCGTTAGCAGAATTTTCCTACAACAACAGCTACCATTCAAGCATTGAGATGGCGCCGTTTGAAGCACTTTATGGTAGAAAGTGCAGGTCTCTGATTTGTTGGAGTGAAGTGGAGGATAGACAGATTACGGGTCCGGAGATTATACAAGAAACTACAGAGAAGATCATCCAAATTCAACAACGGTTGAAAACGCCCAAAGTCGACAAAAGAGCTACGCTGACATTAAAAGAAAAGATATAGAATTTGAAATTGGAGAGATGGTCATGCTTAACGTTGCACCTTGGAAAGGCGTTGTTCGATTTGGTAAACAAGGGAAATTAAATCCAAGGTATATTGGACCATTCAAGATTATTGATCGTGTCGGACCAGTAGCTTACCGACTTGAGTTACCTCAACAACTCGCGACTGTACATAACACTTTCCACGTCTCGAATTTGAAGAAATGTTTTGCTAAAGAAGATCTCACTATTCCATTAGATGAAATCCAAATCAACGAAAAACTTCAATTCATCGAAGAACCCGTCGAAATAATGGATCGTGAGGTTAAAAGACTTAAGCAAAACAAGATACCAATTGTTAAGGTTCGATGTAATGCTCGTAGAGGACCCGAGTTCACCTGGGAGTGTGAAGATCAGATGAAGAAGAAATACCCGCATCTATTTCCAGAAGATTCGTCAACACCTTCAACAGCTTAAAATTTCGGGACGAAATTTATTTAACGGGTAGGTACTGTAGTGACCCGAACTTTTCCATGTTTATATATATTAATTAAGATTGATATTTACATGATTAAATGTTTCCAACATTTTAAGCAATCAAACTTGTTAAGACTTGATTAATTGAAATATGTTTCATATAGACAATTGACCACCCAAGTTGACCGGCGATTCACGAACGTTAAAACTTGTAAAAACGACATGACGATATATATATGGATATACATATGGTTAACATGAGATTATGATAAGTAAGTATCTCCATAAGTATATTAACAATGAGTTATATACATATAAACAAGACTAATAACTTAAGGATTTCGAAACGAGACATATATGTAACGATTATCGTTGTAACGACATTTAAATGTATATATATCATATTAAGATATATTAATATATCATAATATCATGATAATATAATAATTTAACATCTCATTAGATATAATAAACAATGGGTTAACAACATTAATTGAGATCGTTAACTTAAAGGTTTCAAAACAACACTTACATGTAACGACTAACGATGACTTAACGACTCAGTTAAAATGTATATACATGTAGTGTATTTAGATGTATTAAAATACTTTTGGAAGACTTCAAGATATATATCAAAACACTCATACTTAACGAAAATGGTTACAGTTACTTTCCCATTCTTTTCTTGCATCAAGAATTCTAGTCGTATTCTTACCCGTATTATACACAGCTTCAAAACGTACTTACTATGGGTATATACCAATAGGAACTAGCATGGGATTCCACTCTTGATTATGTCATGTATGACTAATCAATTTTAACTTCTACCATGAGCTAATCAACTAACTGGAACTCCTTTTAACCCCACTCACCACTCACCAATTACCACTCATCATTCACTCCATTTCACTTCCAATTCTCTTTCTAATTTTCTCTCAACACACACACACTATTATGAACGTATTTTTCCAGTAGTTAATCATCATCTTCATCAAAAATCACTTCAAGAATCAAGCTATAATCATCATAGGAAGAACACTTCAAGAACACTTCAAAAATCCCTTCAAGTTTACTAATTTACTTCCAAGCTTTCTAATCCATTCCAAGTAATCATCTAAGATCAAGAAACCTTTGTTATATACAGTAGGTTATCTTTCTTATTCAAGGTAATATTCATATTCAAACTTTGATTCAATTTATATAACTATAAACTATCTTAATTCGAGCAAAAATCTTACTTGAACTTGTTTTTGTGTCATGATCCTACTTCAAGAACTTTCAAGCCATCCAAGATCCTTTGAAGCTAGATCATTTCTTGTCACTTAAAGTAGGTCTACCTACTAAACTTGAGGTAGTAATGATGTTCATAACATCATTCGATTCATATATATAAAACTATCTTATTCGAAGGTTTAAACTCGTAATCACTAGAACATAGTTTAGTTAATTCTAAACTTGTTCGCAAACAAAAGTTAATCCTTCTAACTTGACTTTTAAAATTAACTAAACACATGTTCTATATCTATATGATATGCTAACTTAATGATTTAAAACCTGGAAACACGAAAAACACCGTAAAACCGGATTTACGCCGTCGTAGTAACAACGCGGGCTGTTTTGGGTTAGTTAATTAAAAACTATGATAAACTTTGATTTAAAAGTTGTTATTCTGAAAAAATGATTTTTATTATGAACATGAAACTATATCCAAAAATTATGGTTAAACTCAAAGTGAAAGTATGTTTTCTAAAATGGTCATCTAGACGTCGTTCTTTCGACTGAAATGACTACCTTTACAAAAACGACTTGTAACTTATTTTTCCGACAATAAACCTATACGTTTTCTGTTTAGATTCATAAAATAGAGTTCAATATGAATCCATAGCAATTTGATTCACTCAAAACGGATTTAAAATGAAGAAGTTATGGGTAAAACAAGATTGGATAATTTTTCTCATTCTAGCTACGTGAAAATTGGTAACAAATCTATTCCAACCATAACTTAATCAACTTGTATTGTATATTATGTAATCTTGAGATACCATAGACACGTATACAATATTTCGACCTATCATGTCGACACATCTATATATATTTCGGAACAACCATAGACACTCTATATGTGAATGTTGGAGTTAGCTATACAGGGTTGAGGTTGATTCCAAATTATATATAGTTTGAGTTGTGATCAATACTGAGATACGTATACACCGGGTCGTGGATTGATTCAAGATAATAATTATCGATTTATTTTTGTACATCTAACTGTGGACAACTAGTTGTAGGTTACTAACGAGGACAGCTGACTTAATAAACTTAAAACATCAAAATATATTAAAAGTGTTGTAAATATATTTTGAACATACTTTAATATATATGTATATATTGTTATAGGTTCGTGAATCAACAGTGGCCAAGTCTTACTTCTCGACGAAGTAAAATCTGTGAAAGTGAGTTATAGTCCCACTTTTAAAATCTAATATTTTGGGATGAGAATACATGCAGGTTTTATAAATGATTTACAAAATAGACACAAGTACGTGAAACTACATTCTATGGTTGAATTATCGAAATCGAATATGCCCCTTTTTATTAAGTCTGGTAATCTAAGAATTAGGGAACAGACACCCTAATTGACGCGAATCCTAAAGATAGATCTATTGGGCCTAACAAACCCCATCCAAAGTACCGGATGCTTTAGTACTTCGAAATTTATATCATATCCTAAGGGTGTCCCGGAATGATGGGGATATTCTTATATATGCATCTTGTTAATGTCGGTTACCAGGTGTTCACCATATGAATGATTTTTATCTCTATGTATGGGATGTGTATTGAAATATGAAATCTTGTGGTCTATTGTTACGATTTGATATATATAGGTTAAACCTATAACTCACCAACATTTTTGTTGACGTTTAAAGCATGTTTATTCTCAGGTGAATAATAAGAGCTTCCGCTGTTGCATACTAAAATAAGGACAAGATTTGGAGTCCATGTTTGTATGATATTGTGTAAAAACTGCATTCAAGAAACTGATTTCGATGTAACATATTTGTATTGTAAACCATTATGTAATGGTTGTGTGTAAACAGGATATTTTAGATTATCATTATTTGATAATCTATATAAAGCTTTTTAAACCTTTATTTATGAAATAAAGGTTATGGTTTGTTTTAAAAATGAATGCAGTCTTTGAAAAACGTCTCATATAGAGGTCAAAACCTCGCAACGAAATCAATTAATATGGAACGTTTTTAATCAATAAGAACGGGACATTTCATTGGTGGTACTTAAAGTGGAAGTATGATTAATAATACAATATAAGTTAGCTAGGATATGATTAATATAGATTTGTTACCAATTTTCACGTTGCTACAACATGAAAAATTATCCAATCTTGTTTTACCCATAACTTCTTCATTTTAAATCCGTTTTGAGTGAATCAAATTGCTATGGTTTCATATTGAACTATATTTTATGAATCTAAACAGAAAAAGTATAGGTTTGTAGTCAGAAATATAAGTTACAAGTCGTTTTTGTAAAGGTAGTCATTTCAGTCGAAAGAACGACGGCAAGATGACCATTTTAGAAAACATACTTCCACTTTAAGTTTAACCATGATTTTTGGATATAGTTTAACAACTTTAAAATCAAAGTTTATCATAGTTTTTAATTAACTAACCCAAAACAGCCCGCGGTGTTACTACGACGGCGTATGTCCGGTTTTACAGTGTTCTTCGTGTTTCCAGGTTTTAAATCATTAAGTTAGCATATCAT
Organism: Rutidosis leptorrhynchoides; assembly: GCF_046630445.1. Taxonomy (NCBI): domain Eukaryota; kingdom Viridiplantae; phylum Streptophyta; class Magnoliopsida; order Asterales; family Asteraceae; genus Rutidosis; species Rutidosis leptorrhynchoides. Next base: position 91,479,143 of record NC_092343.1, on the reverse strand, counting down.
ATAGATATAGAACATGTGTTTAGTTGATTTTAAAATTCAATTTAGAAGGATTAACTTTTGTTTGCGAACAAGTTTAGAATTAACTAAACTATGTTCTAGTGATTACAAGTTTAAACCTTCGAATAAGATAGCTTTATATGTATGAATCGAATGATGTTATGAACATCATTACTACCTCAAGTTTTCTGGATAAAGCTACTGGAAATGAGAAAAATGGATCTAGCTTCAAAGGATCCTTGGATGGCTTGAAAGTTCTTGAAGCAGAATCATGACACGAAAAACAAGTTCACGTAAGATTTCCACTCGAAATAAGATTGTTATAGTTATAGAAATTGAATCAAAGTTTGAATATGAGTATTACCTTGTATTAGAAAGATATCTTACTGTAAATAATAAAGATTTCTTGAGGTTGGATGATCACTCTACAAGATTGGAAGTAAGCTAGCAAATTTGGAAGTATTCTTGATTTTATGAAACTAGAACTTGTAGAATTTATGAAGAACACTTAGAACTTGAAGATAGAACTTGAGAGAGATCAATTAGATAAAGAAAATAGAAGAATGAAAGTGTTTGTAGGTGTTTTTGGTCGTTGGTGTATGGATTAGATATAAAGGATATGTAATTTTGTTTTCATGTAAATAAGTCATGAATGATTACTCATATTTTTGTAATTTTATGAGATATTTCATGCTAGTTGCCAAATGATGGTTCCCACATGTGTTAGGTGACTCACATGGGCTGCTAAGAGCTGATCATTGAAGTGTATATACCAATAGTACATATATCTCAAAGCTGTGTATTGTACGAGTACGAATATGGGTGCATACGAGTAGAATTGTTGATGAAACTGAACGAGGATGTAATTGTAAGCATTTTTGTTAAGTAGAAGTATTTTGATAAGTGTCTTGAAGTCTTTCAAAAGTGTATGAATACATATTAAAACACTACATGTATATACATTTTAACTGAGTCGTTAAGTCATCGTTAGTCGTTACATGTAAGTATAGTTTTGAAACCTTTAGGTTAATGATCTTGTTAAATGTTGTTAACCCAATGTTTATAATATCAAATGAGATTTTAAATTATTATATTATCATGATAATATGATGTATGAATATCTCTGAATATGATATATATACATTAAATGTCGTTACAACGATAATCGTTACATATATGTCTCGTTTCAAAATCATTAAGTTAGTAGTCTTGCTTTTACATATGTAGTTCATTGTTAATATACTTAATGATATGTTTACTTATCATAATATCATGTTAACTATATATATATCCATATATATGTCATCATATAGTTTTTACAAGTTTTAACGTTCGTGAATCACCGGTCAACTTGGGTGGTCAATTGTCTATATGAAACCTATTTCAATTAATCAAGTCTTAACAAGTTTGATTGCTTAACATGTTGGAAACACTTAATCATGTAAATAACAATTTCATTTAATATATATAAACATGGAAAAGTTCGGGTCACTACAGTACCTACCCGTTAAATAAATTTCGTCCCGAAATTTTAAGCAGTTGGAGGTGTTGACGTATCTTCTGGAAATAAATGCGGGTATTTCTTCTTCATCTGATATTCACGCTCCCAGGTGAACTCGGGTCCTCTACGAGTATTCCATCGAACCTTAACAATCGGTATCTTGTTTTGTTTAAGTCTCTTAACCTCACGATCCATTATTTCGACGGGTTCTTCAATGAATTGAAGTTTTTCATTGATTTGGATTTCGTCCAACGGAACAGTGAGATCTTCTTTAGCATAACATTTCTTCAAATTCGAGACATGGAAAGTGTTATATACATTCGCAAGTTGTTGAGGTAACTCAAGTCGGTAAGCTACTGGTCCGACACGATCAATAATCTTGAATGGTCCAATATACCTTGGATTTAATTTCCCTCGTTTACCAAATTGAACAACACCTTTCCAAGGTGCAACCTTAAGCATGACCATCTCTACAATTTCAAATTCTATGTCTTTTCTTTTAATGTCGGCGTAGCTCTTTTGTCGACTTTGGGCGGTTTTCAACCGTTGTTGAATTTGGATGATCTTCTTGGTAGTTTCTTGTATTATCTCCGGACCCGTAATCTGTCTATCCCCCACTTCACTCCAACAAATCCGAGACCTGCACTTTCTACCATAAAGTGCTTCAAAGACATTGGGCGGTTTTCAACCGTTGTTGAATTTGGATGATCTTCTCGGTAGTTTCTTGTATTATCTCCGGACCCGTAATCTGTCTATCCCCCACTTCACTCCAACAAATCCGAGACCTGCACTTTCTACCATAAAGTGCTTCAAACGGCGCCATCTCAATGCTTGAATGATAGCTGTTGTTGTAGGAAAATTCTGCTAACGGTAGATGTCGATCCCAACTGTTTCCGAAATCAATAACACATGCTCGTAGCATGTATTCAAGCGTTTGTATCGTCCTTTCGCTCTGCCCATCAGTTTGTGGATGATAGGCAGTACTCATGTCTAGACGAGTTCCTAATGCTTGCTATAATGTCTGCCAGAATCTTGAAATAAATCTGCCATCCCTATCAGAGATAATAGAGATTGGTATTCCATGTCTGGAGACGACTTCCTTCAAATACAGTCGTGCTAACTTCTCCATCTTGTCATCTTCTCTTATTGGCAGGAAGTGTGCTGACTTGGTGAGACGATCAACTATTACCCAAATAGTATCATAACCACTTGCAGTCCTTGGCAATTTAGTAATGAAATCCATGGTAATGTTTTCCCATTTCCATTCCGGGATTTCAGGTTGTTGTAGTAGACCTGATGGTTTCTGATGTTCAGCTTTGACCTTAGAACACGTCAAACATTCTCCTACATATTTAGCAATATCGGCTTTCATACCTGGCCACCAAAAATGTTTCTTAAGATCCTTGTACATCTTCCCCGTTCCAGGATGTATTGAGTATCTGGTTTTATGAGCTTCTCTAAGTACCATTTCTCTCATATCTCCAAATTTTGGTACCCAAATTCTTTCAGCCCTATACCGGGTTCCGTCTTCCCGAATATTAAGATGCTTCTCCGATCCTTTGGGTATTTCATCCTTTAAATTTTCCTCTTTTAAAACTCCTTGTTGCGCCTCCTTTATTTGAGTAGTAAGGTGATGTTATGCGAGGTGTATATGAAATAGCTTTATTTTTACAACGAAAAAACTATTAAATACGATACAATTTTACACAAGATATTTATTTATTTATAGAATAGATATACTTAAACCTTGCTACAATACTTATAGGCAGTGTACCTAATCGTACAGTAGTGTAGTTTTTAGTAAGTCCGGTTCGTTCCACAGGGAAAATCTTTAAACAAAGCTTAACGCTATATTAGTTTTATTTTATAAAAATACAAAAATATATATAAGTAATATTATTATTATTATAAAGGGGGGGTTTTTACCGTTTAATGACCGATTTGTCGATTTTAAAACTTAGTCGCAGTTAAAACCTAATGTAAAATATTAAAAATAAATATAACTTAATTTAAAGCGTAAAGTAAATAACGATAATGAAATTGCGATAAATAAAAGTGCGATAAAATAAACTTGCGATAATTAAAAAGTACAATTAAATACAATAATAATAAATAAAAGTGCGATAATTAAAAGTGCAATTAAATATAAAATAAAGGAAATTAAATATGAAATAAAATAATTATGCTTATTTAAACTTCCGTAATCATGATGTTTGACGTGTTGATTTTAGTTTTATGCCCATGGGTTAATTGTCCTTTGTCCTGGATTATTTAATATGTCCGTCTGGTTTTTGTCCATAACAGTCCATCAGTCATAAATATAAAGTGCGAGTGTCCTCGTCAAATTATCCTTATACCCGAAGTCAAATATTCCAACTAATTGGGGACTTAAACTGTAACAAGGTTTTAATACTTTGTTATCAATTATGCCAAGTGTCCTTGTACATAATTTCACCCCTGTTTTAATAATTCCATAGACTATTAATCCATTCCCGTGTCCGGTTAAATGAACGATTATTCGTACATATAAATACCCCGCCCATCGTGTCCGATCGAGTGTATATGGTTATTTATAGTTACATCCAATTGTAAATCTTTATATTAAAATTAACAAACTATCATTTAGTTAAACAAATATAAAGCCCATTAATAGCCCATAGTCTAATTTCCACAAGTGTCGTTCTTTTGTCCAAACCCCAATTATGGTATAAAGCCCAATTACCCAATTTTAGTAATTAGCCCAACATCATGATTACTTCGGCTTAAATAAGCATACTAATAACTTAGCTAGAGACATTAAATTAAAAAGGTTGAACATAACTTACAATGATTAAAAATAGCGTAGCGTTACACGGACAGAATTTCGACTTACACCCTTACAACATTCGCTAACATACCCTTATTATTAGGATTTAAAATTAAAATTAAAATTAAAATTAAAATTAAAATATAAATTAAAATATATATATATATATATATATATATATATATATATATATATATATATATACGTTTACATATAGATAGAGAGATTGATGGATGGATATTTAAAACGATCAAAATGCGTTTCCTTTTATAGGCAGATTTGGATTTGAGTACTCCGCGAGTCGCGGTCAATTTCCCCTTCAAACTCCGCGAGTCGCGGAGTTTGAATTTCCAGCTCACTCCAATTTGGATCTTTACTTGTCGACGGATTTTAATAATATAAATATAATATAAATATATAATTTATATAATTAATTATATATTATATTATATTTATATACATAATTAATTTGTAACTTTCGGTCCGTTGCGTCGAGCGTTGAGAGTTGACTCATGTTCCGGTTCCGAATTTTCGAACGTCCTTGCGTACAATTTAATATCTTGTACTTTGCGTTTTGAATCTTGTACTCTTGTAATTTCGAGACGTTTCTTATAAATAATTGGAACCTCTTTGATTGTATTTTGTACTTTTGAGCTTTTTGGTCGTTTGCGTCTTCAATTCGTCGAATCTGTCTTTTGTCTTCACCTTTTATTATTTAAACGAATATCACTTGTAAATAGAACAATTGCACCTAAAAGCTTGTCTTTCTTGAGGGATAATGCTATGAAATATATGTTCGTTTTTAGCATTATCAAATATTCCCACACTTAAGCGTTGCTTGTCCTCAAGCAATATAGTCTTGAAATAAAAATACTTGAATCACTTCTTTATTCTTCACACTTTGTACATCAGTGATTTCAATACGGCGCTATGAACAATGATAGTAACGATGTGGTTTACAGTCTCACATGACTCTAAAAATTTAGATCCATTAAGGACATTGGATCCTTATGAAAACATTTGATCTCTTGAAAATTCAATCTAGCTTTTACCCTAGATAAGTTTTTCGAAATAACCCTTCACCGATGTTTGCAAAATATTTTTGTGGGTTTGGTTGGTTTTAGATTTGAAAATTTTAGCCCAAAACTTGTGGTTTTGTGTCACCCACTTGCTAACCTTGTATTGGGAAAGCAACACGTCCAGTATACTTGCTCCGTATATTACCTTTCGATAAACTACCGTCCGGTTGTAAAGGAAAGCGTTGAACAAGCAACTGTTAAGGCAATGTCCCCTGACATGCTTTTAATTATGGTCTATAACGTGTCGAACGCAATTACTATCCTTGGTATGAGCAATAGTAAAGCTCACCCTTATAATTTTCCGGTCTGGCACAAGGTCCTGTCTTTGACCATGCTATGCAACCACCGTTTTTACGGTTGACACCCGATTTGGTTCAGGTGACCTAAAGAATTCCAGGTGAATTCCTAGAATTTTACGTTCAATGGTAATGACGCATTGAAAATGGGTTTTCAGAAAGCAAATCGGTTTGTAATTTTGATCAAAATATTTTCTCGTTCAAGCTCGAGTTTAGATATCATCGAATTCCATGAGTTTGTAATTCTCAATCTTTAAAGTCAATCTCTAGGATTGAGTAATATCAGTCTTAAAAGCTGATTTTTGATCTTTAAAGGAGATTATCCTTTCTGGGGATCTGATTCATTAGTCTTATCCAACTAATTTGCACGGCGTCCTCCCCATTTTACAAGATAGATCCTCTCATGGTTAGGATAAATCTGACCACTTGGCGACCCTGTTTGATGCTGTGGTCCGTGGATTTCCTGCTGATTTTAGTGATGAATTTTCTAGATTTTTCGTCAATCTACAGCTGGTCTGAACGACAACTTCTTGACCTAAATCAAGAAGCGCGTTTCTTTTTCGGAAGACTTTACTTCCTTTAAATGATGGAATTGATTCATCATGTAGATCCATCTTTTTTTTACAGTAAATCGGGTAAAACTGTTTAGTTTAGTCCAAAGCAAAAGTATCTTCAATTATTTGTTATAGAAATATGTGACATATGTTTAAAATAACTTGGTAAATTTTCCCACACTTGGCTTTGATTTTCTTTTATTTGCCTTTTTATTGTCCTCTATTCCATTTTAAATGAATTCTAACATTTTGGTTTGTTTCTCAATTTATGTCCTTTCCGAGGTAACAATAATTTCGGTGTTAATACCTAGTTTTATCGTTCATAAATATGTATAAACATGATTTTGAGTTCATTTAATTGAAAAGGTAGTCAGTATATAAGACTAGGGCTGTTCTTTGTTATCAGAGAGCACTAGATTCTAATACAACTACTGCGTTACTAGTATTTTTAATGGTAACCAAGTGTTTAAATAAATTTTTTTTTAAAATCCGAAAGATTTTAACCCCTTCCCACACTTAAGATCTTGCAATGCCCTCATTTGCAAGAAATCAGTAACAATTTAAATTATTGAGGGTGATTAGCGTAGAAAAATGATTAAATTTTACCAAAATTTCCAAACATATTGTTGTTTGTGTTGAATGATAAATGGTGCACATCATTTGTTCATTCCGTCTTGTTGTTATTTCACATATATTTTGCATCTTATCGTCAAAATTAATTGCTTTTGCTGAACTTAATGCCAGTCTTTGAAAATGCGTTGTTTTACCCTGTTGTGTACATAAGATAAACTGCAAACATATATACATATTTTTGAAGTTTGGTATATTACCCCACATTTAAAAATTATTAAAATCTAATAATAAAAGTTAGAAAATTATAAAGACTATTACAATATCAACATAAGTGTTAAATGTAGTAACATTACAAAAATAAAATAAATAAAACTAAATAAACTAGGGTTGATACTGATACCAGTAGGGGTTCCATGCATAACCGTATGTGTTATAAAATGTTTCAGCTGGATTATAAGTAGGATACGGTGGTTGGATTTCTATAGACCAGGGAGGAAATATGGGCTTTGGAGTAGGAATATAGTTTCTACCTACATGTTGGCAATGAGCTATGATGTGGTTTTGATGAACTTGCCAATCTTCAAATGCTCGATGTCTAGCATTTTCATACTCTTACGAAGCTATAAACCTTTGCATTTCTGTCATTTCATGTCCCCCTCCCACATTACCTGGCTGTTGATTTCTTTCCACCTGTGGATGTCTTCCATTATATGGTACTGCGTCGTTATTTCGCCTCTTCAAAACCTTAGCACCATGATATACATTTAAACCAATTGTATCGTGGGGTTCTGGTTCTTCAATTAATAATCCCCCCGACTTATATCCACATCGAGATACTCAGCAATTAATGTAATAAATATACCACCTCCTATTATACTGTGCGGTCTCATCCCCCTAACCATAGCCGATAAATAATAACCCACACAATAAGGTATACTTACAGCGCTTTGGGGGTCTCGAATACACATGTGGTAAAATAAATCTTGCTCATTTACCTTTTCCTTATTTTTACCTCGCTGTGTAATCGAGTTCGCTAGAAACTTGTGAATTACTCTTAACTCAGCTATCTATATCCGTATAAGAGTAATTTCTCCCTTTAAATCGGTGATGGCTAGTCATTTGACTCCATACACCATGCGTATCAAAATTTTCATCAATCTTCCTACCATTTAATATCAACCCTTGACAATCAGCAGATGCTAGCTCCTCAGGCGTATATATACGTAAGGCCTGAGCCATGTCTAGTAGAGACATGTGGCGCATCGAACCTCCTAACAAAATCTAATAAAAGTTCGATCGATTAAAGTAGCTACCCGGTCATTTATTTCTATACTACACAATAATTCTTCACACCATACTTTATATACAGGTCTACGCATGTTGAATAAACGTACCCAATCACTAAAAGTAGAATTACCATACCTTTGAGTAAGTAATTCCCTGATTGGCTCGGCCAATTCCACTACCTCTAATGGTTCCCATTCTATTACCCTAGGTACTTCAACAGCTTTAGAATGAAGAGTGTGCAAGCCCCTTTGGTATTTTGGATAATCTATCCAACGTCTGTCTAATCTCAAGTTCAGGTGCAAATCTTCCACGTGCATATCTGAAAATGTCATAACTGGATGAGGTATATCTTGTTTGTAATAGTTATCAACATCCTGTTGTTCCGCATTCTCAGGAGGAGCAATGCGAGCTTGGGATGAAGATTCACCCCTTTCAGTCTGCAAAACACATCAAACACAATTTTTGTGCATCCAAATATGCATTAGTGTCAGCAAAATCATCAATCAAAATAATTACAATGACATGTTCAATTTATATCAAACTTATGCTTATTTTCATATTTTTATCAAATCTACACTTTTTCAAATAAGCATATACGAAAATGTTCGCCAAGTTCATAAGCATTCAACTCAAATAACATGTTAAAATAATCATTATTAGCAATTAAACAAGTTTCAAATGGCAATTATATCTCAAAAATCAAATTCATGAATTTTAGACTTGAAAAAGTCTACTTTAATTCTCAAAAATCATGTTTAGGCTCAAAGTTTGGATCATTTAACTACCTAAATATGTTACACTACTTAATTTAGCAATAATTCATGACAAAAATGGGCCATAACCTGTCTATATCAAAAAAGCCCCAAATTGCTCAAGAACACAAACCCTAGATTACTCAAAATTTGAAGTTTAAGGCTTCTAATCATGTTAAATAGCATCAATCTAGGTTATACAAGCATAATATATAAGCAATTTAAGCATAATTACACTAAAAAGCATCAAAATCGAATTGGGTATAAATTTGTTCAAGAACACTAATTTTCGGATTAAATGGGTGTTTTGATGAAGAAATTACCGTTTTCCTTGAGTAATTCCTTGATTGCATCCTTCTCAACATGATTTTGTGAAAGATTTGATGAAAATGGTGAAAAAAATTCGGATTTGTGTGTGTTTTTGGGTTTATTTTCGCAGTATTTTGGGGTGTGGGTGTGGATACTGATCTGTTCGATCAGTTTATATTTTTTTTCTGGAATTTTGATGCTCCGCGAGTCGCGGTATTTACCTATTACAAACTCTATTTTTTTTATAAAAATCTTAACTTATAAAAACAATATTAATAAATTAATTTTAAAATTTTGTTTCCCTTGTTATTTAGAACGAGGTCGTTTCGGAACGATGTCCTAGTCCGTCCCTCGACAAAATTTTAAAATTTGTCAATTTAAAGCGCGGTTTTAAAAGCAAAGATTTTTGGGTTTTTTTAATTTTTTTTTGGCATACTTTAAGTCAATAAGATTAAAAATAATGATAATAAAAATTCTAGTCCCGCCCCCGGGTAAAGCAATTTCGGCTCAACGACCTAGTCTTCAACTTACGACGAATTTTAAAAATCGTATTTTTAACTTAGGGAAATAAAGTAAATTTTTGTTTTTATAATCACACCAAACTTAAATTTAAAATGAATAAAATTAAAAATTCATATTAAAAATTCACACCAAACTTAAATTATATTTTTGATTTTTATACATACAAACTTATATTAAAAATATTAATTTTTTAAATATTTACAATTTTAAAGAAGTTTACAATATTAATTTAATATTTATATATTAAATTTAAAAACAAAGTAAAAATAACATTAAAAATCTTTTTGGTCTTTTATCCCACTTTAATCAATCAAATATTATCAAAAATATACGCCCCTCTTTTCGGTAAAGTAATTTCGATTCCATGACCTAATTTAACTCATGACGAATTTTTGAAATATTTTGGGTTGATTGATTAAAGATATTTATACCTTAAGAATAAACGTTAAATTTCGCAGTGATGTAATAAATTTTTGAATGATATCAATAATTTCGGTCGCAAGACCTAATTTCATCGAATACCAATTTAATACTTTATAGCGAACAAATTAGCGTTTATTATCAAAAGGTTAAAAATAAAAATAAAAATAAAAACTGTACAGACTTACCTGTGAGATAGATTTCTTAGTGATATGCTCTAGTCCACTCATAAGATAGTCGGACTAATTGATTTTCCATGGCTACATAGGCATAACCTCGAGCATTTAATGTTTTTTCTTCTAAATATATGAACAGTCCATCTCTGCATAAAGTAACAAATTCGGTGTTTGAATAGGTTTGATTATTTAAACATTTACCTTCGTGTGACCATTTTCTGCATTTGTGACATTTTTCAAGGTGTCGTGCTCTTCTTTTCGCTGCGGATTTTGATTTTCCTTTACCAAATTGTAACTTATTATCTTCGCATCTGGATTCTTTTCTTACTCCGTCCAATTTTTCTCTGATTACTGATACCAGTTCACTCGGAAGTGTGTCATTATTACGTTTAGTGATCAAAGCGTGTAGCATTAGACCATGGTTTAGTTCACAGGAAGTCTTCATTTCGTAAAACCTAAAAAAAATAAAAATTCAGAATGGGGGGAGAAGACTAGTTCTTTAGAATCTGCTAGGGAAAGACCATTCGGGTTCCATTTTCGAGAACTACACGAAAACAGAAAATCTAACTCTAACAGAAATACATATTATCCTTTAAAGACTTGATTCTCCCCACACTTAGTTAGCTGTGGTATCGAAATTGTGATTAACTTCGTTGTCGATTTCCATCGAACTATCTATGTAGTGTTTAACTCTGTGACCATTAACTTTAAATTCAATCCCATTTGAATTTATTAATTCTATCGTTCTGTATGGGAAAACTCTTTTGACTATGAATGGTCCAGACCATCTTGATTTCAATTTTCCAGAAAATAGCTTGAATCGTGAATTGAAAAGAAGAACTCTGCCTCCTTCTTTAAATTCTTTTGAACTTCTGATTCTTTTATCATGCCATTTCTTCGTTCTTTCCTTATAGATTAACGAATTTTCGTATGCTTCATGTATTAATTCTTCTAATTCGTTTAATTGACTTAACTGTAGTCGTCCAGCTTCATGTAAATCAAGATTACATGTCTTCAAAGCCCAAAATGCTTTGTGTTCAATTTCTACTGGAAGATGACATGCTTTTCCATAAACGAGTCTAAAAGGTGTGGTTACAATTGGAGTTTTGTAGGCTGTTCTAAAAGCCCAGAGTGCATCCTCCAACTTAATGGACCATTCCTTCGGATTTGATCCTACGGTTTTTTCTAGAATACGTTTTAAAGCTCGGTTGGTATTTTCAACTTGTCCACTCGTCTGTGGATGATAAGCGGTGGAGATTTTATGAGTTACTCCATATCTTTTAAGAACTTTCTCAAGTTGATTATTACAGAAATGAGTACCCCGATCACTTATTAAAGCTTTCGGTGTTCCAAACCTTGCAAAAAGACGTTTTAAAAAGTTGACTACAACTCGTGCATCGTTAGTTGGGAGAGCTTGTGCTTCCGCCCATTTAGATACATAATCAATGGCAACGAGAATGTAGAGATTATTATGAGATTTTGGAAATGGACCCATAAAGTCAATACCCCAAATGTCAAATACTTCACATACTTGAATGACATTTTGTGGCATTTCATGACGTTGACTTATTTTTCCGGCCCTTTGACAAGCATCACAGGATTTGCAAAGAAGGTGTGCGTCTTTGTAAATTGTAGGCCAATAGAATCCAGCATCATAAACTTTTCTTGCTGTGAGTTGAGGCCCATAATGCCCTCCTGTTGGTCCTGTGTGACAATGGTTTAAGATTTTACTTGCTTCATCTCCGAATACACATCGGCGTATTATTCCATCGGGACAACTTTTAAACAAATGTGGATCTTCCCAGAAATAGTGTTTTATATCACTAAAGAATTTCTTTCGTTTTTGGTACGACAATCCTTTTTCAAGGAATCCACATACTAAGTAGTTTGCATAGTCTGCAAACCATGGAATTTCATTATGATCTATCTTCAATAGATATTCATCAGGAAAGTTGTCTTGTATGGCCGATTCATTTAGAACTTCTAATTCAGGATTTTCAAGACGAGAAAGATGATCAGCGACGAGATTTTCGGCTCCTCTTTTATCTCGGATTTCAATATCGAACTCTTGTAAGAGTAAGATCCAACGGATTAATCTTGGTTTAGCATCTTGTTTCGAAAATAGGTATCTAAGAGCAGAATGGTCGGTATAGACACCGTTTTAGCTAGAACGAGATATGATCGAAATTTGTCAAAAGAAAAGACAATAGCAAGGAGTTCTTTTTCAGTAGTTGTGTAATTTGTTTGTGCTCCTTGTAACGTCTTACTAGCATAATAAATAGGTTGAAATCGTTTTTCAATCCTTTGTCCTAAAACGGCTCCCATTGCAAAATCACTTGCATCGCACATTAGTTCAAACGGTAGATTCCAATTTGGTGTTATCATGATCGGCGCATTAGTGAGTTTCTCTTTAAGAATATTAAAAGATTTGATGCATTCATCTGAAAAGATGAATGGAGCATCCTTTTCTAGGAGTTTATTCATAGGAGTGGCAATTTTAGAGAAATCTTTTATGAAACGTCGGTAAAAATCTAACATTGGTGGGATGTGGAAGTTTAGCAATTACATCTACTTTAGTTCTATCCACTTCAATTCCTTCCTTTGAAATTTTATGACCAAGAACGATGCCTTCTTTAGACATGTTTCAAATGTATCACCGAAAACTGAAAAGTCATCCATGAAAACTTCCATGCATTCTTCTATCATGTCGTGAAAAATCGTCATCATGCACCTTTGAAAGGTTGCAGGGGCATTGGAAAGTCCAAATGGCATGCGTTTGTAAGCAAAAGTACCATAAGGGCATGTGAATGTGGTTTTCTCTTGGTCTTCGGGTGCTATTGGAATTTGAAAATATCCGGAAAAACCATCAAGAAAACAATAGTAACTATTTCCGGCTAATCTTTCCAACATTTGATCAATGAAAGGTAAGGGAAAGTGATCTTTTCTGGTGGCGTCATTTAATTTTCTATAATCAATACAAACACGCCATCATGTTACAGTCCTAGTAGGAATAAGCTCATTTTTCTCATTTGTGATGACAGTCATGCCACCCTTCTTAGGCACGCATTGAACTGGGCTTACCCATGGACTATCAGAAATTGGATAAATTAAACCTGCATCTAGCAGTTTAATAATTTCTTTCTTAACAGCATCTTGCATATTCGGATTTAGTCTTCGTTGGCGTTGCACATACGTTTTATGACCTTCTTCCATAAGGATTTTATGTGTGCAATACGAAGGACTTATTCCTTTAATATCATGAATCTTCCATGCAATGGCTGGTTTATGAGCTTTCAACACAGAAATGAGTTGTGATTTCTTATTTTCAGTAAGAGAAGACGATATTATTACAGGTAATTCAGATTCACCATGTAAATAAGCATATTCCAAATGGTTTAGAAGTGGCTTTAACTCTAATGTTGGTGGTTCTTCTATGGATGATTTATATCGATATCTGTCTTCTTCTTTTAGCATTTGAATTTCTTCTGTTGTTGGTTCATATCCATTAGCCATTAGTGTAGCTAACATTTCAGTTTCATCAATTGGTTCAGTACTTTCTCCTAAAGAACATTCTCCTGTTCCTTGTAATTCTAGAAATTCTTCTAACAATTTTGCATGTGATTCTATAGTTTGAATATAATAACATGTATCATCTGCAGATTGCGGTTGTTGCATTGCTCTATCAACTGAAAAGGTAACACTTTCGTCCTCTATACTTAGGGTCAGTTTCTTACCAAACACGTCTATCATTGCTTTAGCCGTGTTTAAGAATGGTCTTCCTAATATGAGAGGAACTTGAGAATCTTCTTCCATGTCCAGAACAACAAAATCTACTGGAAATACTAAAGTACCAACTTTAACTAGCATGTTCTCCATTATCCCTCTAGGATATTTTATTGATCGATCGGCTAGTTGTATGCTTATTCTTGTTGGTTTCAATTCTCCAAGGTCTAGTTTAGCGTATAGTAAATACGGCATTAAATTTATACTAGCACCTAAGTCTGCCAATGCTTCTATTGAACTAAGACTACCCAGAAAACATGGAATTGTGAAACTTCCTGGATCTGATAGTTTTTCTGGTATCTTATTCAACAGCACTGCTGAACAATTAGCATTCATAGTAATAGCCGAGAGTTCTTCCATTTTCTTTCTATTCGATATTAGATCTTTTAGAAATTTAGCATATCTAGGTATTCCTGAAATTACATCAATGAAAGGAAGATTTACATTTATCTGTTTAAACGTATCCAAGAATTTGGATTGCTCGGCTTCAAGTTTCTTTTTTTTCATTTTACTCGGGTAAGGAAGTGGTGGTTGGTATGGTTTAACATAAGGTTTAGCCTTAACTATGTTATCTTCATTAACCTTTTCAACTACCGGTTCTTTTTCCTTATTTTGTTCAGGTTGTGGTGCTTGTAGAGTAGGAATAGCTTCATCAGAAATTACAGGTATTTCAGGTGGTTTAAGTGTAATACCACTTCTTGTGGTAATGGCTTTAGCTGTTTCATTCCGGGGGTTAGCATTTGTATCACTAGGTAAAATTCCCGATTTTCTTTCACCTATTAACCTTACTAGGTTACTTACTTCTTGTTCCAAATTTTGAATAGAAGCTTGTTGATTTCTAAATGCTTAAGCATTTTGTTCATTAGTTTGTTTCTGAGATGTGAAAAACTGCGTTTGAGTTTCAACTAACTTTGTCATCATATCTTCTAAATTCGGCTTTTTATCATCGGTTTGTGGTGGTTTGTTTTGAAAATTAGGTCTTTGCTGGTTGTAAGTATTGTTGGATACTTGTTGATTACTAGGACCTTGTTGGTTGTTGTATGAAACATTTCGGTTATAATTCTGGTTTTGATTGTAAATTGGTCTTGGCGGTTGATAATTATTCTGATAATTATTTACAGGCCTTTGGTTTATGTATGAAATATTCTCTCTTTGTTCCATTGTTAGTTCAATACTGACACAAACTTTTGTCAAATGTGGTCCTCCACACTGCTCACAACTAATTGGTATTGAGTGTATATCCTTAGTCATCTTTTCCATTCGTCTCTCGACAGCATCTATCTTTGCAGAAATGGAATCTAAGTCATGGCTAGAATTGGCTCTAGCTGCTTTAGATGATGTAACGATATCTTTTTCTTGGTGCCACTCATGTGAGTGGGAAGCAGTGTTATCAATAATTTTATAAGCATCAGTTTCGGTTTTCTTCATAATGGAACCACCAGCTGCTATATCGATGTCTTTCCTTGTAGTGATGTCGCATCCTTGGTAGAATATTTGTACTATTTGACAAGTGTCTAAACCATGTTGCGGACATCCTCTCAATAACTTTCCAAATCTGGTCCATGCCTCATATAGAGTTTCATTTGGCTTCTGTGTGAACGTAACAATTTCTCCTTGAAGTCTTACTGCTTTAGATGCCGGAAAGAATTGTTTAAGAAATTTTTCAACTAAAACATCCCATGTATCAATCGCCCCTTCTGGTAACGATTCCAACCAATCTTTGGCTTCTCCCTTTAAAGTCCAGGGAAATAACATGAGATATATCTGTTCATCCTCCACTTCTCTTATTTTAAATAGTGTGCAGATCCTATTAAAGGTACGAAGATGTTCATTTGGATCTTCCTTCGGCGCACCACTAAATTGGCATTGATTAGTTACCATGTGTAGAATTTGTCCTTTGATTTCATAATCTGGCGCATTAATGTCAGGATGAGTAATTGCGTGACCTTGGCCAGTGCGTTTAGCTCTCATTCGGTCTTCCATACTTAAAGTTTCCAGATTTTCCATGATTGAATTTGTTGAATATGAATCACTAGAGGATTCTGATTTAATGGTTCGTTCCTCAACAATCTCTGTTTGAATGATTGGTGGTACCGGAGGAAAGATTAATGGTTCAGGATCTATGAATCGTCCCTGAATATTCTCCGGATTCTCAATTGTGAGGTCGGGTTCAAAAAATGGATTATCGGAAATTTGAATTGGAGTACTTGGTCGACTGGATGACGATTCTAAAGAAAAATCAACGACGACAATATTAGCTAGATGTCTTGATCTGGTTACAGGTGGTGAACGTACAAAAGGTGGTGAACGTCTTGCTCGGTGCATTCACTGAATATCCTATTAGTTTTTAAAAGGAAAGAAAAATTATATAAGTTATCCAATTAATAGACTTTTCTGATTTTGCCCACGTTTCGAATAGCCAAAAGATGCAGCAGAGGGGCAGGATTCGTGTGGTCTCAATATAATTGAGTACTGTTTGGCTCCAATAACCCGGTCCATGTACAAATCCCACTATTACTACGAACCAGAAAATTTTGATGTCTATCAATTTAACCACTTAAAAT
This sequence comes from Rutidosis leptorrhynchoides, assembly GCF_046630445.1. Classification (NCBI taxonomy): domain Eukaryota; kingdom Viridiplantae; phylum Streptophyta; class Magnoliopsida; order Asterales; family Asteraceae; genus Rutidosis; species Rutidosis leptorrhynchoides. The sequence goes on along the minus strand of NC_092343.1, from coordinate 91,462,524 downwards.
AAATTTTCGTAATTTTAAGAAGTTTTAGATAAGAAATAGAGAAAATTCTAAGTCCTAAAAACTAGAATGGCGAGAAATAAGAAAGAAAAAGAGCGCGTTGATATTAAAATTGGAGAAATAAGAAAGAAAAAGAACGACTTATAAAACTTTAAAACACTCGACTATCGCAACCTTATTATTATCACTAACTTAAAATTAAAATTGCAAATTGAGATTACTAATTGGAGTGATAATTGATACATAGGTAAAAGGCGTCGAAAAATAAAAATAAGAAAGTAGCGCGTTGAAACTTAAAAAAGAACTAAAAATCAAGAATTAAAAGTTGCGTCTAAAAATATTAAAGCTTACAAGTAAAACTATATCCCAAATGGCAATATCTTAAAAAAATACTAAAACTTAGATAGGCGTCGCAAAATTCTAAAGCACCTAAATCTTAGTCTAAAGAGAAAGCACTTAAGGGATTTTATGGCAAAGCCTAAAAATCTAGAAGTAAAAATAACTATGGCAAAAATTATGACTTAAAACTAAATACGAATGATAAAAATACAAAAATTACGAATAAACGATTAAAAAAAATACAAGAATAAAAATAAGATTAAAATTGATAAAATTATTTAATTTTATAAAAATATTATTTTTATATATTTATATTATAAAAGTATTAATTTTTATATATAAATAAACTAATTATAATTAATTATTACTAATTAAATTGAAACTTAAATTAAATATTAAACTAATTAACCCTAATTAATAATAATAATAATAATAATAAATACTCCGTAATTAATGCTTACTAGGGTTTCTGTGTGACCTATCTGGGCGGCTCCGCGAGTCGCGGTGAACCTAGTTCAAAACCCCCGCAAGTCGCGGAGATTGCAGGTTCAACGTGTACCAGGTTCAAATTTGACAGGTTCAGTTTTTATTATATTTTTTTTTATATTTTTCTGTTTTATATTTTCTGTTTTAATAATTAAATAAAATATTTATATAAATTAAATAAAAACTTATGTTTTAAAAACTAAAATAAAAATAGAAATACAGAAATTTTATAAAACTTAAATATTTAACAAACTCTTAAAAATATTTATATTTTTGTTTTTATTTTTATATTTTCGAATATTTAAAACGTTTTTTTTACAAAAACGTATTTTTATAAAAGTAAACTAAAAATAAAAATCTTTTTTTTATATTAGCGTTGCGCTTCCGGCTTTTAAGCTAGATTTTGTTCCCCGGCTGAGGCGCCAAAAATACTTGATGTTATGCGAGGTGTATATGAAATAACTTTATTTTTACAACGAAAAAACTATTAAATACGATACAATTTTCCACAAGATATTTATTTATTTATAGAATGAATATACTTAAACCTTGCTACAACACTTATAGGCAGTGTACCTAATCGTACAGTAGTGTAGTTTTTAGTAAGTCCGGTTCGTTCCACAGAGAAAATCTTTAAACAAAGCTTAACGCTATATTAGTTTTATTTTATAAAAATATAAAAATATATATAAGTAATATTATTATTATAAAGGGGGGGTTTTTACCGTTTAATGACCGGTTTGTCGATTTTAAAACTTAGTCGCAGTTAAAACCTAATGTAAAATATTAAAAATAAATATAACTTAATTTAAAGCGTAAAGTAAATAACGATAATGAAATTGCGATAAATAAAAGTGCGATAAAATAAACTTGCGATAATTAAAAAGTACAATTAATTAAAAGTGCAATTAAATACAATAACAATAAATAAAAGTGCGATAATTAAAAGTTCAATTAAATATAAAATAAAGGAAATTAAATATGAAATAAAATAATTATGCTTATTTAAACTTCCGTAATCATGATGTTTGACGTGTTGATTTTAGTTTTATGCCCATGGGTTAATTGTCCTTTGTCCTGGATTATTTAATATGTCTGTCTGGTTTTTATCCATAACAGTCCATCAGTCATAAATATAAAGTGCGAGTGTCCTCGTCAAATTATCCTTATACCCGAAGTCAAATATTTCAACTAATTGGGGACTTAAACTGTAACAAGGTTTTAATACTTTGTTATCAATTATGCCAAGTGTCATTGTACATAATTTCACCCCTTTTTTAATAATTCCATAGACTATTAATCCATTCCCGTGTCCGGTTAAATGAACGATTATTCGTAAATATAAATACTCCGCCCATCGTGTCCGATCGAGTGTATATGGTTATTTATAGGTACATCCAATTGTAAATCTTTATATTAAAATTAACAAACTATAATTTAGTTAAACAAATATAAAGCTCATTAATAGCCCATAGTCTAATTTCCACAAGTGTCGTTCTTTTATCCAAACCCCAATTATGGTACAAAGCCCAATTACCCAATTTTAGTAATTAGCCCAACATCATGATTACTTCGGCTTAAATAAGCATAATAATAACTTAGCTACGAGACATTAAATTAAAAAGGTTGAACATAACTTACAATGATTAAAAATAGCGTAGCGTTACACGGACAGAATTTCGACTTACACCCTTACAACATTCGCTAACATACCCTTATTATTAGGATTTAAAATTAAAATTAAAATTAAAATTAAAATTAAAATTAAAATATATATATATATATATATATATATATATATATATATATATATATATATATATATATATATATATATATATATACACGTTTACATATAGATAGAGAGATTGATGGATGGATATTTAAAACGATCAAAATGCGTTGCCTTTTATAGGCAGATTTGGATTTGAGTACTCCGCGAGTCGAGGTCAATTTCCAATTCAAACTCCGCGAGTCGCGGAGTTTGAATTTCCAGCTCACTCCAATTTGGATCTTTACTTGCCGACGGATTTTAATAATATAAATATAATATAAATATATAATTTATATAATTAATTATATATTATATTATATTTATATACATAATTAATTTGTAACTTTCGGTCTGTTGCGTCGAGCGTTGACAGTTGACTCATGTCCCGGTTCTGGATTTTCGAACGTTCTTGCGTACAATTTAATATCTTGTACTTTGCGTTTTGAATCTTGTACTCTTGCAATTTCGAGACGTTTCTTATCAATAATTGGAACCTCTTTGATTGTATTTTGTACTTTTGAGCTTTTTGGTCATTTGCGTCTTCAATTCGTCGAATCTGTCTTTTGTCTTCACCTTTTATTATTTAAACGAATATCACTTGTAAATAGAACAATTGCAACTAAAAGCTTGTCTTTCTTGAGGGATAATGCTATGAAATATATGTTCGTTTTTAGCATTATCATAAGGTTAGTGTGAATCATTATATTCATAGATTTTACTCGAATGGGTTCTCTGTCCTTTCTGCTCAAGGAGTCGGCTACCACATTTGCCTTCCCCGGGTGGAAACGAATCTCAAAGTCGTAATCATTCAACAATTCAATCCACCTATGCTGCCTCATATTTAGTTGTTTCTGATTAAATATATGTTGAAGACTTTTGTTGTCGGTATATATAATACTTTTGACCCCATATAAGTAGTGCCTCCAAGTCTTTAATGCAAAAACAACCGCACCTAATTCCAAATCATGCGTCGTATAATTTTGCTCGTGAATCTTCAATTGTCTAGACGCATAAGCAATCACCTTCGTTCGTTGCATTAATACACAACTGAGACCTTGCTTTGATGCGTCACAATAAATCACAAAATCATCATTCCCTTCAGGCAATGACAATATAAGTGTCGTAGTTAGCTTTTTCTTCAATAATTGAAACGCCTTCTCTTGTTCATCCTTCCATTCAAATTTCTTCCCTTTATGCGTTAATGCAGTCAAGGGTTTTGCTATTTTGGAGAAATCTTGGATGAATCTTCTGTAGTAACCAGCCAATCCTAAAAATTGACGTATATGCTTCGGAGTTTTTGGGGTTTCCCACTTTTCAACGGTTTCGATCTTTGCCGGGTCCACCTGGATACCTTCTTTGTTTACTATGTGACCGAGGAATTGAACTTCTTCCAACCAAAATGAACACTTTGAAAATTTAGCGTACAGTTTTTCTTTCCTCAATACTTCTAGCACTTTTCTCAAATGTTCTTCGTGCTCTTGATCATTCTTTGAGTAAATAAGTATGTCATCGATGAAAACAATGACAAACTTGTCAAGATATAGCCCACACACTCGGTTCATAAGGTCCATGAACACAGCTGGTGCGATAGTCAATCCAAAAGGCATAACCATAAACTCGTAATGAACATAACGCGTCCTAAAAGCAGTTTTTGGAATATCATCCTCCTTTACTCGCATTTGATGATATCCAGAACGTAAATCGATCTTCGAATAAACCGACGAGCCTTGTAGTTGATCAAATAAGTCGTCAATTCTCGGCAGTGGATAACGGTTTTTGATGGTAAGTTTGTTCAACTCTCTGTAGTCAATACACAACCTAAATGTACCATCCTTCTTCTTGACAAACAAAACAGGAGCTCCCCATGGTGATGTGCTTGGTCGAATGAAACCACGTTCTAATAGTTCTTGTAGTTGGCTTTGCAGTTCTTTCATCTCGCTGGGTGCGAGTCTATAAGGAGCATGAGCTATTGGTGCAGCTCCTGGTACAAGATCTATTTAAAATTCAACAGATCGATGTGGAGGTAGTCCCGGTAATTCTTTCAGAAATACATCGGGAAATTCTTTTGCGATGGGAACATCATTGATGCTCTTTTCTTCAGTTTGTACTTTCTCGACGTTTGCTAGAATAGCATAGCAACCTTTTCTTATTAGTTTTTGTGCCTTCAAATTACTAATAAGATGTAGCTTCGTGTTGCCCTTTTCTCCGTACACCATTAAGGGTTCTCCTTCTTCTCGTACAATGCGAATTGCATTTTTATAACATACGATCTCTGCTTTCACCTTCTTCAGCCAGTCCATGCCAACTATTACATCAAAACTCCCTAACTCTACTGGTATCAAATCAATCTTAAATATTTCGCTACCCAGTTTAATTTCTCGATTCCGGCATATATAATCTGCTGAAATTAATTTACCGTTTGCTAATTCGAGTAAAAATTTACTATCCAACGGCGTCAATGGACAACTTAATTTAGCACAAAAATCTCTACTCATATAGCTTCTATCCGCACCCGAATCAAATAAAACGTAAGCAGATTTATTGTCAATAAGAAACGTACCCGTAACAAGCTCCAGGTCTTCCTGTGCCTCTGCCGCATTAATATTGAAAACTCTTCCGCGGCCTTGTCCATTTGTGTTCTCCTGGTTTGGGCAATTTCTAATAATGTGGCCTAGTTTTCCACATTTATAACAAACTACATTGGCATAACTTGCTCCGACACTACTTGCTCCGCCATTACTCGTTCCAACACCATTTGTTCCTTTCGTTCTGTTAACCCCTGGTCCGTAGACCTCACACTTCGCCGCGCTATGACCATTTCTTTTACACTTGTTGCAAAATTTGGTGCAGAACCCCGAGTGATACTTTTCACACCTTTGGAATAGCTGCTTCTGATTGTTGTTGTTGTTGTTGCGGTTGTTATTGTTGTTGGGATGATTGTTGTAGTTGCTGTTGTTGTTGTTGTTGTTGTTGTTGTTGTTGTTGGGCCGTTTGTTGTAGTTGCGATTGACGTTGCGATTTTTGGGATAGTTGTTGCGATTATTGTTGTAATTGCTGTTGCTGTTGTATTGGTGATTATTATCACCGTTTTCCTCCCACTTTCTTTTGACTTGCTTCACATTGGCCTCTTCAGCCACCTGTTCTTTAATTCTTTCCTCAATCTGGTTCACTAGTTTGTGAGCCATTCTACATGCCTGTTGTATGGAGGCGGGCTCGTGTGAACTTATATCTTCTTGGATTCTTTCCGGTAATCCTTTTACAAACGCGTCGATCTTCTCTTCCTCATCTTCGAACGCTCTCGGACACAATAGGCACAATTCTGTGAATCGTCTTTCGTTCGTGGTAATATCAAATCCTTGGGTTCGTAACCCTCTAAGTTCTGTCTTGAGCTTATTGACCTCGGTTCTGGGACGGTACTTCTCATTCATCAAGTGCTTGAATGCTGACCACGGTAGTGCGTAAGGATCATCTTGTCCCACTTGCTCTAGATAGGTATTCCACCATGTTAACGCAGTACCTGTGAAGGTATGCGTAGCGTACTTCACTTTGTCCTCTTCAGTACACTTACTTATGGCAAACACCGATTCGACCTTCTCGGTCCACCGTTTCAATCCGATCGGTCCTTCGGTTCCATCAATTTCCAAAGGTTTGAAGGCAGTGAATTCTTTGTAGGTGCATCCTACACGATTTCTTGCGCCGTTAGCTACATTGCTAGATTCGGAGTTATTGTTGGTATGTAGCGCAGCCTGTACTGCGGCTATGTTTGCAGCAAGAAAGGTACGAAATTCCTCTTCGCTCATATTCATGGTTTGTCGAGTAGTCGGTGCCATTTCCTTCAAATAGTCAAATGAAACAAGTTAATCATACAGAATATTAAGAGTAGTCAATAGTATCTCGTAGCATAATATGAACTCATTTATAAAAGCTTTTTCTTCATATTAGCATTTTATAAGTTTAAATTCGGGTAGTACCTACCCGTTAAGTTCATACTTAGTAGCTAATATACAATTCAACTACTACAACTCTATATGAAAAACTGATTATAATAATATTTCGCGTTCAAACTTTTTCACAATATTTTACAAACTTACAATACCGCTTATTTTACATATAACATGAAATATAGCACACAATAACTTTGATACAAGATAGTTGTGAAGATAATTCTATCTAGTACACAAGTCGTTCAGCAAAGGCAATAAAGACACGTAATTCATACATCCAGAAACAAGTCATGCATTCTGGTTTTACTAGGACTACTTCCCATCCTTGGTCTTGTGGAACATAACCGTTATGGCCGTTGATAAGACAGCGTGTTGTAACGTCGTCAAAGGGACGAGGGTTACGTAATGTCCAACAGTCCCGTAACAATCTAAAAACCTTGTTTCTCACCCCAACTACTGAGTCCGTCACTTGTTGGAATGTTTTGTTTAATAGTTGTAGCCCGATGTTCTTGTTCTCACTTTGGTGAGAAGCGAACATTACTAACCCGTAAGCATAACATGCTTCTTTATGTTGCATGTTAGCCGCTTTTTCTAAATCACGAAGTCCTATATTCGGATATATTGAGTCAAAATAATTTCTTAACCCGTTGCGTAAAATAGCATTTGGGTTCCCCGCAATATATGCGTCAAAGTAAACACATCGTAACTTATGGGTTTCCCAATGTGATATCCCCCATCTTTCGAACGAAAGCCTTTTATAAACCAAGGCATTCTTGGAACGTTCTTCGAATGTCTTACAAACTGATCTCGCCTTAAATAGTTGTGCCGAGGAATTCTAACCAACTCTAGACAAGATTTCATCAATCATGTCTCCGGGTAGGTCTTTTAAAATATTGGGTTGTCTATCCATTTTGTGTTTTTATACTGTAAAATAGACAAGAGTTAGATTCATAAAAAAAATACTTATTAATACAAGCAATTTTTACATATATCATAAAGCATAAGCACACTATATTACATATATTACACCACACGAATACAACTATCTTATTCCGACTCGCTTATTTCTTCTTCTTTAGTTTTGGTTCATTTTGCCAAGTTTCTAGGGATATATGATGTTCCCCTAATACGAGCCGTCATTTTCCACATTGGTTTAGAAAAACCTGGTGGTTTAGAGGTTCTCGGGTTATTGTCACAACTTAAGAAATACGGGTGTTGACGATACATATAAAGTTCATCGGGTTTGGAATCAAATTTCTCCATTTTTATGCCCTTTCCCTTATTTTTCTCTTTTGCCTTATTAAATTGTGTTGGGGTAATTTCTATAACATCATCGGAATCCTTGTCGGGATCCGATTCATCGGAGAATTGGTAATCCTCCCAATACTTTGCTTCCTTGGCGGAAACACCATTGACCATAATTAACTTTGGTCGGTTGGTTGAGGATTTTCTTCTACTTAACCATTTTATTATTTCTCCCACTGGTTCTATTTCTTCTTCCGATTCCGATTCTTCTTCCGGTTCCGATTCTTCTTCCGGTTCCGACTCTTCTTACGGTTCCTCTTCGGGAACTTGTGAATCAGTCCACGAATCATTTCAATTTACATTTGACTCTTCATTATTATTAGGTGAGTCAATGGGACTTGTTCTAGAGGTAGACATCTATCACATAATATCAAACACGTTAAGAGATTAATATATCACATAATATTCACATGTTAAAAATATATAGTTTCCCACAAAATTTGTTAAGCAATCATTTTTCAAGTAAACACGGTCGAAGTCCAGACTCACTAATGCATCCTAACAAACTCGATAAGACACACTAATGCAAAATTCTGGTTCTCTAAGACCAACGCTCAGATACCAACTGAAATGTCCCGTTCATATTGATTATAAACGTTCCATATTAATTGATTTCGTTGCGTGGTTTTGACCTCTATATTAGACGTTTTTCAAAGACTGCATTGATTTTTAAAACAACCATAACCTTTATTTTATCAATAAAGGTTTCAAAAGCATTACGTAGATTATCAAATAATAATAATCTAAAATATACTGTTTACACACGACCATTACATAATGGTTTAAAATAGAAATATATTACATCGACATATGTTTCTTGAATGCAGTTTTTACACAATATCATACAAACATGGACTCCAAATCTTGTCCTTATTTTAGTATGCAGCAGCGGAAGCTCTTTGTATTCACCTGAGAATAAACATGCTTTAAACGTCAACAAAAATGTTGGTGTGTTATAGGTTTAACCTATATATATCAAATCGTAACAATAGACCACAAGATTTCATATTTCAATACACATCCCATACATAGAGATAAAAATCATTCATATGGTGAACACCTGGTAACCGACATTAACAAGATGCATATATAAGAATATCCCCATCATTCTGGGACACCCTTCAGATTTGATATAAATTTCGAAGTACTAAAGCATCCGGTACTTTGGATGGGGTTTGTTAGGCCCAATAGATCTATCTTTAGGATTCGCGTCAATTAGGGTGTCTGTTCCCTAATTCTTAGATTACCAGACTTAATTAAAAGGGGCGTATTCGATTTCAATAATTCAACCATAGAATGTAGTTTCACGTACTTGTGTCTATTTTGTAAATCATTTATAAAACCTGCATGTATTCTCATCCCAAAAATTTTAGATTTTAAAAGTGGGACTATAACTCACTTTCACAGATTTTTACTTCGTCGGAAAGTAAGACTTGGCCACTGGTCGATTCACGAACCTATAACAAATATGTACATATATATCAAAGTATATTCAAAATATATTTACAACACTTTTAATACATTTTGATATTTTAAGTTTATTAAGTCAGCTGTTCTCGTTAGTAACCTACAACTAGTTGTCCAACGTTAGATGTACAGAAAAAAATTGATATATATTATCTTGAATCAATCCACGACCCAGTGTATACACGTCTCAGGCTAGATCACAACTCAAAGTATATATATTTTTGAAATCAACCTCAACCCTGTATAGCTAACTCCCTCATTACTGCATATAGAGTGTCTATGGTTGTTCCAAATAATATATACACATGGGTCGATATGATATGTCAAAACATTTGCATACGTGTCTATGGTATCCCAAGATTACATAATATATTAGAATACATGTATAATACAATATAAGTTAGCTAGGATATGATTAATATAGATTTGTTACCAATTTTCACGTTGCTACAACAAGAAAAATTATCCAATCTTGTTTTACCCATAACTTCTTCATTTTAAATCCGTTTTGAGTGAATCAAATTGCTATGGTTTCATATTGAAATCTATTTTATGAATCTAAACAGAAAAAGTATAGGTTTATAGTCTGAAATATAAGTTACAAGTCATTTTTGTAAAGGTAGTCATTTCAGTCGAAAGAACGACGTCTAGATGACCATTTTAGAAAATATACTTCCACTTTAAGTTTAACCATGATTTTTGGATATAGTTTCATGTTCATAAGAAAAATTATTTTCCCAGAAGAACAACTTTTAAATTAAAGTTTATCATAGTTTTTAATTAACTAACCCAAAACAGCCCGCGGTGTTACTACGACGGCGTATGTCCGGTTTTACAGTGTTCTTCGCGTTTCCAGGTTTTAAATCATTAAGTTAGCATATCATATAGATATAGAACATGTGTTTAGTTAATTTTAAAAGTCAATTTAGAAGGATTAACTTTTGTTTGCGAACAAGTTTAGAATTAACTAAACTATGTTCTAGTGATTACAAGTTTAAACCTTCGAATAAGATAGCTTTATATGTATGAATCGAATGATGTTATGAACATCATTACTACCTCAAGTTTTCTGGATAAAGCTACTGGAAATGAGAAAAATGGATCTAGCTTCAAAGAATCCTTGGATGGCTTGAAAATTCTTGAAGCAGAATCATGACACGAAAAACAAGTTGAAGTAAGATTTCCACTCTAAATAAGATTGTTATAGTTATAGAAATTGAATCAAAGTTTGAATATGAGTATTACCTTGTATTAGAAAGATATCTTACTGTAAATAAGAAAGATTTCTTGAGGTTGGATGATCACTCTACAAGATTGGAAGTAAGCTAGCAAACTTGGAAGTATTCTTGATTTTATGAAACTAGAACTTGTAGAATTTATGAAGAACACTTAGAACTTGAAGATAGAACTTGAGAGAGATCAATTAGATGAAGAAAATTGAAGAATGAAAGTGTTTGTAGGTGTTTTTGGTCATTGGTGTATGGATTAGATATAAAGGATATGTAATTTTGTTTTCATGTAAATAAGTCATGAATGATTACTCATATTTTTGTAATTTTATGAGATATTTCATGCTAGTTGCCAAATGATGGTTCCCACATGTGTTAGGTGACTCACATGGGCTGCTAAGAGCTGATCATTGAAGTGTATATACCAATAGTACATACATCTAAAAGCTGTGTATTGTACGAGTACGAATACGGGTGCATACGAGTAGAATTGTTGATGAAACTGAACGAGGATGTAATTGTAAGCATTTTTGTTAAGTAGAAGTATTTTGATAAGTGTCTTGAAGTCTTTCAAAAGTGTATGAATACATATTAAAACACTACATGTATATACATTTTAACTGAGTCGTTAAGTCATCGTTAGTCGTTACATGTAAGTATTGTTTTGAAACCTTTAGGTTAACGATCTTGTTAAATGTTGTTAACCCAATGTTTATAATATCAAATGAGATTTTAAATTATTATATTATCATGATAATATGATGTATGAATATCTCTTAATATGATATATATACATTAAATGTCGTTACAACGATAATCGTTACATATATGTCTCGTTTCAAAATCATTAAGTTAGTAGTCTTGCTTTTACATATGTAGTTCATTGTTAATATACTTAATGATATGTTTAGTTATCATAATATCATGTTAACTATATATATATCCATATATATGTCATCATATAGTTTTTACAAGTTTTAACGTTCGTGAATCACCGGTCAACTTAGGTGGTCAATTGTCTATATGAAACCTATTTCAATTAATCAAGTCTTAACAAGTTTGATTGCTTAACATGTTGGAAACACTTAATCATGTAAATAACAATTTCATTTAATATATATATAAACATGGAAAAGTTCGGGTCACTACATAATGCATCTAAACAACTATCAGTTAGACACACTAATGCAAGACCTGGTTCGCTAAGACCACCCCTCTGATACCAACTTTAATGACCCATTCATATGGATTATAAACGTTTCATATCAATTGATTTCATTGCGAGGTATTTGACCTCTATATGATACATTTTACAAATATTGCATTCGTTTTTAAAAGACAAACTTTCATTACATCGAAAGTTGACAGGCATGCATACCATTTCATAATATATCAAACTATCAATGACTTAATAATATTCTTGATGAACTCAATGACTCGAATGCAATGTCTTTTGAAATATGTCATGAATGACTCCAAGTAATATCTCTAAAATGAGCAAATGCACAGCGGAAGATTTCTTTCATACCTGAGAATAAACATGCTTTCAAGTATCAACCAAAAGGTTAGTGAGTTCATAGGTTTATCGTAAACAATAAAATTCATTATTTTGATAGACCACAAGATTTAAATACAGTACACATATCTCGTGTACTAAACCATTTTTCATAATGCTTGGCATAGTAGGTTCGTATCCTTTTTTCCCATGTAGGTTCCCTCGCGATTTTTAATAACCGTACACATATCTCGTGCACAAAAATAATACACATAACCTGTGTACAAAAATCATTCTCTCGATACCTAACATTCACTTTGATTTCATTGCTCAACATGGTAACCGACCTTAACATATAATGCGCATCAATAATATCCCCAAAACAGAACATCTCATCTGTATAATATATAAACTTCGAAGTACTAAACACCACGCCCACTAGCTCTTCCGTCTAGTGAACATTCTGGGTGAGGGTGTTAAACCCGGTAGCTACCTTTAGGATTCGCGTGAATTAGGGCCATACCCGCTTTCTAATTCTTAGGTTACCAAGCAATAATAGTCAGGGGAAATATTCACAATAATTAGTGGCAATTATAACGTCCAACTAATTCAATAATAATCCGCAGAACTTCTGTCTGCATAATAATTCATTCGAGGAATGTTTTGCTTGTCTATCTCGTCAAATATTAAAAAGCATCTCAGTCCAAAAATATAGATTTCAAAGGCATTTAATAAAGCAGTTGTAAAAATATCGCATGTATTCTCAGTCCCAAAAATGTAAAGAGTAAAATGGAATTAAGTGAAATCACAATATTGTATTTTTGTAGTAAAAATACATATGACGACAATGAACAAGTGTAGGGTTGGCCTTGGATTCACGAACCTCAAAATTTGTTCTAAAAATAATGCCCCGAACTGGACTCGAACCCGAGACCTCTCGGTTATACTGAACAACACCAAACCGTCTGCTCTACTATTGTTTTTCTGATAATTTACTAAAATTAAATCTATATAAACCTTTCTGTTTTTCCTCCTTCTTCTCCTTCAATTCTCAATCGATCAAATTAGTAACCAAGGATCATAACAGCAACCCAATAAAACATGTTTTAAATTATTAAACGAAACATAAGTAACTATTGTGGTTGTTAATGTTTAACAAAAGAATTTAAAACAAAAAAAATGTAACTGCTGTCCACGAACACGAAGAACATCAAATCCACCTTTGAATTCTAGAGTGTTTTAGACAAAATTTATAACATGAAATAGGTGCCAAAACGTTCATGTAATCTTTATGTATCATCAATTTAATTCAAAACATCAAAACAAGTTCTAATTTCTTCTTGAACAAAATCTTTAACTTTTTGAATTATAACTTTGACTCCTAAATTAGAAATCGATAGCAAGAATTAGAATGTGATATTTTACAGATAGATTAAGTAAAATAATCCTAACCTATCTGCATTTTTACTTCTTGAAAATTCAATCAAATTCGTGGTTTTGAAAATTTTAACCAAGAACAGAGCCGTAGTGCTTTATTCTTCAAATAAAAATTTGATTTTTGTTGTTTTTTGCTCAAGTTGTGCTGGAAGAGAGATATTTAGAGATTATCAGATATATTTACAGCTAATTAACTCGATTATCACTTGTTTTGTAGCTAGATTGATTTGACAGAAAATTATTCGATAAAAAAAAAAAAAAAAAAGCTGAATGTGACTTTAAACGGATTTTGGCGTGTATATATGAATGGAAATCGATTGTTGGACAAATTATAGACAGGAAACAAATTAGAGAAAGTGTGATGGTGAGATGAAACAGAATACGTACTCCTTCAATTTTCTGTATGTATATATTCGTATATATATATATATATATATATATATATATATATATATATATATATATATATATATATATATATATATATATATATATATATATATATATATATATCTGTAATACATATAATTTAAATCTAATTAATATTAATAACTATCATTGTATTAATGATAATAATATTATTAACATTTATATTAATAAGAATCCTAATATTAATAATAATAAATGATAATAATAAAATAATAATAATAATATCATTACTAAATATAATAGATTATATATTTCAAATAAAAATACAATTAAAAATTTTAATAATACTGATATGATAATAATAATACTAATTATAATAATACTAATGAAAATAATCATATTTGTAATAACAATACTATAACAATAAAATTCATATCCATAAATTATATATACATATTTAAATTAGTATTAATACTAATCATACTATAATAGTTTATAGATAACAAATTTCATATTTGTATCATAATTGTATTAATATTGATATTTATTTTGATAATAACGAAAGTAATTATAACAATTATATATATATATTTTTACTTATATAATATTTAATAATCATAATAATATCTTTTTATTAAATTTTTATTATTTATATATTATATATATATATAATATAATAATAAATATACATATAAATTATATATATTTATATATAGTTTCATATTTAATAATAACTTTTTATCTTGTGTAACATTCTACATACTTAACTCAATTGATTAAATTGTATTTTGTTATTTCAATTTAGTATATAAACTTATATTTATATATAATATATATATCTAGTTACAACAATCGTTCGTGAATTGTCAAGAATAGTCAAAGGTAAATGGTTTCATGAAGACAGTTCAAAAATTTTTGAGATTCAATTAAATAGACTTTGCTTATCGTGTCGGAATTATATAAAGATTAAGTTTAAATTAGGTTGGAAATCTCCGGGTCGTCACATTTACACCCAAAACCCAATTTCTATGAATTAAAGCACGAATTCAAGCTAACAAACCTGGATAAATGATCACAAGGATGATAATAATCACTCCTTAAAGTCTCTTGATCCAATTTCTAGCTTAGATTCAATTAGGGTTTGTGAAGAGATGAAGTTTAGGTACGGTTTAGTTTTGAGAAATGTCTAGAAATGGGAAGAAAGAAGCAGATATTACACACTTATGTGGGTTATAAACCCATACCCCGTAACACACGGGTATTTACCAGTTATCTAATATCTTTCGTACTTAATTTAGCAACCCTAACGGAGTCCAAATATAACAAACGAACCATTTCTGTGACCCTTGTCACAAACTGGTCTTAACCAAATACACAATTAATTATAAACATACAATTATTAAAATCATTAATTACGCCATACCCAAGGGTACCATGGTCATTTCAACTAGGCCCAAAACGCGGATGTTACAAATCTACCCTCCTTAAAAGAGATTCCATCCTCAGAATCGGGTCAACTATGGTCAACAAAACCCAAAATTGTTACTCGAACCGCCAAAATACACGATCAACTTTATCGATCTTATCCCCGATACCGATATTATCCACCATAATTGCCTAGGGAAACGAGATTCTTGACGTCAATACACTTTCGATACAAAATAATTTGTCACAATCTTCATCGATCAATGTCAGTTAATCCACTTAAGCCCACAAATTACAGGATCAAGTCAAATAACCAGAGTTAAATTCATGTTTCTATGCCATTTTGTATCATAAATTTCACTATCTGTCATCCAATTCAACTCTTTATGCAGTCCACTTTTCACAATTATCCCAAGCTTAGGCAATAGAATTAGTCATCATGCTAAAATCTATACCTATGTCCACGAAATTGTCTCTTAAGTCATCAGAACTTCACAGGTTATTCGTCTCATGTCTAGTCACATCACAATCCAATATAGCACAGGCCACCTAATTTTCCTTCAGCTTCCCAGAAATTCCGTATGATTTATCACAATATACTTCTGTTGGCCAGACACAAGCATATTATCCTAAATCATACCTCCATTCTGAGTCACTCGAAATGGAAAAATTCTACTTGTCTCATTCACTAACTTATGTCCAATCAATCTCCTCAATAAGCTTCGGTAATCAATTTAACTACTTTATGACTAATCAATCACACCATCTGTCCAATCATTGTCATTTAAACACTGTCCATCAAATGTTCCAATATAATCTACCAACATCACTACATATCCAATAAGCATAGGAAATATTTAGTCATTAAAGTCCACTAGACATATCACTCGTACCCATGTAACTATTTAACAACTTCCTATCGTCTAAAAGTCCACTGCATAAAGATACTCAACACATCTCTATCCAAGTTACGGTTTACAATTCCATAAAAATCAGAAAAACCAGAAAAACAAATAAAAATTGGAAAGCCTGAAAATGAGTAGCTTATTCTGATTGTGGGGAAGTGATTGCAATACTGAAACAGACATGTAAGTTGTTGAAAACAGGTAATACAGAATAATTGATAATGTGTTAGTAGACTTTATTGACCTAATTCTAGATAGATATGATCACACTAACAAAGCGTAAATATCATGATGAGGAAATCATGGAAAGATTTACAGCGGTTGAGGGTAATCACCTACTTATCACTGAATATGTACTGAGAAATGATTGTTCAGAAACTCAACAGACGGTTGAGGTCTCCCCTACTACGATTTATACTTGGTAGCAAAGGATAATTTTGTGAGTCCCCAAGGTGAGCATACTTTGTCTAGGATGCATACTTATTTCTATTTACCCTTATTACTTAGACCAAAATTCAACAAGATACATATCGGGTACCCAAAAGGAGGCATTTTCTCTTGAAGGGTTGAGAAGTGCAGTTTTGTATCACAGACACAGAATGAATTGTATAATGCAACGTTACCGGGTTCTAGATTTCAACATCAAGGTTGATTTTTCGTACAGTTACAACAAAAGTTAAAGACTGTGGTGCATCATCACGCGTAGATATATTTATTTATTTATTTTGTATGTTTTATTTATATGCTGTCAATTAGCATGGAGAAAAGGCATCATCAGAAAATTCCAAAAAAAAAATAAAAAATGCAAGTTATGTTATGTTTATGGTTATTTATTCAAAGTTGTAAATCAAAAGATGCACCACATTATTGCAAGAGAATCATGGATCAAGAATTGAACAAAGCTTAAGAGATTCCTATGTTATCTAAGTCTGAGACAACAGATATCAAAATCGAAGAATTGTTTGGAAGATTTAGTTATCTACATCCGAGGGAGAGAAATTATCAGATCATCAGATATAGAGAATTTAAATCATTCAGTCCACATCACTAATTTGGTGGACTTCACGTCTTTTGTCTGTGGTATGGGATTGTACCTATTGACCTAGATAGAGGGAATATCATCTGGAAGGTAACTTAGCGTTCCATCACTCAAATATATATCACTACCATCCATCCAACATCATACATCATACGATTTCCTTTTAAGTATGGGGTTTATAGCGGCCGTTATGCGTCTTTTCAAAGTATGCAATAAATTTGAGATAAACAATGTTATCTGAAACGAAAGGTATAAGTTTAAGGTAGAAGCTCATCGTGAGATGGTTCTGTTCAATCAAATTGAAAGTACATTGAGGTGATAAGAGGACAGTGTCAATATACTTGTGCTCAATTGTTCTACCTGAAACATCGTGCGATTTCAAATGAGGACTGACTTCGTGATCAGAAACTAAGATTGTAAGATGTTAAAGTAATTAATCTAACGTGATCATCAAAGTCTAGGGTGAAAGTTGGTAAATATTTATTGATATATTTGAAAGTTATTCTGTATATGCTTTATCAAATACGTTAATGAATAAATTGTGGAATAACATGTCAACATAGTTCAGTTCTGATCCCCGAATCATAAGATTAAATCAATGTGATATGTCAACTCATAAAAATATGTGTTATGCTCTTCTTAGTGTGATTCATGATAAGCTGTATCACTTGTTTTCATGCTAATAACATCATTTATCTGCTTATGCTATCGTGTAATGAAATTGGTGTTAGAAGGTGGATTTTTACAGACCTGTAAGTTTAAATGTTATTTACTATGTCTGTCTTAATACTGTTGATCATGACACGCTAGATCTTGTACAGTTGTTCGCTTTGTAAATTTGCATGTGCATACATATCTGATAAATCCAAAAAATCTGCATTTATAAAGTTAGTTGCATGTGAATTTCTGTTTTGTTTATTAAGCTTAGCAACTCAGTTCTCGGAAAGGTTTACTATGAAAGGAATCCTATGTTTTACTTTAAATTTGAAAATAAGTTATTTAGAGCTTAAAGGAACAAAGTGTGTTTGTTTTTATACTGTGGAGATCAGTCCTAGGGGGAGTGGACAAGAAATGTTTGTGAAGTTGAAAGTTAAAAGTTCTATGTTTTGAAATCAATAGACAGTCGGACGAGTGAGTATACATACTCGACCGTGTGATCCTCACACACGACCGACTGACATGAAATATGAGGTGTTTGTTTAATTAACACACTCAGCCGAGTATGTACACTCTCACGGCCGAGTGAGTGACACACTCGACCGAGTGTGTCTGTGGGTATAAAAGGGTATGAGTCACGAACGGCTCATAACACTTTGGTGATTTTGACTCAAATTTTACCTAGATTTTTCGTTGTTAAGGAAGGAGGTTTTGATTCAATATTTTAGATACAACTTTCTCTTGTGATTCTAGCGCCACTAACGAGGTATTCTAACTCATTTTCTTTTAGTTTAAATCCTTGATTTTATGTTCTATGTATAAAACTTTAATCAAGTGCTTATTGGACATAAACTGCTAAAATTGATGTTAAGAGTGTGTTAATCGGCCTCTTTAGATGCTAATGTGACCAGGAATTGAACCAAAAACAACAGATTTGATCGATTTAAAAAGTTGGGTGTACACAGATCTGATGAACACACTCGACCGAGTGTGTGACACACTTGACTGAGTGAGTTCATACACTCAACTGTTTGACAACACACACGATCGTGTGTGTAGACTCACTCGACCGAGTGAACTGAAACCCTAATTTTTGATTTTTGCTGTTTTTTGGTTGTTTTGTTGAAATCGTACCATATTATACTGAATGTTTTGTATAGTTTTGCTCTAAGAATGTCAGGTCCAAGTAGTATGTTAAGTGGAACTTGGAGATATGATCTTGAACGTAGGAAAGCTTCGGCCAAACACAGACCTATCCAAGTAGAGTCCAAAGTTGTTGCAACACAGACCACTCAAGATCAGTGGAAAGGTTTAGATTACTTAACATTTCTTCAGATAGGGAATCATTACTGTCCTAAGCTTATTCAAGAGTTCTATTCTAGTGTGGCCTTAGAGGAAGGTAAGAAGAAGCATGTTCATGCTAATTTCTTTGGTAATGCCTATAAGTGGACCATAGATGAGTTTGCTGATCACTTACTATTTCCTTACTGGGGAGCCAAGATTTATTGCCATAGTAAAGATCTTAGAAAGATTTCTAGCAAATTTGACGCTGGTGGGGTGGCTTCTTACATCACTAAGCCAGGGTATGTAATTGGTTCTAATAGAATTGAAATCAGAGATAGTGAAGTTAGGGATGACTTGGTACCTAACATGAGGATTATTAAAAGAAACGTGTTGTTTAGGGATCCAAATGACGATTTGCTATCTGGTACTGAGGCTGTTCTGTTGTATTGTCTCATGGAACGTATCAAGGTGAATTTTAGTCAGATTGTCATTAACATCATGAAAGACATCATGGATGAAGAGGAAAAACCATTTCCCTATGTTGTTCTCCTGAATCATTTGTTCGATGAGCTTGATCTGTTTGAGGACACGAATTACAAATTGAAGCCAGTCCCAGAGGATGTTATTGTGGGATAACTCTAATGCTTATGATTTCGTGTGCTTATGTTTAATCTTGTTAATGTGTAATTTGATAAGGCTAGTCTGTGAACGATGTAACCGTGCGTTTGTTAGTTAATATGCTTATTATGTTTGGTTATCCACTAATTCATATAATTAACTAGATACCCCATGTTTCATGGTGGTAAATGCTTAATCTTTGTGTTATTTTGAGTTTTATACAGATTTTTCAAGATGTCTCAAGAACATCAGCAGATGTCAGATGAAGAGAATGAACCACATATCCCATTATTTTCAGAATTACCAGGTCTAATTGGACGTGAAGATACAAACGTGCTTGCTTGTGTTGATGAAACAGGGACTGAAGCTCAAAGAGAAGGTTTTGGTCCGATTATAGCATTTCTGAAGAGAACTAGAATTTTCAAAGCTATCACCACTGAGTGCATTCCATATTACTCACATGAGAGAAAGTTTTGGGAAATTGCTAGTATTGTTATTGAGAACAACAAGCAGGTGATTCTAAGCTCAGTCAACAATACCATCGTTCGGATCTCTGCTCAGACTATCAGGGAAGATTTGGGGTTCCCAGATAATGATGATATGCCGACTTCTTTACCAATTCTGATGGTAAGGAGATGTTTGAAGAGATGTGGTTATGCTGGTGATATAACCAAAGCTGTGAAACGTACTAAGATCCCACGGCAGTACGGATACTTTACGTACGTTCTTCTGAGATGCTTAAGCCCGATGCAGGGTGGTTTCGATGAGATGACCGCGAAGTATAGTTCTATGTTTATCGCATTGGTTTTGAATGCTGATTTTAACTTCTCTCAAGTTATATTTGATGGGATGGTTCTGAATGTGAAGAAGAAGGTACATCTGGTGTTACCGAGGTTTCTTCAGATTATGCTTGAGAAGCAGGTTCAAGGGTTAGTGAAAATTTCTCAGGATGAGCTAAAACAGAATCATTTGAATGATCAGTCCTTCAATAGGTTTCTTCAGAACAGAGTTGAGGTTCCGGAGAAGGGGTTGATTGGCCATCTGGCTAATGAGAATTATGTGTATCCGGAAGGTTTACACTGCCGACATGAGAATAGTAATTCTGGAGACGAGACTGATATTACCATTGAAGGAGAAGAAGAGGTGAATCAGCCACCGCCGAAACAAACTGGTCCTCGGTTGGTTGATGAAGATGAGGTGACTGCTCTTGATGACAGTCAAGTTAATTTGGTTAAAAGGAAGTTAGCTGAAGCTCCTAAGGTGCCAACTAGAGGGAGACAGAAGCGTTTGAAAATTATGGTTAAGGACGGAAGCTCATCTTCCACAACAAAGTCACAACCAAAGGTTGTTCTGACAATTTCAGCTACTGGTGATGCTGGTGGTTCTACTCAAGTTCCATCCACTCAACAACAACCAACTCCATCTATTCAACAAGTTTAGACTTCTCAGCGTACTGAGGTTGTTTCAGGTGATCTAACAGGAATAGTTAATAAGCGATTGATTCAGTTGACTGCTGATTTTGCTAAATTCCAAAAGGCTGCTGATGAAGACAAGAAGAAGGCAGAAACAGAAATGTCTGCGTTGAGGAAGTTAGTTGATCAACAACAGTTGAAAATTGATGAACTTGAGCAAAATGTGGGAAGTCAGGCTGGAGAAATCTTGACTCTTCAGACTCAGAATCAAGCATTGACTGAGAGATTGAATGAATGGGAGAAGAAGATTGTGATAGAAGAGAATGATGGAGAAGCAGATCCTTTTGGTACTGTTGGTGAAGAAGAAGAGAAGAAGAACAGGGCTCTCGAGCTTGCTAAAGGCTATACAGAGGATAACCCGCTGTATGTAACTCCACTTCAAGTTATAACAGTTTCTGAATTTTTAGCTATGCAGGATCGACTTAATCACTCTACTGTTTACACTGATCTAGAAGAAGGGGAGATCCCTCCGGATCTCACCGAAACTGAGCAGGAGTTGATGGAGCGTCTAGAGCGACAAGCAAAGGAATCTGCTGACGCTGCATCAAAAGCTGCAACTGAAGCTTCGACTTCAGAGGCTCATAATTTTGATGATGATATGAATGATACTGATGTTTTTGATGAGAGTGATAATAGTTTTGATGAATTTGTTATTGAGGATGAGCCAACTGAGCCTTATCCTCGTTATGAAGGCTGTGATGATGATCATCCAACTTTTGCTGAGTACTTTCAAATGAATGATGAACTTTTGAATAGAAAGTGCAAGGAAAAAGAACAGAAAGAACAAGAAAGTGTGTTGACGGAAGGGTTTTTGCCGGTTAAAATCAACAAAGAAAAGGTTGAAGTTTTGGAAGAGGATTGGAAGATTTCAATGAGAATTCGTAAATATGTGATGAAACCTGAGGTGGAGCCTCAATTTTTGAAGTTTATAGAGCACTGCGAGAGTTTGTGTGCTAAAGGAAAGATAATAGCCTGGGCTTATATTAAAGAATTTGATATATATGCGATCAAGAAAGAACACGAAGTGGATTATATCAAGTATGCATACGAATTCAAATCGTTACCATATTTTGAATTTATGCAGATTGCAAGGCTCAAGATGTTATATCAGGATTATGTTGGTATTCCTGATCTTTTGGTTCGTAAGATAAGAAGATCATTTCGGTCACCTAATTTTGTAGGCTTTCGACCACAATTTCCAAAGATCTCTTACAGGACGAACAGGAAAATAGGGGTAAGAAGGAAGATAGTAAAATATCAACCTGTGAAGTATATGCGAAAGGTTCCATTGAGGAAAATGCCGCAACACTTCAGCTCTCATTTTCGTTGGTGCTATTATGATGAACGCTCGGAGGAAGCGGTTATTGTGTTAGACAAAGATAGAGGGGATGAAAATGATAGTATAAGGGTTTTGTATCCAGTTTGGTTAAGGAACTGCTGTGAGGAAGATATGTTCACCTTATACTACAACCGGATGCTGTATCGTCCAGAAAATCGTGTGCAGGCTGTACAGTACTGCAGAGTTGTGAAACTTTGCTATCTGAAGAACTGGGTGACAGATCCGTTTACTGATTGATAACTGAATCATTGTGCTCTACGGCTAGGTCTTAGGGGGAGTTTATTGGTGCATGAATCCCCAGTCGTAGTTTATCTTTACGTTTAACACATTCGGTTATGTAATAATGTTTACTTGTGACTATTGATTACGTTTGTGATTGTGAGTACTTAATTTGTTAAATAATCAATATGTTAAACTGCACACACAGTCGACCGAGTGTGTGTACACACTCGACCGACTGTGTTACTCAGTCGACCGACTGAGAGACACACTCGACCGAGTGTGTCTGACCTGCAGTATATATACGGGATGAGATATCTTGGTTGAGGTTGATCATCCCATTTACCCTAGTCGACTGGTTTTCGTCTCCAGAGAATCCTAACACCATATACCACCGAAATATATCGTTTAGGCGTCGATCTAATCTAGTTCTAGTCCTAGGTTTGATCTATTCAATCCCGATACGACCCATATCTCGGTTTAACCCTATTCTAGTGAATTCCGCCTCTAGGATAGTTGGCAAGCGACCTAAGATCCGTGATTAAACGTCTACAACAACTAAACAAGGTGACCAAAACGGTGTACCCATTGCTAACGAAAAAGATCACTTTGCGTATGTATTAGCCCTTGGTTTCGGTCACGTGAACCCGTTAAAAGCCACTCATCTAGGGCTAGTTTTCGATATTCAACCATATGATTACATCCCGTATCTTTGTGGTTTGGGTTATACCCTGAAACAACTTTATCGTATAGTTGGCAATGTTGGAACTAATTGTTTGTATCAAGTTTCAAATAAATGTGCATGGTCATTAGTTACGTTCAATATCGTAGTTAGCTTTTTAATTAAGCTTTAGCTATATTTTTGTTTAATTAAATGCTAGTTTGTTTATGTTATTTGAAATAGTACTAGTGGTGATCGAGTAATTAGGAGAGTGGGGAGTGACTAGCCGTTTGTTGAAATGTTAGTATTGATGTGCTACTTTCAAGGACACGTGTGTAATGCTCTAGCTGTATATTTAACTTACAATTGATAAATGAAAGATACAGTTCCATTTCCTTTTAATTCCTCTGCTCAATACTACAAATATTATACGTACATATATTCCACATATTTGCTTCTGTAAATGCTTATATTTAATTGCTAAAGGGACTTGATCCTATCACTAAGCATCAAGAGCTAGAGACGACTTCAACTACTGTCCTGTTGTTCGTGAGAAGAAACAGAACCAGGGTATAAGAAATTAGTATAACCAAGTGGGTTTGTTTTCTTGGGTGGTGGAGACTTTCTTGAGCAACTTAATCGGAAAAGTTGGAGTTGTTAAAGTTTTCTAAAAGGTTGTAAAAAAATGACGTTAGTTCAGGCTAGAGATGGAAAGTCCATGACATATCAAGTACCAATGTTGACACCAACGAATTATCCGGTGTGGGCTGTCAAGGTGAAGGCAATCATGGAAGCTTATGGAATATGGGCAACAGTTGATCCAAGGATGCTAGGTGTGGAAATTGATCCGGAAAAATCAAAGCAAACACTTACTTTCTTGTTTCAAGCGAGACCCGAGGAAATGGTGTTGCAAATGGCGAGCTATACCGATCCAAACAAAGTATGGGACGGTTTGAAGATGCGTTACCTAGGGATGGATCGAGTGAGATCGGCTCGATTTGCAACCTTGAAAAGGGAGCTTGAAGGTTTGAGGATGAAAGAGGAAGAATCGGTTGATGATTTTGCTACAAAATTGACCGGTTTGGCTTCAAAAGCAAGGAGCCTAGGTTATGAGCTTGAAGAGGTGGACTTGGTGAAAATGTTACTTGATTCTATGCCTATGTCATTTCTCCAAATTGTGGCTTTAATTCAGCAATGTTTCATGTTGAATGAGATGTTATTTGATGAAGCAGTTGAAACGTTAAGGGTGTATGAGGAACGAATCAAAGGAACCGAGAAAATGGAGGGCATTACGGGTGGTTTGTTGTTGGCAAGTCAAGAGAAGACACTAGGGAGTAATAAATGTGGTAGCGGGTATTCAAACCGAGATGACTATGGACATGGCCGGGAAAGAGGTCGGGGGTCCGGGAAAGTCGAGATGGTGGTGAACGAGTCCGAACTTGGTCATTATCATAATGAATGTCCTTCATGGGAAAAGAAAGCTAATTTAGTCGAGGAGGAACCTGCACTATTATGATTAACCAATTAGGGTGGTGGTTGTTAGGACTAATTGGATGTATCAAGTGTCAAATAAAAGTGCATGGTCATTAGTTATGTTCAATATCTTAGTTAGCTTTTTAATTAAGATTTAATTATAGTTTTGTTTAATTAAATGCTAGTTTGTTTCTGTCATTTGAAATGGTACTAGTGGTGACCGAGTAATTAGGAGAGTGGGGAGTGACTAGCCGTTTGTTGAAATGGTAGTATTGATGTGCTACTTTCAAGGACACGTGTGTAATGCTTTAGCTATATATTTAGCTCGCAATTGATATATAAGATGCATTTCCATTTCCATTTCCTTTTAATTCCTCTGCTCAATACTACAAATATTATACGTACATATATTCCACATATTTGCTTCTGTAAATACTTATATTTAATTGATAAAGGGACTTGATCCTATCATGCAAGCCTGTCAACAACTGCTCATTTACCATATCAAAGGCCCACTTAATTGCCTTCGTTCGTTGTAAACTTGAGAAAAGGAGACAGGAAAACGTACTCAAGGATAGTGACAAATGTTGGTCACCTGAATTCAACTTATCCAATCGGTGACGCGTCTCTACCAATAGGGGTGAGTATTGAAACTAGTACGAAAGAGCTGATGTTAGCAGAAATGTACGGAAAGGAAAAGGAAACTTATTTCATTTTATTTGTTTGAGATTACAAAGACGGAGACAAGAAAGGGCTGTATGGCGAAGGTTACATGACGTGGGTGTTCAATAAGTATACCGTTCGAACAAATTTATTGTTCAAAGTTCAAATGAAGATGTACCGATTGAAGCGGTTAGGGTTTGTAGTGATATTGTAATGTTTGAATCATATTTTGTTTGTATCTATCAGCCACAACTTCTTCTATCAATATATATTAATTAATGTTTTCATATACAACTTAGTACACAACTACACTTACATAGTGAAACCAATAGATACATCACATAAGCAACGTTCAAAATTAGACCTGATCAAGCATAAATTAGTCCAAGGGGTTCAGTTCATGCAAAATCAACAATAAAGGGGGATTTAAGGGTTCCTTAATTTTAACTCTCCGGTCCGGAGTACCGTGAGTAACCCTCGTACGAGATGATGATCTCAGAAAGGGTGATTAAACATGACCCACCATCATTCGGGCTAGCCGGAACTGATGGCTCAGGGGCGGTGTTAGGGTTTATGTTATAGCAACGTTACCTGACATCACAAAGAGTGTTAAGTAGTTATTCCGATTTCGCGGGTTAGCTGGTGTGTTAGGAGAATAATATACTTGAGAGTGGTTTTTGGTGAAATGGAGATGATTCTGAATTGATGTTTTCAGCTCAAGTTACATCTATTTATACGTGTGAGTTTTTGTCCCTTAGTGCCACGTAGGGGGCAAGAAGACATGCTAGTGCCACGTTGCTTCATTCTTGTCCTTTTATTCTGTAAAGCTGCAAAAGGTGCTGTTATTATTTTAGTGTTGCTCCCTTAATACCCTCCTGTCCTTTCTCAACCGTTATGCCATGTCAGGATCATATCAACCTGCCACAGTGTCTTTTTTGCTTTAGTGTCGCCAACGTGCACTTATGGCCTTGTGTGCACTTTTTGAGTGACGCCATATTTAAAAAGCGCGACCGACGTCGAGGGCATATCATGAAGCCTTAAACAGCTGGCGTGCGAGCAAGCGCATTAATACGGTCTTGCGCGATTATTGCGGGTGATGAGCGTCATTAGGGTGTTTGTGCGATGGATGTGCAGCTACGCACATCATTAAAACCATTGAACTTCGAACATGAAAAAAAATGACAGACTTTCTCTTGTAAGTGAAGCTAACTAGACTTCAGGCTTCTTCTATATTCCATAATGAATGAATACCTACCCTATCAATGACACGAGTATTAAATTATGTATAAACGTTCCATTTTAGAAAAATTAATCAGAAAGTTGAGAAACAATTGTTTCATCTTCAAATCCACCAGTAAGAGGTAGATAAAAAGAACAAATTTTGAAAGATCTTGACTCTACAAATAAAGAATACAACAATCAAGGTTTTCTAAGTCGGGCTCAGAGTGGAGTCTTTGAAACAAGATTTAACTACATCAAAAAGATGTTAACTAAATCGAGGACTACATTATGTTTGGTGTACCGATAGCTCAAGCAAAATACAACCTTTTTAGTGTAAACAATCAAAACAATGCAGCCAGAGTTTCCAAAGTATCTCTTATACAACAAACAACAATTACAATCAACATACTGAGTAGAAGCAAGGATGCACTGAATGCTGATGCAATTGTCGATTTTGGAGATGGCACTTGATGTTGCTTGTCGCATATTGCTTTATTTTAGATTTAGATTTGAATTAAACGTGGACTCGACTAAGATGACAAGCTTCGAGAAACAATGACTTGGTCCTTGTACTAGTAAGTTTTCCGTTTAAGATTCGTCCCAAGAGAGCGATAATTGCTAATTGGATTAATCAAAACTAATAATTATCCTAAGGTTTGTTTGGTTGGGGGGTTTGTTTTTAATGATACCGCAACCCGCATGCGCATTCCATCCGTATGCGGGTACTCGATATCATGCGAATGCGTGTACCTTGTATGGCGTATGCGGCATGCGGTTATGTATCGAATGCCTTTGTTCCCGGTACGGCTGTGATGACCCGGGAATTTCCGACCAAATTTAAACTTGAATCTTATTTGATTCCCACACGATAAGCAAAGTCTGTAATGTTGAGTCTTAAAAATTTTGAACTATTGTTATACATTCAATTAACCTTTGGCCATTCCCGACGATTCACGAACAT
Organism: Rutidosis leptorrhynchoides; assembly: GCF_046630445.1. Classification (NCBI taxonomy): domain Eukaryota; kingdom Viridiplantae; phylum Streptophyta; class Magnoliopsida; order Asterales; family Asteraceae; genus Rutidosis; species Rutidosis leptorrhynchoides. The sequence goes on along the minus strand of NC_092343.1, from coordinate 91,434,745 downwards.
TATTTGTAAATAGATACATATATATTTAAAAATATATATATAATAATTTGAAATATTATTTGAAATAATAAATGATTAAATTGTTGGAAATAAATATGTAAAATAAAATGCGATGTAATGAAGACCATTATTATAAATATATAAATATATATGTGTGTATAGATATTACTTGTAAATATATAAAATTATATTAAATCTAATTGTTTAAAAATATATAATATATTTAATTTAATTAGTAGTTAAACTTGCTACTTAAAATTGTTTATATATGAAAAGGGAATATATTAAAAAATGAATGATTCGGGCCTAATTTGTAAACATCAGTAACACTCGGTTGGCATCTCATTAATGTTCATATAGGCCAATGGGGCTTTGCCTCATTGGTCACCATGTTAACATGGTGTTCGAGGAGACCAGGGTTCGAGTCTCGGGGGGGGGGGATTTTCGTGAATTAACTTCGTGAGCTAACCACTAACATTGCCTTTCAAAAAAAAATTAATGTTCATATAGATCTAATACATATATATGAAGTATTAAAATAAAAGTTGGACTGTAAATCGAATTACGAAGATTACAGGATTGACGGAAATATTTTTAGTTTAAATCTTAGTACTCCGTACATATTAATTGGAACAGAAAATAAATAAATAATGAACCTTTTTTATCTGGTTTTAAACAGTTAATGACCAGAATAAATAAATAATCTTAATTTGAAAAATTGAGATTTTTAGGAACACTTTTATATGTTAACTGTTTAGCAATGGACACAATATAATACTCCGTGAATTAGATATTATTATTAAAGAAACCATTATTTATTTATCATTAATAATATTATTATCATTTTTTATGATTTTTGTATCATTATTACTTATTATTATTATGGATATAATGATGATGATTATTATTATTATTATTATTATTATTATTATTATTATTATTATTATTATTATTATTATTATTATTATTATTATTATTATTATTATTATTATTATTATTTTTATTAATACATTTATTAATTATTAATATTAATCTAATTTAAAAAAAAAAAAAGTCAAGAACTAGTACCATTCCGTTACCCATTTCAATCCAACTTTTTCAAATTTTGTTTTCTGTCTGTAATCTGTTAGATGTCCATTTCACAACTCAATTAGGATCAATGCAATCACTCTATAAAAGAATTATTCTGCAATTCATTAAGTAAAACATAAAAATCACAAAATAAGCTCGACACTCTGTACATTCATCTTTTTCACCATATTTTGATTTCGAATGAATTTTCAAAATGTAATAATGCAGTCTTGTTAGGAATCGTCTATCTAAACTATCTGTAAGTTTTCAATCTTCAATTCTTTCTGTCAATTTCTAATTTGAGAGTCAAAGTTTGGTTTTCAAAGTCAACTAAGTGTTCTTGAATCAAATTCGAGTTTGTTTTGATATCTCCAGTTAATTTGATGATCCATAAAGTTTATAGGAATGATTTGCAACGCAATTCATGTTGTAATCATAACCTATAACACTCTTAATCTAAAAATCAATTTTTGAGTTCTTGAGTTCTTCACAGTGATATACACTAACGAGAATTCGAAACAAATTTCAAAAACTAGAAATGTAGAGTTGTTAGGAATCATTTACTTAAACTTCTTGTAAAATCTCGAGTTCCAATTCTTAATAACGAAATCGAATTTGCGAGTCAAAGTTATTTTGTCAAAAGTCAAAGAAAGTGTTCATCGCGAAATTCATAATCGTGTTGAAGTTTCCAGTTAAATTGATGATTTAGATAGATTTTAGGAATGATTTGAAACATGTTTCATGTTGTAAAGATTGTCCAAAACGAACTCAAAATTGAAAACAATTTTTTTTTTCCTTGGCTACAAGCAATAGGATTTTTTTTTTCTCATTTTTTTTTATATCATGAACACATTTTTTTTTTGTTTCATGTTGTTTACAAGTCATAAATGAAAACCCGTTCAATTGTTGTTGAGTTTTTCCCCCCGTTTGATTTTAAACTTGGTGAAGAAGATGATGAACATGGCTAAATGAAATACTAGATATATATTTTGGGTTGCCTTATAAATCAGATAAACAAGACAGAGGGAATGGTTAAGTGTGTTTGCGGGTGAGCGGGAGGTCTCTAGTTCAAACCCGGTTCAGGGCATATTTTTTTAGAAAGGCTTTGGAAGGTAGATTTCATTACCAAAATTATTATTATTATTATTAGTATTGTGATTATTATTATTATGGTTATTTTTAGAACACTTATTATTACTAATACAAGTATTATTATAAAGACTATAATTTATTATTATAATTATGATTATGATTATTATTATTATTATTATGAGAATGATACAAATTATTATTATTTTCATTAATATTAGTACTTGTAACATTTTATAATTGTTAGTGTTATTATTATCATCCACATAGGTATTATTATTAGTATTATCATCATTGTTATTAATATTACAAAGTGTCATTAATAGACTTATCATTTAAACATTAATATTAGTGATATTGTATAATTACTGAAAATTTCTATTAAAACTATTAAAAATTACCATTATTATTATTAGTATTATTTTTTACTAAAACTATCATTATTATTAATATCAGTATTATCTATGTCATTATTATTAAAATAATTACGATTATAAAAAATAAAAGTTTTAAAGACGTTATTAAAATTATAAACATAAAAATAAAGATTTTATATATAAATATATATTTAATACACATAACTTAACTATACTAATATATCTATATATATAATGAAAATATATATAATGAACCTATTAGTCTACTATATATAAATTACATCACTAATAATAATATAAATAAATATATTTGTTCGATTACAAGTATATGTCTTAATAGATATATGAATGATATAGGTTCTTGAATCTGAGGCCAACCCTGCATTGTTCAATATAGTCATATGTATTTTTACTACAAAATACGTTAGGTGAGTTTCATTTGCTCCCTTTTACTCTTGATATTTTTGGGCTGAGAATACATGCGCAATTTTTATAAATGTTTTACGAAATAGACACAAGTAATCGAAACTACATTATATGGTTGAATTATCGAAATCGAATATGCCCCTTTTTAATTAAGTCTGGTAATCTAAGAATTAGGGAACAGACACCCTAATTGACGCGAATCCTAAAGATAGATCTATCGGGCCCAACAAGCCCCATCTAAAGTACCGGATGCTTTAGTACTTCGAAATTTATATCATGTCCGAAGGAGGATCCCGGAATGATGGGGATATTCTTATATGTATATTGTGAATGTCGGTTACCAGGTGTTCAATCAATATGAATTATATTTTTGTCTCTATGTATGGGACGTATATTTGTGAGAACTGAAAATGAAATCTTGTGGTCTATTAAAATGATGAAAATGATTATTTATGTTAAACTAATGAACTCACCAACCTTTTGGTTGACACTTTAAAGCATGTTTATTCTCAGGTATGAAAGAAATCTTCCGCTGTGCATTAGCTCATTTTAAGGATATTACTTGAAGTCATTCATGGCATATTTCGAAAGACGTTGCATTCGAGTCATTGAGTTCATCAAGATTATTATTAAGTCAATTATAGTTGGATATATTATGAAATGGTATGCATATCATCAACATTCGATGTAAATGAAAGGTTGTTTTTAAAAACGAATGCAATGTTTGTAAAATGTATCATATAGAGGTCAAGTACCTCGCGATGTAACCAACTATTGTGAATCGTTTGTAATCGATATGGACATTGTTCGGATGGATTAGGACGGGTCATGAAAGTTGGTATCAGAGCGGTGGTCTTAGCGAACCAGGTCTGCATTAGTGTGTCTAACTGATAAGTCGTTAGGATGCAATAGTGAGTCTGGACTTCTACCGTGTCTGAATGTCAAAAGTTTTGCTTATCATTCGTGTCGAAAATCATCTGCTTATTATCCTTAAGGAATTATCTGCTTATCATTCTTAGTCTAGACACGTTTTACTGCATTGACTGCATAAATAGTGTATAGACAAACTCATATCTTAGCGTATCTGTTACTGTAGACTTTTCCTGACAGCTTCAGTAGATTCCTCCGTAACTTGTGAGATTTTAGTATTATATATGCATATGTAAATTATGTATTGCAGGGTACTAATCTACATCCTATAATCTGTTTCTTATCAAAAATTCTTCATCTGATCGTACAAGATGAATCCCTCAACCAGTTCGAGTCCCTCAGATTTCGATAGCTATTCTGATAGTTATTCCGACAGCTATTCCGACATAGATATTCACCTAAACTCCGAAAGAGGTGTCACCAGAATGAATCAACCAATCAATCATCCCCAATTCATCTGATGGGTTCGTAGTCGACTTAACCGATGGAGACGAGAGGAAGGCGATCCTTTCCACCCACCAACCGAATTTACCTCTTGGCAATGAACCTGAAGCACTTACCGGCGAACCAGTCTGAAACACCATTTTCACCCCCATTTCCCGAATATCTCACCACGATTGTATTCTATCTAAAATTCTAAACCTTATTCATCCGCTCGTACCGACCAACAATCATCCCGGAATAATAGAAGAAGTCAACGAACTTCGCGCTCGAGTAATCAATCTGGAGAATATGGTGCAAAAATTACCAGCTTCAACAACATCACCGGCACCAACAGTACCATCAATAACAACACCAGTACCATCAACAACCCATGCCTCGACGTCTCATTCTATACCTTGAGTACAATTATCGTTCTACGTATCGTTCTACATCATTTATCTTCGTTCGACATGGCGATTATGTAATCTCTAATGTTTTAGAGATTATATATTCTTGTTCCAACGGTAAATCAAATGAGTTTAATATCATATTGACTCATTAAATCTGAAGAAAATATATATGTATATATATTTTCATAAAGATTGTAATTAAAAATTCTTGTGTACAAACTGTTAATGGTGAAAATATTTAACGGGTAGGTAATACCCGAGGAATATTTAGATTTCACATTAATAAGTTACATTGTACATTCTTCGAATCTAATTCAACAGTCGTTTACTATCCTACTTACGTCCACCGATATACAAATCCGTTCACCACAGAATAACCATATTCATCCAATTTCATATTTGGATTTTGATTTATCAAAAATCAAGTGGCATAATGAAGGAAACATTTGACAAAATAAAATTTGTTAGAAACAAACAAATTAACTATGAGAAATTTTGTTAAGAATCCACGCTAACTGTTCCTAACTAATTGTTCTCAGCTAACTGATTACACTTTATTTATCGCAATTTAATTATCGCAATTTACATTCTCGAAAATTTTATTTATCGTCATTTAATTTCTGTTATTTATTATATGCACTTTAAATATCGGGACACGTATACAAGGTTTTGACATATCATATCGACGCATCTATATATATTATTTGGAATAACCATAGACACTCTATATGCAGTAATGCGGGAGTTAGCTATACAGGGTTGAGGTTGATTCTACAATAATATATATAGTTTGAGTTGTGATCGAGTCTGAGACGTATACGGGTCACGACACGTATTAATTAATTCGAATATTATATATTGCTAACTGTGGACTATCAATTGAGGACTACCGACATTGGACAATTAAAATGAATAAAATATTGATTATAACATACGAAACTAAACAATTCTTCAAGTTTGCCACTTGATTTCATCTTAAACTTCATTTGTATCTTGACGATTACAATCTACGTTCAAACATTTCATGATTCTTGAAAACACCTCAATCGAGAGGATGAACCAACCGCACTTCATTTACGGAAGAAAAGATTGATACATATAGTGTTGCACCTGAAAAAAACACTCGGAACCTGAGTAAACATTTAACACATAGCTGTGCTAATTCCTTTAGTGTTATTATTACTGAAAATAACTTTGCAACTCCTGATCGAGATAGCCAGTTTTGTCACAGCTCCAGCAAGTCAACTTCAGCTTTTCGTTCGAAACAACCTTATTATAACCTTGATATATATGCGTGCTCTTTTATTGTTACCGGTGAACCTTTTATATTCCACCATATTACCAGCAGATGTACCAGCAACCTCGTCGCTCCTTGGTTTAAATCTCTCCGACAAATCACTATATTTATCTACTGAAGTCTCATCATGTACTCATCCGTATCTTGTAACAAGAATTGCCATACCAATTACCGGAAATTAGCAAATCTGTATTGTGAGTCTCGCAACGTTTCCACATCAACAGTTATATGTATCCATATAATACTTATCTCTTAGAACTATGATCTTCCATTCTGAAATTTTGAAAAGCACCCAGTCTGTGAATTAATACTCTGAATTTTGAAAAGTTGAATGAAGCAACAAAAACTGTAAATGACCTCAATAGCCAAAAGTTGATGATAAAGAATTGTATGTTGGCAAAGCTCAGAAAAAGTTTGAAACTGAAAAACTGATTGAGCAAACTACGAAGGAGTCTCTGAACAAATCACAAGGACTAAACTTGTACATTAAGAATTTTGATGATTCTGTTTCTGATGAAATCTTTAGCCAACGCCTTGCTTCTGAATCTAAACCCTTACGGATAAAGCTTCTCTATCATCCTTCGATATTAGAAATTTCAAGATATCATCGTATCTTTTATTATAAATATCCTCAATATTTTTGAAGATATCTTCATAAATATTCTCGTCCGATATTAATTATCTCTTCGTGCTATCAGTGTTACATCATATAGAAACTGTTAGTTTCTATATTCTGTAAACTTTCGAGCTTAAAATATGAATGTTATTGAAGTAATGTTGGGAACTGATGCATGAGTTAGTATAATATAATGATACTTGATCAACGTGATTATATTACAGTAAGTCATGCTGAGTTTCTAAATGGGATGTGATGATTCACAGATTATAATGTCATCATGTGCCATGTTACACGACTCTTACATTTTATCTGATATATAAACATATCAAGAAAATATATTCTTAATAGTTCTATCCTCAGTGATTTTGGTAATTTGACAAATCGAATCGTGCTAATACATTCCTTTTTGCTTAGAATAATAATCATTCGAAACTCCATACTTACGAATTCTGAACAATTACTCGCTTTACTAGAGGTCGAGAAGAGAATAAAAAGGCAAAGAGCTCCGAAACATAAGGGATGATATAAAGACCTATAACAACACATAAATTACAAACCGTGGATATTAATAGGAATAGCAATATAAAGACACGACATAATTAAGAATAGTATCAACGCAAGGTTATATTAAAAGTAAACAGATTTTTCTGGTGGAAGATTGAAAAGAAGGATGACAGAAATGATAATTAGGAAAATATTAGGGATTAGAACTGGACTAAGCATTTTCACAATCTTTTGGATGTATGAACTAAGAAAGAAATTATAGGAATGGTGAGAATAATGGAACGGAGGAGTTTAATTTATAATGGAAATATCAGACAGAGTAATCGAGGCAGATCACCGTATTTAATTATAGAGATCTTAATTTCCTTACTCGCCGAAGAATCAAATCTTTTAAATTTCGAAAATTTTCTTTGAATCCCTTGAATTCCGGAATTCAACCTTGACTACGTCAAAAGTTAAGACGCATCTTATTTTCTAAATTCAACCATGACTAGTCAAAAGTTAAGATGAAACATGTCTTACTCATTTCACTATTTGGTGATAGCTTCACTCGTATTCTTCGAGTAATCGAATTATCTTATACACATTACTCAATAGCAATAAAACTCTATTTATCAGCTCAAATTCGTCATGAAAATATTTTTAACGTTAGCTATGACGACCTCACTCAAATTTCGAGACGAAATTTCTTTAACGGGTAGGTACTGTGATGACCCGGGAATTTCCGACCAAATTTAAACTTGAATCTTATTTGATTCCGAGACGATAAGCAAAGTCTGTAATGTTGAGTCTTAAAAATTTTGAACTATTGTTATACATTCAATTAACCTTTGGCCATTCCCGACGATTCACGAACATTATTTGTAAATAGATACATATATATTTAAAAATATATATATAATAATTTGAAATATTATTTGAAATAATAAATGATTAAATTGTTGGAAATAAATATGTAAAATAAAATGCGATGTAATGAAGACCATTATTATAAATATATAAATATATATGTGTGTATAGATATTACTTGTAAATATATAAAATTATATTAAATCTAATTGTTTAAAAATATATAATATATTTAATTTAATTAGTAGTTAAACTTGCTACTTAAAATTGTTTATATATGAAAAGGGAATATATTAAAAAAATGAATGATTCGGGCCTAATTAGTAAACATCAGTAACACTCGGTTGGCATCTCATTAATATTCATATAGATCTAATACATATATATGAAGTATTAAAATAAAAGTTGGACTGTAAATCGAATTACGAAGATTACAGGATTGACGGAAATATTTTTAGTTTAAATCTTAGTACTCCGTACATATTAATTGGAACAGAAAATAAATAAATAATGAACCTTTTTGATCTGGTTTTGAACAGTTAATGACCAGAATAAATAAATAAACTTAATTTAAAAAATTGGGATTTTTAGGAACACTTTTATATGTTAACTGTTTAGCAATGGACACAATATAATACTTCGTGAATTAGATATTATTATTAAAGAAACCATTATTTTTTTTATCATTAATAATATTATTATCATTTTTATGATTTTTGTATCATTATTACTTATTATTATTATGGATATAATGATGATGATGATGATTATTATTATTATTATTATTATTATTATTATTATTATTATTATTATTATTATTATTATTATTATTATTATTATTATTATTATTATTATTATTATTATTATTATTATTATTATTATTATTATTATTATTAATATATTTATTAATTATTAATATTAATCTAATTAAAAAAAAGTCAAGAACTAGTACCATTCCGTTACCCATTTCAATTCAACTTTTTCAAATTTTGTTTTCTGTCTGTAATCTGTTAGATGTCCATTTCACAACTCAATTAGGATCAATGCAATCACTCTATAAAAGAATTATTCTGCAATTCATTAAGTAAAACATAAAAATCACAAAGTAAGCTCGACACTCTGTACATTCATCTTTTTCGCCATATTTTGATTTCGAATGAATTTCCAAAATGTAATAATGCAGTCTTGTTAGGAATCGTCTATCTAAACTATCTGTAAGTTTTCAATCTTCAATTCTTTCTGTCAATTTCTAATTTGAGAGACAAAGTTTTGGTTTTCAAAGTCAACTTAGTGTTCTTGAATCAAATTCGAGTTTGTTTTGATATCTCCAATTAATTTGATGATCCATAAAGTTTATAGGAATGATTTGCAACACAATTCATGTTGTAATCATAACCTATAACACTCTTAATCTAAAAATCAATTTTTGAGTTCTTGAGTTCTTCACAGTGATATACACTAACGAGAATTCGAAACAAATTTCAAAAACTAGAAATGTAGAGTTGTTAGGAATCATTTACTTAAACTTCTTGTAAAATCTCAAGTTCCAATTCTTAATAACGAAATCGAATTTGCGAGTCAAAGTTATTTTGTCAAAAATCAAAGAAAGTGTTCATCGCGAAATTCGTAATCGTGTTGAAGTTTCCAGTTAAATTGATGATTTAGATAGATTTTAGGAATGATTTGAAATATGTTTCATGTCGTAAAGATTGTCCAAAACGAACTCAAAATTGAAAACAAATTTTTTTTTTCTTGGCTACATGCAAGCAGTAGGATTTTTTTTATTTTTTTTCTCATTTTTTTTTATATCATGAACACATTTTTTTTTTGTTTCGTGTTGTTTACAAGTCATAAATGAAAACCCGTTCAATTGTTGTTGAGTTTTTGCCCCCGTTTGATTTTAAACTTGGTGAAGAAGATGATGAACATGGCTAAATGAAATACTAGATATATAGTTTGGGTTGCCTTATAAATCAAATAAACAAGACAGAGGGAATGGTTAAGTGTGTTTGCGGGTGAGCGGGAGGTCTCTAGTTCAAACCCAGTTCAGGGCATATTTTTTTAGAAAGGCTTTAGAAGGTAGATTTCATTACCAAAATTATTATTATTATTAGTATTGTGATTAGTATTATTATGGTTATTTTTAGAACACTTATTATTACTAATACAAGTATTATTATAAAGACTATAATTTATTATTATAATTATGATTATGATTATTATTATTATTATTATGAGAATGATACAAATTATTATTATTTTCATTAATATTAGTACTTATAACATTTTATAATTGTTATTGTTATTATTATCATCCACATAGGTATTATTATTAGTATTATCATCATTATTATTAATATTACAAAGTATCATTAATAGACTTATCATTTAAACATTAATATTAGTGATATTGTATAATTACTGAAAATTTCTATTAAAACTATTAAAAATTACCATTATTATTATTAGTATTATTTTTACTAAAACTATCATTATTATTGATATCAGTATTATCTATGTCATTATTATTAAAATAATTACGATTATGAAAAATAAAAGTTTTAAAGACGTTATTAAAATTATAAACATAAAAATAAAGTTTTTATATATAAATATATATTTAATACACATAACTTAAATATACTAATATATCTATATATATAATGAAAATATATATAATGAACCTATTAGTCTACTATATATATAAATTACATCACTAATAATAATATAAATAAATATATTTGTTCGATTACAAGTATATGTCTTAATAGATATATGAATGATATAGGTTCGTGAATCCGAGGCCAACCCTGCATTGTTCAATATAGTCATATGTATTTTTACTACAAAATACATTAGGTGAGTTTCATTTGCTCCCTTTTACTCTTTATATTTTTGGGCTGAGAATACATGCGCAATTTTTATAAATGTTTTATGAAATAGACACAAGTAATCGAAACTACATTATATGGTTGAATTATCAAAATCGAATATGCCCCTTTTTAATTAAGTCTGGTAATCTAAGAATTAGGGAACAGACACCCTAATTGACGCGAATCCTAAAGATAGATCTATCGGGCCCAACAAGCCCCATCCAAAGTACCGGATGCTTTAGTACTTCGAAATTTATATCATGTCCGAAGGAGGATCCCGGAATGATGGGGATATTCTTATATGCATATTGTGAATGTTGGTTAACAGGTGTTCAATCCATATGAGTGATATTTTTATCTCTATGTATGGGACGTATATTTGTGAGAACTAAAAATGAAATCTTGTGGTCTATTAAAATGATGAAAATGATTATTTATGTTAAACTAATGAACTCACCAACCTTTTGGTTGACACTTTAAAGCATGTTTATTCTCAGGTATGAAAGAAATCTTCCGCTGTGCATTAGCTCATTTTAAGGATATTACTTGAAGTCATTCATGGCATATTTCGAAAGACGTTGCATTCGAGTCGTTGAGTTCATCAAGATTATTATTAAGTCAATTATAGTTGGATATATTATGAAATGGTATGCATGTCATCAACATTCGATGTAAATGAAAGGTTGTCTTTTAAAAACGAATGCAATGTTTGTAAAATGTATCATATAGAGGTCAAGTACCTCGCGATGTAACCAACTATTGTGAATCGTTTGTAATCGATATGGACATTGTCCGGATGGATTAGGACGGGTCATGAAAACGGCAGTTGCTTGGTCATCAAGTCAATATCTTTTCCATAATTATATCCGTGATTCGGGGGAGTTAGTTATGGACGAGATTATCATTATCTTGGATGGTTCTACAATTAAGGTTTTCCTATATATAAACCCTAATTATCATTCTAGGATCATCACGTAACCACCACCTACTACACATCCTACGTAGCAAGCTACCATCATTCATCTTCTAGAGGTTTACAGGTTAGTTTCTTAATAGCTAGTGCCTACGACCTTGCTAGGGGCCTTCTGATCAACGACCATTATCAAAGGTGGACTTAATCACATGGCCACCCCGCCGACATCATCATGTCGGCCAGCGTTATTCACGGTAGCCGGACCGGAGAGCCTTGTTCTAAGATCCTTAAACCCCCCTTTTACGTATTGAACAGGCATATTGACCCTATGGAAAGTATATGCATGATCAAGTGGTGCTTTCATTGAGAGCCGAACTAATTCAAGACGTGTTTAATTGTTTTTTCTTTTAAAGTTTTGAATTATAAAGCTCATTATTCACAAAATTTCTGAATTTTTTGTCTCTTTTACAGTATCATGACTTCCGGGGACTCATCAGAACGTACTCAAACAGACAATCAAAACACACTATTTGGTAATCAGCAGACGCAAGCTATGACTACGGGGGCGGGATATACACGTTACCCTCCACCAGTGTCCAGCGAGCCTTTCCAAAGGTACAAGCCGATATATCTGGATGGAATTACACCGCCAAGGGCAAACTCGCCGGTCATAACTACGCGGCTAGATTTTTCTGCAGTGGATCCAAGAGTTATTTTTGCAGGCACTAGCGGCAAACCTATAGGCCCGCATGTAGTATGCTGCGTCCAGGTGCCTATTTACAGTACCACTGTATCAATCCCTCTGCAGACGCAGGGTTGTCAGCAAAGTTCGTCCTTTACACCACTGCAGCCTTGGCAGCCACCACGCCCAATTTCACAGTTTCTAACCCCTGCAGATGCGCATACATTACTTAATAGTCGGGGGTTCAGTGTCATGCCATGACTATATGCAGAGTGGCGAAGATAATGATATTCCAACAGCTAGCTCACGCAACGAAAAGAAAGACAATGATGATCGTTCGCGCGATCAAAATCGCGGTAACAGCTCTCGCGGAAGATACCCTAGTGATGGTCCTATAAGAAATGATAAAGGGCGAACAAGTGGCGCTTTTTGAAACAATAATCAGCCCGGTATTAATAATCAGAACCATGCGCTGCTCAAAAGCTTCTCTAAAACACCAAAATAAATTTTGGCAACTGAACCAGTATGCGCAACCTTTGCGATTCCAACTCCGCTGACAGAATTCGGCAAGCGGGATAAAACAAAATACTGTGAGTTCCATGACGATCACGGATATGACACCAATCGGTGTAAAAATTTAATGGAGCGAGTGCTGGAAGCGTTACGCGCAAGAAAATTGGATCATCTCAAACCGCCAAAGAAAGATAAGGGAAAGGCAATAGAAGAAAGTTCAAAAGCCAAAACATTCGCATGGCAAAAAACAAATAAAGATAAAAGCGCCGACGTAACCATCAATATGGTTGATGCAGACAAAGTTGGCCAGCGAAGGAAATGCAACGACTACCAGGATTGGGAGCTCATTCTAATTTCATTCCCTCCCGTAATGTCGATTGACACAGTTAACGAGCCCATTATCATCAAGTGTCGCATTCCTAATTGCGGAATACAGATCAAACGCATGCATGTTGACACCGGGAGTGGCGTCGACATTATGTATGAGCATTGCTATCGTTTACTTCCTGCAGAATTTAAAGCGCAGTTACGCTAGCCCGATATTACGCTATCAGGATTCTCTGGAGAAAGTTCATGGCCGCTAGGCCGGATAGAGCTAATAATAGAGCTTGCGGACGATAAAGATCCGCAGTTAGTCAGACACGAGTTAGTTGACTTTTATGTGGTTCGTTCGACTTCGCGTTACAATGCGCTACTAGGGAGAAATTTCATACGACATTTTAATATTATACCATCGGTAGTGCATGGCTTGATTAAGTTTCCTACAATGGGAGGAATTGCCACGATTGCGTCACATCAAACAACCGAGTTATGTGGTTCAGTTGTGCCTGTAAACATTCAAGGCATGGGAGAACAACTCGCAAGTAGTACGGTCATAGCAAACCGCTTATATCTGGATAAGCGAATTATAATCGGCGCAGGTTTGTTAGCCAAAATAAAGGCCAAATTGTATGGAATATTATCCGCTAACGCAGATATTTTCGCGTGGAGTGAATCAGACATGACTGGGGTTCTGCGAGATATTGCGGAACATAAGTTGAATGTTAATCCATCACTCACACCCGTTAAACAAAAGAAGCGGCATATGGCTCTTGAGCGCAGTGATTGGTTGTGCACAGAAGTAGATAACCTTGTTAAAGCAAACATTCTGCGGGAAGTGCGGTATCAGACATGGGTTGCTAATCCTGTGTTGGTCAAAAAGGCTGACGGTAATTGGCAGATGTGCGTTGATTTTAAAGACATTAATAAAGTATGTCCTAAGGACAACTACCCTCTCCCGGAGATAGACTGAAAGGTGGAATCATTATCAGGTTTTCGGTACAAGTGTTTTCTAGATGCATACAAGCGTTATCTCCAAATCTTAATAGCTGCGGAAGATAAGGAAAAAACTGCTTTTCATACGCCGTAGGGTATTTATGGTTATACGAAAATGCCTTTCGGATTAAAGAACGCAGGCACAACATATCAGCGCGTAATTGACGCAGCCTTCAAGCACCAAATTGGTAGAAATCTTAAAGCATACGTCGATGACTTGGTAATTAAAAGTAACACCGAAGAAGAAATGCTCGCGGACATCCTAGAAACGTTTGCATCTCTGTGCAGGATTAACATGAAGCTTAACCCGCTCAAATGCAGTTTTGGGGAAGAGGAAGGAAAGTTTCTAGGTCATGTAGTGACGGCGCGAGGAATCAAGGTGAATCCCAAGAAGATTGATGCCATTGATAGTTTACCATCTCCAAGGACAAAGAAAGAAATGCAGAGTCTAATCGAGAAGCTTGCGGCAATCACGCGGTTTTTGTCAAAATCTGCAGAGCGACAGTTGCCATTCTTCAATACTTTGAAGAATTACTTGAAGAAAAAGGACTTCGTATGGACTCAGGAAGCAGAAACAGCCTTTCAGGAGATGAAGAAGGTGCTCGCTGAATTACCAACACTCACCGCACCAGTATCAGGAGAAACGCTTACGCTGTACCTTGCGTGTAACACCTGTTTTCAGTTGCGTGTAACACCTATTTTCAGTTACGTGTTATTTCGAACGACATTCGAAATACGAGGCATGTTAGCGTATATTTGGATCCTAAATAAATTGGATTTTGTAACGACCCGGATTTTTCCGATCGTTTTATACTTATGAGATTAATATTTACATAAAATAAACCTTACCAACATGATAAGCAATCCAAACTGTTGAGACTTATGTTTTTGAAAAGAGTTTCACACAACGTTTGACCGTCCAATTTGACCGATGATATCACGAACTATATAACACACGATAATTATACGATTATGTATATGTACATATCTATACATATTTAACATGATTTAAGGATGGTTTAACATTTCATTGTGAACTAACAACAATGAGTTATAAGTATACTTTGAGACCACTAACTTAAGTTATCAAAACAATAACTATATGTAACATTCTTTGACATATATACTTACAATATATAATGTGTTGGTGATCTATGTCACCAACATGATTTAAGTGTAATGCGATTAATTTGTAACCAAAATAATCTTGATAAATATCGAACAAGTTTTGGGAAGTGTGGAGTGCACACTTGTTTGAACTTATCTTGATTATGACGGGGGTTCGGGGGCAGCGCCCCGATAAGCGGGGTCCAAGGGGTGGCAACCCCTGGCGGGGTCTAAGGGGCAGAGCCCCTGGCTGGGGTCGAGCTGCCAGGTCAGCTTGGGAATTTTTTTTTTGGGCTAACATTGCTTTATTAAAAATGTCTTAAAATTTTATTTTGGCCCGGTTTGACCCAAAACTAAAAGCCCAGTTTTGAGCCTCTTTTACAGTTATATACCCGTCCATATTTGAATTCTCGTTCCGATTCCTCAAAATTTCTACAAGTATATCAAGGGTATATGTAACCGTATCATACATAGCTTCTATACGTATTTACTATTGGTATATACCAACAATAAACTTCAATGATCAGCCACTAGACATGATGTTACATGTGGGAACCAGCCATTTAACCTCATGTGTGACTTTTGTGCAAGAAAACAAACTAAATCTCCTATATATCCATCCCATAATCATGCTATTTTGCACACACACACATACAATTTCATTTCCAATTTTCTTTCAAGTTAATTCACTCCCTAATCTCTCTTCATTTACCTACTCAAGAACGTATCAATATAGTCATCCGATTTCAAGGAGATTACTTCCAATCTTTCAATCCCACTCCACCACTCTTTTGATTTCAAGATTTTTCTTACCTTTTCCAGTAGCTTTGTCCAAGTAACTTAAGGTAGTAACCTTATTCATAACCTTATTCGATTCATATTTATATAGGTATTTTATTTTGTGTTATAAAATTTTAACAACAAGAACATAGTTTGAGTGATTTCAAACTTGTTCGCAAACTAAATAGATCCTTCTAATTTGATTTTTAAAAACACTTCAAGACCTGTAATATATCATATTATGACAAAATCGGGTTAATCATATCTTAGCTAATTAACATAATATTTAATATATATTTACTTATGATTTTATTTTATATATTTCAGGACCACCCGTAAACAACACGAGAAGATTAATCATAAGACCTCATGATTGTACGCAACACGTCATTTGACAACACGGTACTTTATGTACGCAACACGTCATTTGACAACATGGTACCATGGGTCAAGATTAATTCTGATTAACACGAATACGATGGGGTCTTTATTTATTTTATTTAAGCAACTAATTGTGGACCACTAACATCGGACTGCTAACTACGGACTAAAAAAATATTAAAAGTATTAAAAGTATATATATATATATATATATATATATATATATATATATATATATATATATATATATATATATGTAACGATTACTTGAAAAGAAAACATGTTGATATATTATATATATGGTTAGGTTCGTGATATCTATCGAAGACCAAGTCGAGTTAAATACCTTCAAGACAAAAGTGAGTATATAGTCCCACTTTTAAACTCTAAATATTTCGGGATGAGAATACATGCATTTTATGATTTACGTTATGGACACAAGTGATTAAAAAAATATATTCTACGTTGAGTTGTACCACTGGCATACTTCCCTGTAACTTGGTAACTACTATTTACATGAGGTATTGTAAACACGAATCCTGTTGATAGATCTATCGGGCCTGACAACCCCAACCGGACTGGACGACCAGTATTCAACGGTTGCACAGTACTTCGTTTCGGTGACTACACTTGGTACGGTGTAGTAAGATTTCATAATAAAGGGAATATGCGACGTTGATTAAATGTTAAGTATGGTTATCAAGTGCTCAACAACTTAGAATATTTTTATTAAAACGTTTATATATGAAATCTTGTGGTCTATATTCATAACGCTGCCGGCTTTAAACCTATATCTCACCAACTTTATGTTGACGTTTTAAGCATGTTTATTCTCAGGTGATAACTAAAAGCTTCCGCTGCAACATGTTGAATTTAAGCAAGATCTTGAGTATGCATATTTGTGTCAAAAATAAAACTGCATATCGGAGGATTTGTAATGTAAAATATGTTGGAGGTCGTATTGTTATTATCACATGTAAAGTTTGTAAGTCTAAGATTATCGCTAAACTATAATCATTATTAAGTTGTTTAAACCTTGTATTTGTAATAAAAGCTATGGTTTGTATTGTAAAAACGAATGCAGTTTTTGGAAAAATGTCGCATATAGAGGTCAATACCTCGCGATGAAATCATATGTTATTGTATTCGTCCTTATGGTTAAGGTCGGGTTATGACAGATTTGATGTTCTAAAACCTTACCATTAGAAAGGAAATCTCATTACGTTTCCAACGATATTTGATTCATCAAAAACGGAGTTACGGTTTGAAAGTTACGACCAAAACAAGTTAAGAAAACTGATTCAGTTAATGTGGATGCCGTCCAACCTTTTTGGACGCCGTCCAAAAGGCCTGACGGGCCAGCTGTGATATTTTGAAGCTTTTAAAAGAGGGTATTTGGGTCTTTTCACTTGGGGGTCATTTGGGCCATCAAAACTGATCTAAACTCACCCTTATCCTCATTTTCACCCACAAACAGTCCCAACCAAACCCTAGAGTGAGAGAGAGAAGTTTCTAGAGAGAGGAAGCTTGGATTAGTGATGAAGGTGGTGATTTTTGCCCAAATTGGAGTGGTTCTTGGTGCTTGTTGGTGATTCTAGCTACTAGAGCTCGTTTTGGTGCTTGAGGTTAACCCTAATCCGAATTGTAGTGTTTGATTTCTTGTTTGAGCTAGGGTTTGTGTTAGTTAGAGTTATAAACCCATTTATTGTGAAATTTGGGGGTTTTGGGTAAGATTCATGTAAGTAAGCCTAAATGGGTGACTTAGGGTTTCAATTGATGAAATTGTTAGTTTGGACCTTGCATGCGTTGGTTAAACCTTAGAACACTTGTGTTGACTTGATTTTTGGGTGTAAACCCTAATTTAGGTCAAAATGGGTCAAATGGGTATTATGGGTCAAGTAAGCTTGATTCGGTGTCAAATTAAGTTTGGAGTCGAGTTTTGGTGAATCAAGTATGTAAATACTTGATTTAGGTGTTAATTGATGTTTTGGAAATATAACCACTAGTTGTTAGTGATTATGGGGCGTTTTATGACTTTGGTCAAAATGAGTAATTTGAATTAGGTCAAAATTGAGGATGACACTAATTTGGATTAAATGACTGTTAAATGCTTTTGTAAAGCGTTAAATGATGTTTTTGGATGTAATTACTCGCGAGAAGTGATTTTGGGTTAAAATGATATTTTTAACATAAGTCAAACGTGGTCAAAAGCAATATGGGACAATATTGCACGTGTTGGGGTTTTGGTGCAATTGGCATTTGAAATGATTACTACCTAAGTAGTAATTAAGTGTTAAGACCTAGGTTTGGTCTAATTGGTGTAAAGTATGATTTGGGTTAGATCGTACTTTGTTGTGTTGGTTTGAATTACCACCCGAAGTCATAATTGGTTTGTGTCCATTAGGTAATTAAATGGGCGGGTTTTGGTGAGCAAGGTGTGATCCCTCAGCTAAAGGATGTTTGTGTCGGGTTCTCTTTTAGAGAATGGCTATTTATGTGTATATTTTGCCTATGTGTAATATAGGTGATTACGTGCTCGAATTTGAGGACGAAGATCATGTTGTACATGACTTGTGCGGGCATTCCAAGGTGAGTGAAATAATTATATGCGTAGGTATATAATGTATTTATTTGTTGTAGCGTGAGATGTGAAGTGTCAAGGTGCTAAGACACCACATTTCACGAGACGAGTGAAGTGTTGAGGTGTTAAGACGCCACTCGGAGTGAAGCATCGAGGTGTTAAGATGCCACTCTAAGTAATTGACGGGTGAAGCATCGAGGTGTTAAGATGCCACCTAGGAGTGAAGTGTCGAGCTGTTAAGGCGCCGCTCCGTAAAGTAAAGAGTGAAGCATCGAGGTGTTAAGATGCCACTCGGGGTGAAGCATCGAGGTGTTAAGATGCCACCTAGGAGTGAAGTGTTGAGGTGTTAAGGCACCACTCCGTAAAGTAAAGAGTGAAGCATCGAGGTGTTAAGATGCCACTCAGGGTGAAGTATCGAGGTGTTAAGATGCCACTCCAAGAAATTAACGGATGAAGTGTCGAGGTGTTAAGACGCCATCCGGGGTGAAGTATCGAGGTGTTAAGATGCCACCCAAGGGTTTAGTGATACGAGGTGTTAAGTACACTAACGGATGTTATGAACACCGATGGCCTTTCGCGAGCGCCATTCCCTTGTTCGATTGGTTAACCATGGTTATTGTGTTGTAGCGTAAGCATTTTATATTGTTCGGGATATATATATATATATATATATATATATATATATATATATATATATATATATATATATATATATATATGCTATTGTTGTGCTAGTTTGTGGTATTGGAGGTTAATAGCTTTGTACTTGTGATGATAAGCTAATTGTGTTGCTAGCATGTATGCGGTATGTGAGTAAGTGTTTGCAAGTAGGTATATTATATATGTATGTGTACAATTATTGCATTCACTAAGCTTTATGCTTACCCCTCTCGTTGTTTACCTTTTTACAGGTATCGTGTTTTGAAGCTAACTAGTTGTTAGACTAGATGCTTAGGAGCACTTGGGCTCGATGGGGTAGCTTTTGGATATGTTAATGCGGATTGGGGGTTTGGTAGCCCTCGGGATTGTGCTCTTGGTATCGGGTTGGGTTATAGAGTCCTAATCCGTCTAAAGAGATAAATGGGTCGAAGTCGCTACATTATTTGTAAAATGGGTCGTTGTGAGCTCGGTGTTGTAAAACTTATTTTCATTGTGGAAATCTATTAGTTTTACTTAATATGATGTGTTGTGAAAGTTATTTCGTTTAAAATTGTCGGGAAGCGGGTTTTCCGCTAACGTGAATTTGAAAAACTGATCAGGAACTTTTAGTTCATTTGGACGCCGTCCTAAGGGCTTGGACGTCGTCCAGTCCTTCAGAGAGCTGGACGCCGTCCAGATAACTGGACGCCGTCCAGATGTACTGTCCCAGAAATATTTTTTTTAGGCGTGTTTTTGGTAAAACAAAGTCGGGTTGTTACAAGTGGTATCAGAGCATAGTCTAAGGGAATTAGGTGACCTTGGAATAGGTGCCTAGTCTTAGACTTATTGGCGATTGTGCGTTATTTGCGGGACTTGTAGGAATACGGGTCGGATTGAACTTTGTTATTGCCTTAAAGTAGGTGACTAACTAGGACTTGTTTTTGTCCAAAGTGTGATTGTGTGGGGCCTTATTTCGTGTGTAAATTAGTGCCTTAGATAGCTAGTGCCTAACGTAAGTAGGCGAACTTGGACGTTGTTTTAGTGATAGTCGCCTAGGTTGTAGGTTGACTTGTAGTTACGGTGTACTTGTGTATATCTATTATTATATTGTATATATGTGTATATACAACTATCTGTTGGTGCGGTGTCCTAGGGACGAATCTATTGGAGGGATTCGCATGTTTGGCGGTTTGAGTGATCAAGTTCATAGTAAGGACTTTGGTCATTCGGGTACTAGGAGTTATCGCGTGTTATTTTGTGTGAATGTTGCGTCAGTCTGGGTAAAGTACTTTGCGTGACCATATGAAAATGGTAAGGTACGTAATTGTAATAGTGACTGATCACCATTATTACAACAGTGTATCTTGACACTAAGCATGACATGACGAGTACCGAGCGGAGGAAACGTGGCATGGTTGGGGTAGAATCGGGACGAGTTAGGAATCTTTTATTGGTTCCTAGTTTATAGTAGTCTCGGGTGATGTGCTTGTTGTCACATCAGATTCAATGTGAGTCGAAAATTGTTACGGTGGATTCGTTTAGTTAAGTGAGTGAGCCAACTCACGAGTTTTGGCGCGTACTTAGTCACCCTACGTGGTGGGTGCATTATTGAGATTGTCATTGGTTGTAGTTACCCATCGTAACTAGGATAACCGATTAGTGTGTATGTGTGTGCGACGAGGACTTGAATCGCGTAATGGGACGTAGCAAGTCTAATGATTGTAGAATTGGGTTACACTCCGTAGAGTGTGTGGATAGAGGATCGTGTAAGGATTCTAGTTGTGAGTCGCCTTGGAATCGGCAAACCGAGGAATCTTTGGGTCATTAAACTCATGGGAGTGGGACCCGTATGACGATGATTGTGTTAGTGTGTTGTGGCTTATAAGGTAACATTCCTAATGGAATATCCCTTGTAGTAGTGGTTTTGTCGAGATGTAGAATGGTGTAAGACTTGGTGTTCCCGAGCATCTCCTTAGTGTTAGATGAAGGGTGATGTGTGCATAGGTGTATACGAAATAGCTATATTTTTGTTTCGAAATACTATTAAATACGATACAATTTTACACAAGTTATTTATTTATTTATAGAGTGGATATAACTAAACTTTGCTACAACACTTATAGGCAGTGTACCTAATCGTACAGTAGTGTAGTTTTTAGTAAGTCCGGTTCGTTCCACAGGGATCTAGCCAAGTTTAAAGCTATATTTTTAAAAACTATATTTGTATAAATATAAATATAAATATAAATATAAATATAAATATAAATATAAATATAAATATAAATATATATATATATATATATATATATATATATATATATATATATATATATATATATATATATATATATATATTATATATATATATATAAGTAGTATTATTATTATTATAAAAGGGGTTTTTACCGTTTAATGACCGGTTTGTCTATTTTAAAACTTTAGTCGCAGTTAAAACCTAATGTAAAATATTAAAAATAAATATAACTTAATTTAAAGTGTAAAGTAAATGACAATAATTAAAGTGCGATAAATTAAAGTGCGATAAATAAAATGACAATAAATAAAATTGCAGTAATTAAAAAGTACGATAATTAAAAGTGCAATTAAATAAAATGACAGTAAATAAAAGTGCGATGAAATATGAAATAAAGGAATTATGCTTATTTAAACTTCCATAATCATGATGTTTGACGTGTTGATTTTAGTTTATTATCATGGGTTAATTGATCGACCCGTCCTAATCCATCCGGACGAGGTCCATATCGATTGTAAACGATTCACAACAGTTGATTACATCGCGAGGTACTTGACCTCTATATGATACATTTTACAAACATTGCATTCGTTTTTCAAAAGACAATCTTTCATTACATCGAAAGTTGATGGCATGCATACCATTTTATAATATATCTAACTATAATTGACTTATTAATAATCTTGATGAACTCAACGACTCGAATGCAACGTCTTTTGAAATATGTCATGAATGACTCCAAGTAATATCTCTAAGGTGAGCAAATGCACAGCGGAAGATTTCTTTCGTACATGAGAATAAACATGCTTTCAAGTGTCAACCAAAAGGTTGGTGAGTTCATTAGTTTAACATAAATAATCATTTCCATCAATTTAATAGACCACAAGATTTCATATTTCCATTTCTCATAAACATACGTCCCATGCATAGAGACAAAAATATCATTCATATGGTGAACACCTGGTAACCGACCTTAACAAGATGCATATAGAATATCCCCTATCATTCCGGGATCCTCCTTCGGACATGATATAAACGAATTCAAAGTACTAAAGCATCCGGTACTTTGGATGGGGTTTGTTAGGCCCAATAGATCTATCTTTAGGATTCCCGTCAATTAGGGTGTCTGTTCCCTAATTCTTAGATTACCAGACTTAATAAAAAGGGGCATATTCGATTTTGATAATTCAACCATATAATGTAGTTTCGATTACTTGTGTCTATTTCGTAAAACATTTATAAAAATTGTGCATGTATTCTCAGCACAAAAATATAAAGGGTAAAAAGGTAAATGAAACTCACCTAATGTATTTTGTAGTAAAAATACATATGACTATATCGAACAACTGAACAATGCAGGGTTGGCCTCGGATTCACGAACCTATATTAAGTATATATATTAAAACATATACTCGTAATCGAATAACTCTAGATATTATTATGATGTATTTGTTATATTTAATAATTTATAAGTTTCATTATTTATTTATATATTTTCATTTTATATATAGAAATATTAATATAGTTAAGTTATGTAATTTAAATATAATTTTGTATATATAATCTTTATTTTTATATTTATAACTTTAACAACGTTAATAAAACTTTTATTTTTATATTCATAATTATTTTAATAATAATAATATTGATAATACTAATAATAATAATACTGATAGTTTTTATTGATAACTTTAGTAAGATTTATAGTAATGATAATAAGTTTTAATAATAACAGTCTTGATAATGATGATCATAATATTAAAAATGTTACTACTAATGATAATACTTATGACCATAATAATGGTAAACATGATATTAATAATTATAAATGTATTGTTAATACTAATATTTATAAAATGATACTAATAATAATATTATGGAAAATAATAAGATTTTTATTATTTACTTAATAATAGTAATAATATTAATAATCATAATCATAGTAATGATAACAATAATAACAATAATAATAATACATATCCTTTAAATAATAATAGTGATAATAAGATTATAATACTTATATGATATTACTAATAATAATTATCTAATACTAATAATAACAATAACAATTATAATTATAATAACAACAATAATAATAATAATATTTAGAAATAATAATAATAATAATAATAATAATAATAATAAGGACATATAGAAAATTATAAAAGAAAATACTACCTTAGAGCTCCCTTTAAAAAAAAATGCACCCCATAAGGTTTGAACCCTAGACCTCTCGAAACTCGTCATACTCATTAAACCATCCATCCATGCCCGTTTTTCTGTATTTATACCCAGCCCGTATATATATAAACACTTATTCTGTTTTCCTCACTTCTTCTTCCTCGTAACTCCAAAGACCGAATCCATACAACACATCTTCAAATCGATTTTAGGATTTTTAACATCATTTAATCAACCTATATCTATCTTTAATCTATTTGAAAACAAAAAAAAAAAAAAAATATATTACAGCAATTCTACTGTTCTCGGTGGGTTTTAAAAAAAAAATAAATTGGTTTTCGAGATTTAAGAAGTTATAGCTTATGATTCCTAAATAAAAGAGTTTGCAAATCACTACCAGAAACTATTAGAGTCATTAATTTAAATTAAATCATCACAGAAAACTCGAATTTGCTTGATGAACATTTGTTGACTTTTTGAAACCAAAAGTTTGACTCACAAATTCATTCTCGATAAAAGAAATTAGGATCTGCAACTCTGCAGATAGTTTAGACTGAAGATTTATAACAACATTGCATTTATAGTTTTTGAAAAACAACTCAAATTCAAGTTTTTGTGAAATTGGGTTCGTGAAAGGTAGAAACAGAGAGAAAAAAAAATAGTTGTGTTCTTCAATTCTGTTTGGGTCTTCTCCCATTCAACTTACAGTGATAATTAACACTTGATAAAGGATCTTAATAATTGAAACCGACTGATTTAAATTACCTGGGTGTCGACAGATTTTGCTAATCAAACAAGGAAGAAAGAACAAAAAAATATATCACAGAGTCAAAGATGATTTGTACTACTAACAGAATTTGTCATTGTGCTGTGATGGGATTCAATTTCATAAACAAATTAAGGACAGAAGTACAACTCCTTTACAGATCGATTAGAATATAAAGCTGAATATGAGTTATCTTTATTTATTTAGATATAATCGTATTTATATATATTTTTATTGTTTATATATATAATCTATATATATATATATATATACTTGAATGTATATGTTCTGTATATGTATGTATCTGATTCTGAATAGGGCTTGTATTAATAAATAATATTAATACTAATAATAAGTTTATAATTATAAAATTAACAATAATGATAATAATATCATTACTTCTAATAACTAATAATTAATAATTAAATAATTTACTAATAATACTAATACTAATAATAATAATAATAATAGTATTAATGACAATGATAATAATGATTAATAATAATCTCTATAATAATAATAATAGTAATGTAACAAATTGCATGTATCATATAATACTACTATTAATATTTATATTTTTAATGAAAGTAAATGTAGCAACTACGTTTTATTTTGCAATTACATGTATTAATATTATATGTTATGAATTATCTAATGTCATAATATATATACATTGAGTATTAAATTTTTTTATATGTATAATAGTGTTCATATAATCAATAATTTTGTATCTCAACCATATATGTATATATATATATATATATATATATATATATATATATATATATATATATACTACTTACTTATTTAATTATATCTTAAATATCAAGTAAATAATATACTAACAACAATAATAATAATGAAAATGATGAAACTAATATTAGTATATAAATTATATTCAAACTTGTAATTTAATGTAATACCATTTATATTTAATGTAATATTATATTATGTGATGCCATTTACTGAATAGTTAATGTTTATATATTTTATATATTTATTTAATAAAAATCTTATATAGATTTATAATAACATATATATATATATATATATATATATATATATATATATATATATATATATATATATATATATATATATATATATATATATATATTAACAGTAGCTTAATTATCCTGATCATTACATTCCAATTAATTAAAGTATTCTTTATTAAATCATAATATTATATATTCTTTTATTTATTTTTATATAATATATATATATATACATATTTATTTACAAATAGTTGTTCGTGAATCGTCGGGAATAGTTAAAGGGTAATTGATTACATGAATATAGATTTCAAAACTTTCGAGACTCAACATTACAGATTTTGCTTATCGTGTCGGAACCATATAAAGATTAAAGTTTAAATTTGATCGGAAATTCCCGGGTCATCACAGTACCTACCCGTTAAAGAAATTTCGTCCCCGAAATTTGATAGAGGTCGTCATGGGTAACAATATGAATGTTTTAATGACAAATATGAGTTGATAAATAGCTTACAAGAAATTTGATAATGCGAAGAGTATAAGTGAAGCTATCGCAAGAGTGTGAAATGAGTAAATGTATATTCGTCATATCTTTTGACGTAGATAGGATTGATTTCCAAGTTCAAGAGATTTGGAGAAAATCTTCATAATAAGATTTGATTCTTCGGTAATCAAGATAATTAGGATCCGCTTTAAATACGATCATCTGTTTTGATTGCTCTGTCGGATATCTTACTATAAATCCACCCCCTTCTTTTCCTTATTTTCCATACCTTACATCTTCTATTCTTTCTTCTCAATTCATACTTTAAAACATTTGTCAATATGCTCCATCCCGTTCTTATTCTTGATATACTCCTAACTTTCATGTCTGTCATTCTTCTTTTTCATTTACCGCCGGAAGAATCTATATACTTCTACTATACTCTTGGGTTTATAGTGTTTCTAGTTCTCCCGTGTCTTTATATTGCTATATGCATCGACATATACAGTTTATAATTTCTTTATGGTTGTTGGGTTTTATATCTTCCCTTATACTTCGATGTCCCTGCTTTTGTCTTCTATAATCATTGTCATCCACAGTTAATGCTCTCTCCTATTTGCTGCGGTTTATACCCCCATTTACACTTCGAAACTTTATTCTTTCGTTTCCTCTTCTTGTCATTAAGCATCGCATGTAATGGTCCAGAATTCGTAGGTATGAAGTTTTGGATAACTATAGTTAATGTTCTAAAAAGAAAATCATAACGGCACGATCTTGATTTGGTAAATTACCAGAATATTCGAAAAAGATAGAACTATCAAGAAGATATGTTCTTAATATGTTTGGAGATTGGGTAGAATGTAAGAGTCGTGTAAATGGCACATGATGATGGTATGGTCTGTGAATCATCACGTTCCATTAGAAACTAAGCATGAATTACTGTAATATAATCACGTTGATCAGGTGTCATTATATTATACTAACTCATGCATCAGTTCCCAACATTACTTCAATAACATTCATATTTTAAGCTCGAAAGTTTACAGAATATAGAAACTAACAGTTTCTATATGATGTAACACTGATAGTACGAAGAGATTAATGATTTCAGATAAGAATAGTTATGAAAATATCTTCAGAAATATGGAAGATATTTATAATGAAAGATACGATGATATCTTGGAATTTCTAATATCGAAGGATGATAGAGACTATTATTCGCAAGGGTTTAGAGTAATGAGCAAGATATTCGCTAAAGACTTCAGCAGGCATTGAATCATTTGGATTCTTTGAAGTCGAACTTATTCTTTGTGATTTGTTCATGGCTTCCTGCACAGTTTCGCATACTCCACCTTTCGGTACTAAATTTTCTATTGAGTGTTTCCAATACTCCATTCTTTATCATCAAACTTTTGACGGTTAAGGTCGTATACAATTTTTGCTGCTGTATTCAGCTTTTTCAGAATTTGTGGTATTGATTTGTAGACTGGGTGCTTTTCAGAATTGAAGATCATAATTCTAAGAGATAAATGTTATATGTTTACATATAACTGCTGACGTAGACATGCTGCGAGATTTTAAAATACTGATTGCTAATTCCCGGTAGTTGGTATAGTAATTCTCGTTATAAGATGTAAATGAGTGAATGATAGGGTTTCACTGAATATAGTGATTTTTCAGAAAGTCAAAGATTAACGGAGTTGTTGGTAAATTTACTGCTAATATGGTGAGATATAAACAGTTCTCTGGTAACGAAGATGAATGGAAAACTTATATATCAAAGTTATAATAAGGCTTATTCGAATGAAAGGTCAAAATTGAATTTGCTGAAGCTGTGATAAAATTGGCTAATTTGGAAAAGGGATTGCAAAGTTATTTTCGGTAATAACAACGCCAAATGAGCTAGCACAGATATGTGTTACTCAATTTTTGAGAGTTTTCAGATGCATAACTATATGCATCAATCTTTTCTTCCGTAGATGAAGTGTGGTTGATTCATCCTCTCGATTGAGGTGTTTTCAAGAATCATGAAAGGTTTGAACGCAAATTGTAATTGTTAAAATACAAATGAGGTTTAAGATGAGATCAAGTGGCAAACTTGAAGAAATGTTTAGTTTCATATGTTATTATCAATATTTTAATTCATTTTAATTGTCCAATATTATTAGTCCACAGTTACCAGTCCAATAATTCATATATAGTTTAATTTATAATATTCGAATTAATTAATATGTATCGTGACCCGTGTACATGTCTCAGACTCGATCACAACTCAAATTATATATATTATTGTAGAATCAACCTCAACCCTGTATAGAGAACTCGATCATTACTACATATAGAGTGTCTATGGTTATTCCAAATAATATATATAAATGCGTCGATATGATATGTCAAAACCTTGTATACTTGTCCCGATATTTAAAGTGCGTAAAATAAATAACAGAAATTAAATAACGATAAATAAAGTGCGTAAAGTAAATAACAGAAATTAAATGACGATAAATAAAATTGCGATAATTAAATTGCGATAAATAAAATGTAATCAGTTAGCTAGGAACAGTTAGCTAGGAACAGTTAGCGTGAATTCTTAACAAAATTCCTCATAGTTAATTTGTTTGTTTCTAACAAATTTTATTTTGTCAAATATTTTTCTTCATTATGCCACTTGTTGAATTCTGATAAATCAAAATCCAAATATGAAATTGGATGAATATGGTTATTCTGTGATGAACGGATTTGTATATCGGTGGATGTAAGTAGGATAGTAAATGACTGTTGAATCAGCTTCGAAGAATGTACATTGTAACTTATTAATGTGAAATCTGAATATTCCTCGGGTATTACCTACCCGTTAAAATATTTTCACAATTAACACTTTGTACGAAAGAATTTTTAATTACAATCTTTATGAAAACATATATACATATATATTTTCTTCAGATGTAATCATGGATTCATTGAGTTAATATGATATTAAATTCATTTGGTTTACCGTTATAACTAGAATACATAATCTCTAAAACATTTAGAGATTACTTAATCTCCATGAAGAATGAAGATAATTGATATAGAACTATACATAGAACGATGATTATACTCGAGGTACAGAATGAGATATTGAGGCATGGATTGTTGATGGTACTGGTGCTGTTACTGATGGTGCTGTTGGTGCCGGCGATGTTGCTGAAGCTGGTACATTTTGCACCATATTCTCCAAATTTATTTTTCGAGCGCGAAATTTGTTGACTTCTTCTATTATTCCGGGGTGATTTTCGATTGGAATGAGCGAATGAATAAGGTTTAGAATTTTAGATAGAATATAATCTTGGCGAGATACTCTGGAAATGAGTGTGAAAATGGTGTTTCGGATAGGTTCGCCGATAAGTGCATCAGGTTCTTCACCAAGAGGTGAAGTTGGTTGGTGGAAAGGATCACCTTCTTCTCGTCTCCATTGGTTAAATCGACTACGAACCCATCAGATGAATTGGTTGATTCATTCTGGTGACACTGCTTTCAGAGCTTAGGTGAAACTCCATATCGAAATAGCTGTCAGAATCCGAGGGATTCAAACTAGTTGAGGGATCCATCTCGTACGATCAGATGGAGGATTTTCGATAAGAAATAGATTATAGGATGTAGATTAGCACCCTGCAATACATAATTTACATATGCATATATAATACTAAAATCCCATAAGTTACGGAGGAATCTAGGAAAGCTGTCAGGCAAAGGTAACAATAACAGATACGCTAAAATATGAATTTATCTATACATTGTCTATGCAATAGAGGCAGTAAGACATGTCTAGACTAAGAATGATAAGCAAGTGATTCCCTAAGAATGATAAGCAGGTAATTTTCGACACAAAATGATAAGCAAAACTTTTGACATACAGGCACGGTCGAAGTCCAGACTCACTAATGCATCCTAACGATTATCAGTTAGACTCACTAATGCAAGACCTGGTTCGCTAAGACCACCGCTCTGATAGCAACTGAAGCGACCCGTCCTAATCCATCTGGACGAGGTCCATATCGATTGTAAATGATTCACAACAGTTGATTACATCGCGAGGTACTTGACCTCTATATGATACATTTTACAAACATTGCATTCATTTTTGAAAAGACAATCTTTCATTACATCGAAAGTTGACGGCATGCATACCATTTTATAATATATCTAACTATAATTGACTTATTAATAATCTTGATGAACTCAATGACTCGAATGCAATGTCTTTTAAAATATGTCATAAATGACTCCAAGTAATATCTCTAAGGTGAGCAAATGCACAGCGGAAGATTTCTTTCGTACCTGAGAATAAACATGGTTTCAAGTGTCAACCAAAAGTTTGGTGAGTTCATTAGTTTAACATAAATAATCATTTCCATCAATTTAATAGACCACAAGATTTCATATTTCCATTTCTCATAAACATACGTCCCATGCATAGAGACAAAAATATCATTCATATGGTGAACACCTGGTAACCGACCTTAACAAGATGCATATAGAATATCCCCTATCATTCCGGGATCCTCCTTCGGACATGATATAAACGAATTCAAAGTACTAAAGCATCCGGTACTTTGGATGGGGTTTGTTAGGCCTAATAGATCTATCTTTAGGATTTCCGTCAATTAGGATGTCTGTTCCCTAATTCTTAGATTACCAGACTTAATAAAAAGGGGCATATTCGATTTCGATAATTCAACCATATAATGTAGTTTCGATTACTTGTGTCTATTTCGTAAAACATTTATAAAAATTGCGCATGTATTCTCAGCCCAAAAATATAAAGGGTAAAAAGGCAAATGAAACTCACCTAATGTATTTTGTAGTAAAAATACATATGACTATATCGAACAACTGAACAATGCAGAGTTGGCCTCGGATTCACGAACCTATATTAAGTATATATATTAAAACATATACTCGTAATCGAATAGCTCTAGATATTATTATGATGTATTTGTTATATTTAATAATTTATAAGTTTCATTATTTATTTATATATTTTCATTTTATATATAGAAATATTAATATAGTTAAGTTATGTAATTTAAATATATTTTTGTATATATAATCTTTATTTTTATATTTATAACTTTAACAACGTTAATAAAACTTTTATTTTTATATTCATAATTATTTTAATAATAATAATATTGATAATACTAATAATAATAATACTGATAGTTTTTATTGATAACTTTAGTAAGATTTATAGTAATGATAATAAGTTTTAATAATAACAGTCTTGATAATGATGATCATAATATTAAAAATGTTACTACTAATGATAATACTTATGACCATAATAATGGTAAACATGATATTAATAATTATAAATGTATTGATAATACTAATATTTATAAAATGATACTAATACTAATATTACGGAAAATAATAAGATTTTTATTATTTACTTAATAATAGTAATAATATTAATAATCATAATCATAGTAATGATAACAATAATAACAATAATAATAATACATATCCTTTAAATAATAATAGTGATAATAAGATTATAATACTTATATGATATTACTAATAATAATAATCTAATACTAATAATAACAATAACAATTATAATTATAATAACAACAATAATAATAATAATAATAATAATAATAATAATAATAATATTTAGAAATAATAATAATAATAATAAGGACATAATGAAAATTATAAAAGAAAATACTACCTTAGAGCTCCCTTAAAAAAAATGCACCCGATAAGGTTTGAACCCTAGACCTCTCGAAACTCGTCATACTCATTAAACCATCCATCCATGCCCGTTTTTCTGTATTTATACCCAGCCCGTATATATATAAACGCTTATTCTGTTTTCCTCACTTCTTCTTCCTCGTAACTCCAAAGACCGAATCCATACAACACATCTTCAAATCGATTTTAGGATTTTCAACATCATTTAATCAACCTATATCTATCTTTAATCTATTTGAAAACAAAAAAAAAAAAAAAAAATATTACAGCAATTCTGCTGTTCTCGGTGGGTTTTAAAAAAAAAAAAATTGGTTTTCGAGATTTAAGAAGTTATAGCTTATGATTCCTAAATAAAAGAGTTTGCAAATCACTACCAGAAACTATTAGAATCATTAATTTAAATTAAATCATCACAGAAAACTCGAATTTGCTTGATGAACATTTGTTGACTTTTTGAAACCAAAAGTTTGACTCACAAATTCATTCTCGATAAAAGAAATTAGGATCTGCAACTCTGCAGATAGTTTAGACT
The DNA here is from genome assembly GCF_046630445.1 of Rutidosis leptorrhynchoides. Lineage (NCBI taxonomy): Eukaryota > Viridiplantae > Streptophyta > Magnoliopsida > Asterales > Asteraceae > Rutidosis > Rutidosis leptorrhynchoides. Next base: position 91,402,016 of record NC_092343.1, on the reverse strand, counting down.
GAAGATTTATAACAACATTGCATTTATAGTTTTTGAAAAACAACTCAAATTCAAGTTTTTGTGAAATTGGGTTCGTGAAAGGCAGAAACAGAGAGAAAAAAATAGCTGTGTTCTTCAGTTCTGTTTGGGCCTTCTCCCATTCAACTTACAGTGATAATTAACACTTGATAAAGGATCTTAATAATTGAAACCGACTGATTTAAATTACCTGGGTGTCGACAGTTTTTGCTAATCAAACAAGGAAGAAAGAACAAAAAAATATATCACAGAGTCAAAGATGATTTGTACTGCTAACAGAATTTGTCATTGTGCTGTGATGGGATTCAATTTAATAAACAAATTAAGGACAGAAGTACAACTCCTTTATAGATCGATTAGAATATAAAGCTGAATACGAGTTATCTTTATTTATTTAGATATAATCGTATTTATATATATTTTTATTGTTTATATATATAATCTATATATATACTTGAATATATATGTATGTATATGATTCTGAATAAGGCTTGAATTAATAAATAATATTAATACTAATAATAAGTTTATAATAATAAAATTAATAATAATGATAACAATATCATTACTTCTAATAACTAATAATTAATAATTAAATAATTTACTAATAATACTAATACTAATAATAATAATAATAATAATAATAATAGTATTAATGACAATGATAATAATCTCTACAATAATAATAATAGTAATGTAACAAATTGCATGTATCATATAATACTATTATTAATATTTATATTTTTAATGAAAGTAAATGTAGCAACTATGTTTTATTTTGCAATTACATGTATTAATATTATATGTTATGAATTATCTAATGTCATAATATATATACATTGAGTATTAAATTTTTTTATATGTATAATAGTGTTCATATAATCAAAAATTTTGTATCTCAATCATATATGTGTATATATATATATATATATATATATATATATATATATATATATATATATATATATATACTACTTACTTATTTAATTATATCTTAAATATCAAGTAAATAATATACTAACAACAATAATAATAATGAAAATGATGAAACTAATTTTAATATATAAATTATATTCAAACTTGTAATTTAATGTAATACCATTTATATTTTATGTAATATTATATTATGTGATGCCATTTACTGAATAGTTATTGTTTATATATTTTATATATTTATTTAATAAAAATCTTATATAGATTCATAATATATATATATATATATATATATATATATATATATATATATATATATATATATATATATATATATATATATATATATATATATATATATATATATATATATATTAACAGTAGCTTAATTATCCTAATCATTACATTCCAATTAATTAAAGTATTCTTTATTAAATCATAATATTATATATTCTTTTATTTATTTTTATATAATATATATATACATATTTATTTACAAATAGTTGTTCGTGAATCATCGGAAATAGTCAAAGGGTAATTGATTACATGAATATAGATTTCAAAACTTTCGAGACTCAACATTACAGATTTTGCTTATCGTGTCGGAACCATATAAAGATTAAAGTTTAAATTTGATCAAAAATTCCCGGGTCATCATATTAATTGTCCTTTGTCCTGGATTATTCAATATATCTATCTGGTTTTTGTCCATAAAAGTCCATCAGTCATAAATATAAAGTGCGAGTGTCCTCGTCAATTTATCCTTATATCCGAAATCAAATATTCCAACTAATTGGGGACTTAAACTATAATTACGCCAAGTGTCCTTGTACATAATTCACCCCTGTTTTAATGAGTCTATTGAGTATTGATCCATTCCTGTATCCGGTTAAATGAACAATTATTAGTACTTATAAATATCCCACCCATCGTGTCCGATCGAGTGTATGTGGTTATTTATAGGTACGTCCAATTGTAAATCTTTATATTAAATTAACGAACTATCATTCAATTAAACAAATATAAAGCCCATTAATAGCCCATAGTCCAATTTCCACAACTGTCGTTCTTTTGTCCAAACCCCAATTATGGTACAAAGCCCAATAACCCCGTCTTTAATATTTTAGCCCAACATCACGATTACTTCAATTTAAATAAGCATAATAATAACTTAGCTACGAGACATTAATTTAAAAAAGTTAAACATAACTTACAATGATTAATAATAGCGTAGCGTTACACGGACAGAATTTCGACTTACACACTTACAACATTCGCTAACATACCCTTATTATTATTAAATTAAAATTAAAATTATAAATTATATATATATATATATATATATATATATATATATATATATATATATATATATATATATATATATATATATATATATATATATATATATATATATATATCGTGAGAGATAGAGAGAAAAAGGTGTATGAAATTCGGCCAGAACTCGTTCCAATTTATAGATGTGGCCAGACATTTGCTCCCATGCGATCGCATGAGAAACCTTCTTCCTGGCCATGCGATCGCATGGCCACTTTTTACAACTCAGGATCTTTTGTTTTTTATTTGCCGACGGTTTTATTAAATAATATAATATATATAATTTTAAGAATTAATTATATATTATATTATATTCATGTGCATAGTTGACTTGTAATTTTTAGTTCGTTCCGTCGAGCGTTGAGAGTTGACTCTGGTCCCGGTTTCGGATTTTCGAACGTCCTTGCGTACTATTTAATATCTTGTACTTTGCATTTTGCGTCTTGTACTCTTGTAATTTTGAGACGTTTCTCATCAATAATTTGAACCACTTTGATTGTACTTTGTACTTTTTAGCTTTTTGGTCGTTTGTGTCTTCAAATCGTCGAATCTGTCTTTTGTCTTCACCTTTTATTATTTAAACGAATATCACTTGTAAATAGAACAATTGCAACTAAAAGCTTGTCTTTCTTGAGGGATAATGCTATGAAATATATGTTCGTTTTTAGCATTATCAAATATTCCCACACTTGAGCGTTGCTTGTCCTCAAGCAATATAATCTTGAAATAAAAATACTAGAATCACTTCTTTATTCTTCACACTTTGTACATCAGTGATTTTTATACGGCGGTATGAACAATGGTAGTAACGATGTGGTTTACAGTCCCATATGACTATGAAAATTTAGATCCTTTAATGAAATTGGATCTTTATGAAAACATTTGATCTTTCAAAAATAAAATCTAGCTTTTACCCTAGATAAGTTTTCCGAAATAACCCTTCACCGGTGTTTGCAAAATCTTTTTGTGGGTTTTGTGGGTTTCAGATTTTAAAATTTTAGCTCAAAACTTGCGGTTTTGTGTCACCCACTTGCTAACCTTGTATTGGGAAAGCAACACGTCCAGTATACTTGCTCCGTATATTACCTTTCGGTAAACTACCGTCCAGTTGTAAAGGAAAGCTTGAACAAGCAACTGTTAAGGCAATGTCCCGTGACATGCTTTTAATTATGGTCTATATCGTGTCGGATGCAATTACTATCTTTTGTAGGAGCAATAGTAAAGATCACCCTATAGTTTTTCGGTCTGGCAAAAGGTCCTGTCTTTGACCATGCTATGCAACCACCGTTCTTACGGTTGACACCCGATTTGGTTCAGGTAACCTAATGAATTCTAGGTGAATTCCTAGGATTTTACGTTCAATGGTAATGAACTCATTGAAAATGGGTTTTCAGAAAACAAATTGGTTTGTAATTTTGATTAAAATATTTTCTTGTTCAAGCTCGAGTTTAGATATCATCGAATTCCATGAGTTTGTAATTCTCAATCTTTAAAAGTCAATCTCAAGGATTGAGTAATATCAGTCTTAAAAGCTGATTTTTGATCTTTAAGGAGATTATCCTTTCTGGGGATCTGATTCATTAGTCTTATAAGCTAATTTGCATGGTGCCCCCATTATACGAGACATATCCTCTCATGGTTAGGATAAGTCTGACCACTTGGCGACCCTGTTTGATGCTGAGGTCCGTAGATTTCCAGCTGATTTTCGAGAAAACTTTTCAAGATTTTTCGTAGACTCTATAACTGGTCTGGACGACAACTTCCTGACCTAAATCAAGAAGCGCGTTTCTTTTTCTCTCGGAAGACTTTACTTCCTTTTAAATTATAATAAACTGGGTAAAACTGATTAATATCGTCCAAAACAAAAGTATTTTCAATTATTTGTACAAAAATATGTGATATATGTTCTAAATAACATGGTAAATTTTTCTCACACTTGGCTTTTATTTTCCTTTCTTTGCCTTTTTATTTTCCTCTATTCCATTTTAAATGAATTCTAACATTTTGGGTTGTTTCTCAATTTATGTCCTTTCCGAGGTAACAATAATATCGGTGTTAACACCTAGTTTTATCGCTCATAAATATGTATAAACATGATTTTGAGTTCATTTAATTGAAAATTTTGAAATTTTTACTAGAATTGGGTAGTCAGTATATAAGACTAGGGCTGTTCTTTATTATCAGAGAGCACTAGATTCTAATACAACTACTACGTTACTAGTATTTTTAATGGTAACCAAGTGTATACGTCAAAAATTTTAAAAATCCGAAAGAATTTAACCCCTTCCCACACTTAAGATCTTGCAATGCCCTCATTTGCAAGAAATCAGTACAATTTAAATTATTGAGGGTGATTAGCGTAGAAAAATGATTAAATTTTACCAAAGTTTCCAAACATATTGGCGTTTGTTTGCTGAATGATAAATGGTGCACATCATTTGTTCATTCCGTCTTGTTGTTACATCTCATTTGTTTTTCGTTTTGTCGTCAAAATTAGTAGCTTTTGCTGAACTTAATGCCAGTCTTTGAAAATGCGCTGTTTTACTCTGTTGTGTACAATTGACAATATACATACATACAAATAATAACGTGCATGGTAATTTGAAATGGGACTTAACATCCCACTTTCAAATCAAATATGAAATATTAGTACAAAATAATAAAAATATTAAACATTACATTAAAAGTATCACAATATTATATGTTTAAACATAAATAAATAAAAATAATAAAAGATAAAAATCACCAACGGGAACTTTATCAATCTGGATAGGGGTTCCAGTTCATGTCATCGGGCGGGTTCCATGGTTGGTTGTAGGTGTACTGATAGGCCTGGTTAGGGTCGTAGAGAGTAAATGGTGGTTGCATATCGGGCTGGTGTGGAGGATAGTAAGCAGGTCGGGTTGGTACGTAGTTATTTGGTACCTGAGGTGATAGCTGGCTCATGATCTGATGCTGTTGATAGTGCCATCTATCATGCTGTCGTTGCCTGGAATGCTCGTACACATTCTTGGCTTGCCACTGCTCGCACCGACTATGTCTAGCCTCGTTTGTCATTTCTACCTCATCTATACGCTGGTAGACGTCAGTCATAGCCTCCCTAATGACATCCCTAATGTCATCCGCCTCCTCCATTTCCTCATCCGATCCTCTCTCTACCTGAGGATGATGACCATCATATGGTACTGCCTGATTGGGTCTGCTCTTTAATACCTTAGCACCCTGATAGAACTTCAATCCTAAAGTATCAACCTGTTCCCTACACTCCAATGAGAGTAACAAAAATACCTCCGTCCTGTATTCCTGCCACCATTTTGGACAGATAAAAAACGACACAGTAGGGAATATTAACAAAGCTTCTAGTGTTTCGAATACACTTAAGGTAAAATAAATCATGTAAGGTCATCTTCTCCTTGTTTTTACCTCTTTGTGTAATCGAATTAGCTAAAAATCTATGTATAATACAAAGCTCTGCTTTGTTAATATCTAAATAGGAGTGTCTTCCTCCTAGCGTAAAAACATTATAATTTGACATACGCCTCCAGACGGCGTCCGCGTCAAAATTCCTATCTACCCTTTCACCATGATAAATCAAATTTGTACAATCAGGTAGTAGTAATTCACCAGGAGTGTAAATCTGTAAAGCCCTGGCCATGTCCAGCATGGACATCCTATACATCCTACGGCCAAGTAAAAATCTAAGAAAACTCCTATCATCTAACCTAACTAAATCCGTATTTAATGCTATAGTACTCATAAGCTCAACACACCATTCCTTATATACAGGCCTACGAATGGTGAATAAACGTTCCCAATCGGGAAAAGAAGAGCTGCCATACCTTTGGATCAGATGCTGTCTGATATGGCCAAAATGGACGGTTTTTATTTGCGCGGTGTCGTTAGGCCGCGGCTCGCCAGGATCAGCCACTCGTGGGAGAGGGTACTTGTTTTAAATTTATATTTAGCGGGGCCTAAATCTTACTACTCCTTATAAGTAAGGGAAGTATGACCTAGAGTCGTATTTTTGAGATATCAGTAACATCGAACCTATATTGTAGCCTAAGATAGTTAGGGAGTAGTGAATATTTATTTTGGGATTTTCTAATTTAAGATAGATAAAGTAAATGCGATAAAATTTGTAATCCAGATAAGCTTAAAGTAAGTGCATACTATGACTTCATCAGTTATTCTGCCGAGATTATGGAATGCTGGCTCATGAATAGGCAGAGGCCTTATATTCATTACACTGGTCCTAAACGCCCCTGTCATAAGACATGTCACTGGGTACTGCGTTAGGCTTGAAGATTCTGAATAGACAGCAACATCCCTTACCCTTGACGCCCGTGCAGTCTGACTATAGGCATACACGTTCAGACGGCTCATCCAATTGAGCGACTCGGTTGGGTGACGTATTAACATTCCAAAATGGTCTAAACTTTCTTATGCATAATAGAATACATGGTTTACCATATCTGAGAGACGTGATGTGTTTCAATGCTTTCGTTAATGATTGGTAAAAGATAGTTAGGCCTTTAAAAAGAGTTCAACCATAAAGAACGCCATGGCCAAGTCAAGATGACTTCCATGAACACGTTCGGTTATCCTAACGGTCCAATCCTTTATGTGTCTAAACAAACAGTTCCTTAATTAACTAAGAATCCCTCAAGCGGGGTGCAATGCTTGAGACCGCGTTATGGTGCAGTGTACTGGTCAACACTAACCGTGTTCCATGGCCTTACTTAGCAGAGGTACAGCTTACAACAACCGCTGTGCTTTAGCGTGCACGTACGAAGTTTATATGCTTGGTGACTACACCAGCATGGTCTGGGACCGACAATGTACTAGGGGCCTAGTCAGATGTTTCACTACGAAAGAGTCCTCAGTCGGAATCCAAAGCTCGATAGACTTACTACAACCGGTGTGCCTCGGTCGATCTTACATTGTATCCGATAGACTTCTCTTACCAAGGGGTGACACAGATTGTGTACTGTGAATCGGGGTTCGCGACTTCCCAATAACAGAGCCTATAACTACGTTCTATTAGTTGGAAAAGTGATTGAGCTTAAAGCATAATCGAAAAGCATTTCGACAACATACATAGACCATAATATTATTTCGGCATTATAACTGCTTACATCATAGCATACACTAAAGATAACTACTCGCTAATCATGGCAATAATATCATAAAACATTATATAAGATAAAGGATAGAAGTACCAGTAGATTAAACGAGTTCTGAATACAAAAGTGACAACTTCAAGACTCCAGACCGCTCCTAATACAATCTTCAGCGTTCGCCTCCGGGTACTTAATTTTCCGCTCGGAGGTGAGAAGGCCTTGAAAGTATGACTAATATTGTACAAGAGAGAGAAAGAAGTGAATTGAAGTGTGTGTTGGAATGAATGACAAAGACCCTTTAAATAGACTTGAAAATTGCCAAATACGCCTGGCAGGCCGTTTGGCAGGCCGTATGGCAGGCCGTATTTGGCAGGCCGTATTTGGCAGGCCGTATGTAAGGCAGGCCTTTTGGTGGTTCGTGTGGTGGCACGTATATGGCAGGCCGTTTCCATACTGGCTGGCCGTATGGCTTGCTGGTCAGCCTGAATTCCCTGGATAGTAACTTGATTTCTTGTCTTTCACCGTTTTCGCTCTAGAATCTTCGTTTTAGCTCCGATTCTCTTGATTCTTTTTGCACCGTCTTCGTAATTACTTGTTCTTCAATTCTAACCAACGAAGTGGGTATTTTTCCGACAAAGTTCGAATCTTTCTTGTTTTTGGGACTTAATACCGGGTGAAAACGTGACTTTTTAGCCGATATCAAATATCTCACACTTAGACTTTGCTTGTCCTCAAGCAAACTCTCATTTTAAAGAATCTTTTCGGCGTTTCTTTTCTAATAGCCTAGGCGGTTTGCTTTTATTATAAGAGCAAAAAGATAAGGTGAGTCATCTTATGTTAGGACTAAAATTATCTCTGCAAGCATGCGAGGAGGTTACATGACATAGGCTAGCTTTCACGGGTCACTCAAATCACTCAAGTGTTTAGGGTTCCCTATAGATCTAAGAAATGAATATACTCATAGCCAGTCATGCTGCACCCATCGTCATAGGCTTGATAAAGACTCAAATCCTTACTGCTAACGCGAGAACGGTAGTAATCTCAGCTTTACGGGTTATTTGTCAATGATGGAGAGGGAATTTTGGAGTGGTAGTGAAGTTGTTTTTGAAAGGTGAGATAAAAGGGTAATGTAGTCTTTATACAGACTTTTATTCAGATAGATAGGAGTGCTGAAGTATTTTGAGAAGCACTTTTGAACTTTTTCTTCATTTGATAATCATTTTCGATCGAGTTTTCTTCGGCATTTCTCTTATTTAGTTCTGCTCCTTTTCAAAGAACTTCATAATATATATATATATATATATATATATATATATATATATATATATATATATATATATATATATATATATATATATATATATATATATATATATATATATATATATATTTAGAGACTTCATCTCGAGAAACTTTTTGCCGGTAAACTTTTTCAAGACCTTTGCCATGATACTTGAGAGGTTTATAATATCGGGTTTTCAGAAGGAATCTCATTTTCTTGGTTTTCTGAGAAATATTAATGGTGATATGGATGTGGTGGTGGAGTAGAAGTAGTGGAGGTGTGGAAGGCTTATGTTTGACAAATGGGTAGCTATTTTGATTACAACCGAACCACGCTTTTGTAGTGACCCGGAAAATTTCGACTAATTTTGAACCAAACTCTCTATACGATTTAATATTTTCGACATGATATGCAAAGTCTATTTAATTGAATCTCAAAATTTTTGAACTGTTCACATGGATACACTTTAACCTTCGACCATTCCCGACGATTCATGAACAATAAATATGTACATATATAAGTAATTAGATATAAATACATATAGATGTATATATATGTATGGATACATATACATGAATATTAATTGTAAATATATAAGATTAAATATTAAATTTATTTATTTGAAAATATATATTTAATATATTTAGTTATATAATAAAACCTGATATTAAAATGTAATGATATATACATATATTATATTGAAAATAAATGATTTCGAGCTTAAACAGTAAACGATTGTAATACTCGGTTGGCATGTCGCTAATATTCATATTATCCAACAAATTCTGTATCGAAAATTCTATTCAATTTCATCATAAACTCAAACTTCATATCACTCAAATTATAAACATCAACACTTTATATAATCAAATTCTTGAATAATAACAACAACATAACAATCGTAAATCATCAGGAAGTATAACCAATACCGAATTCATGACTAATTGATTCGAGTTCATCTTCGAGCTCGTCTCGATTCCTGGATTGATACAGTGACTTTCAAAATAAATTACACTTAGATTATGATCCTCTCTCGTTCACTCAAGCTTTGTGGTGTTTTAAATCAATCTAAAATCAATCAAATATTTTCAGATTTCAAAGTCAAAGATTGAAGCCTTTCGGTCAACATTTCAATTCATAAACTCTAAGGTATTTCTGGAACAAATGATTGATTACGAGTGTTCTGTATGAGATTCTAAACACATTCCAAGAAGAAATCTATACCTGAACCGCATTAGATTTCGATTTCTGATCTTCATGTTCATCATCACCATCGCCATTATTCTTAACCAAAAATTTGGGTTTGTTGATGTTCATAGCCGTAATCCTTTCTCAAAACTTCTTAAGCCTGTATCTAGAAAACAAGATCAAGATTTTGAGAATTGATTTTTTACAAAAATTAATCTGGAGAAAATTTGAGGATCGAATGAATTAGGGATGATTTGAGCTGGGAAAAATAAGGGGATCGGGTGTTTTAACGAGGCCATCGAAATGTTTTATGGGCCAAACTCATCAAGGCCCAACATATTGGTTGCTAGCGAACTATGGTAATTGATTCCTGTTTTGGGCTTAACAACTTGGGCCACGACATGCAAATCCATCGGGTTCTGTTCCTGGTTCGATACCAATATAAAAACACCAAAATTATTTAAGGTATAAATATTAAGATTTCTATTCTTATCATTATTATGATTAAATGTTATTAAGAGAGTTAAGATAAAGATTAAGATATGAAGATAAGACTAAATTATGATTCAAAATATGTTTTAAGTTTAAATATAGTATGATTTATGATAAATATGATTATGATTTAGATGATGATGATGATATGATAATCGAAAGAATAATGATAATTAAAACAATGACGAAATACGATAATAATACAAGAGGGTATATGATAGTTAAAGCTAAGGGGTATAAAATACTATTAAATTTTAGCAGGAAATACTATTAAATACGATACAATTTTACACAAGATATTTATTTATTTATTGAATGGATATACTTAAACCTTGCTACAACACTTATAGGCAGTGTACCTAATCGTAGAGTAGTGTAGTTTTTAGTAAGTCCGGTTCGTTCTACAGGGAATCTTTTTCACAAAGCTTAACGCTATATTAGTTCAAATTTATAAAAATACAAATATATATATATAAGTAATATTATTATTATAAAGGGGGGGTTTTTACCGTTTAATGACCGGTTTGTCGATTTTAAAACTTTAGTCGCAGTTAAAACCAAATGTAAAATATTAAATAAAAGACTTAATTTAAAGCGTAAAGTAAATAACGATAATGAAATTACGAATAATAAAAGTGCGATAAAATAAACTTGCGATAATTAAAAAGTACGATAATTAAAAATGCAATTAAATACAATAACAATAAATAAAAGTGCTATAATTAGAAGTGCAATTAAATATAAAATAAAGGAAATTAAATATGAAATAAAAGAATTATGCTTATTTAAACTTCCGTAATCATGATGTTTGACGTGTTGATTTTAGTTTTATGCCCATGGGTTAATTGTTCTTTGTCCTGGATTATTTAATATGTCCATATGGATTTGTCCATAATAGTCCATCAGTCATAAATATAAAGAGCGAAAGCCTTCGTCAAATTATTCTTATTCCCGAAGTCAAATATTCCAACTAATTGGGGATTCGAATTGTAACAAGGTTTTAATACTTTATTTAATGAATACACCAGGTTATCGACTGCGTGTAAACCAAGGTTTTACTACTTTGTTAACAATTACACCAATTACCCTTGAATGTAATTCACCCCTGTTTCAACAAGTCTATTAACTATTAATCCAGTTCCGTGTCCGGTAAAATGAATAATTATTGGTATTTATAGATATCCCGCCCACCGTACCCAGTCAAGCGTATGTGGTTATATATAAATACGTCGAATTATAAGTTTGTATATTAAATTAACAAGGTATTGTTTAGTTAATATAAAACCCATTAATAGCCCATAGTCTAATTTCCATAAGTGTCGTTCTTTTATCCAAACCCCAATTATGGTACAAAGCCTAATTACCCAATTTTAGTAATTAGCCCAACATTATGATTACTTCGGTATTAAATAAGCATAATAATAACTTAGCTACGAGACATTAATGTAAAAAGGTTGAACATAACTTACAATGATTAAAAATAGCGTAGCGTTACACGGACAGAATTTCGACTTACACCCTTACAACATTCGCTAACATACCCTTATTATTAGAATTAAAATTAAAATTAAAATTAAAATATAAATTATAAATATAAATATTACGTATAGATAGATGGATGGATATATATTATGGTTTTTTACGATCAGAATGCGCGAGCTTTATAGGCAGTTTCGAAATTTGGGGCTCCGCGACTCGCGGCCCTTTTCTTCTTCAAACTCCGCGAGTCGCGGAGATCGTTTTTACAGCTCACCCACATTTGGCTCTTTGTTTGCCGACGATTTATTTTATAAATATAATATATATATAATTAATATAATTAATTATATATTATATTATATTAATATACATAATTAACTTGTAATTTTTAGTCCGTTGCGTCGAGCGTTGAGAGTTGACTCTGGTCCCGGTTCCGGATTTTCGAACGTCCTTGCGTACTATTTTATATCTTGTACTTTGCGTTTTGAATCTTGTACTCTTGTAATTTCGAGACGTTTCTTATCAATAATTGGAACCTCTTTGATTGTATTTTGTACTTTTGAGCTTTTTGGTCGTTTGCGTCTTCAATTCGTCGAATCTGTCTTTTGTCTTCACCTTTTATTATTTAAACGAATATCACTTGTAAATAGAACAATTGCAACTAAAAGCTTGTCTTTCTTGGGGAATAATGCTATGAAATTTATGTTCGTTTTTAGCATTATCAAATATTCCCACACTTGAGCGTTGCTTGTCCTCAAGCAATATAGTCTTGAAATACTAGAATCACTTCTTTATTCTTCACACTTTGTACATCAGTGATTTCTTTACGGCGGTATAAACAATGGTAGTAACGATATGGTTTACAGTCCCACATGACTATAAAATTTAGATCCATTAAGGAAATTGGATCTTTATGAAAACATTTGATCTTTTGAAAATTAAATCTAGCTTTTACCCTAGATAAGTTTTCCGGAATAACCCTTCACCGGTGTTTGCAAATTATTTTTGTGGGTTTAGTGGGTTTCATATTTGAAAATTTTAGCTCAAAACTTGTGGTTTTGTGTTATCCACTTGCTAACCTTGTATTAGGAAAGCAACACGTCCAGTTTACTTGTCCCGTATATTACCTTTCGGAAAACTACCGTCCAGTTGTAAAGGAAAGCATTGAACAAGCAACTGTTAAGGCAATGCCCCCTGACATGCTTTTAATTATGGTCTATAACGTGTCGGACGTAATTACTATCCTTGGTAGGAGCAATAGTAAAGATCACCCTTATAATTTGTCGGTGTGGCACAAGGTCCTGTCTTTGACCATGCTATGCAACCACCGTTCTTACGGTTGACACCCGATTTAGTTCAGGTGACCTAATGAATTCCAGGTGAATTCCTAGGATTTTACGTTCAATGGTAATGAACGCATTGAAAATAGGGTTTTCAGAAAACAAATCGGTTTGTAATTTTATCAAAATATTTTCTCGTTCAAGCTCGAGTTTAGATATCATTGAATTCCATGAGTTTGAATTCTCAATCTTTAAGGTCAATCTCTAGGATTGAGTAATATCAGGCTTAAAAGCTGATTTTTAATCTTTAAGAAGATTATCCTTTCTGGGGATCTGATTCATTAGTCTTATCTAGCTAATTTGCACGGTGCCCTCCCCATTTTACAAGACAGATCCTCTCATGGTTAGGATAAGTCTGACCACTTGGCGACCCTGTTTTATGCTGAGGTCCGTAGATTTCCTGCTGATTTTAGTGATGACTTTTCTAGATTTTTCGTCAACCTACAGCTGGTCTGGACGACAACTTCATGACCTAAATCAAGAAGCGCGTGTCTTTTTCGGAAGACTTTACTTCCTTTTAGTGATGGAATTGATTCATCGTGTAGATCCATCTTTCTTACAGTAAATCAGGTAAAACTTTTTAGTTTAGTCCAAAGCAAAAGTATTTTCAGTTATTTGTACAAAAATATGTGATATATGTTTTGAATAACTTGGAGAATTTTCCCACACTTGGCTTTTATTTTTCCTTTTTGTTCTCCTCTATTCCATTCTTAAATGAATTCTAACATTTTGATTTGTTTCTCAATTTATGTCCTTTCCGAGGTAACAATAATTTCGGTGTTAACACCTAGTTTTATCGTTCATAAATATGTATAAATATGATTTTGAGTTCATTTAATTGGAAATTTTAAAATTTACTAGAAGTGGGTAGTCAGTATATAAGACTAGGGCTGTTCTTTATTATCAGAGAGCACTAGATTCTAATACAACTACTGCTTTTACTAGCATTTTTAATGGTAACCAAGTGTTTAAGATCAAAAAATTTTAAAATCCGAAAGAATTTAACCCCTTCCCACACTTAAGATCTTGCAATGCCCTCATTTGCAAGAAATCAGTAACAATTTAAATTATTGAGGGTGATTAGCGTAGAAATGATTAAATTTTACCAAAGTTTCCAAACATATTGGCGTTTGTTTTCTGAATGATAAATGGTGCACATCATTTGTTCATTCCGTCTTGTTGTTATTTCACATATATTTTGCATCTTGTCGTCAAAATTAGTTGCTTTTGCTGAACTTAATGCCAGTCTTTAAAAATGCGTTGTTTTACCCTGTTGTGTACATAAGATAAACTGCAAACATATATATATATTTTTTTGAAGTTTGGTATATTACCCCACATTCAAAAATTATTAAAATCTAATAATAAATTTTAGAAAATTATAAAAACTATTACAATATTAACATAAGTATTAAACGTATCAACATTACAAATTACAAAATAAATAAAACTAAGTAGACTAGGGATGATACTGATACCAGTAGGGGTTCCATGCATAACCATAGGTGCTATAAAATGCTTCGGCAGGGTTATACGTAGGATACGGTGGTTGCATCTCTATAGACCAGGGAGGGAATATGGGCGTTGGAGTAGGAATATAGTTTCTACCTATATATTGGCAATAAGCTATGATTTGGTTTTGATGAACTTGCCAATCTTCAAATGCTCTATGTCTAGCATTTTCGTACTCCTGTGAAGCTATAAACCTTTGCATTTCTTGCATTTCATTTCCCCCTCCTACATTACCTTGCTGTTGGTTTCTCTCAACCTGTGGATGTCTACCATTATATCGTACTGCGGCGTTATTTCTCCTCTTCAAAACTTTAGCACCATGGTATAAATTTAAACCTATTGTATCTTGGGGTTCTGGTTCTTCTACTAATAATCCCCCCCCCCCGACTTATATCCACATTGAGATACTCAGCAATCAAAGTAATAAATATACCACCTCCTATTATGCTATGCGGTCTCATCCCCCTAACCATAGCTGATAAATAATAACCCACACAATAAGGTATACTTACAGCGCTTTGTGGGTCTCGAATACACATATGGTAAAACAAATCCTGTTCATTTACCTTTTCCTTATTCTTACCTCTTTGTGTAATCGAATTAGCTAAAAACCTATGAATTACTCTTAACTCTGCTCTATCTATATCCAAATAATAGTAATTCCCCCCTTTGAACCGGTGATGGCTAGTCATTTGACTCCATACACCATGTGTATCAAAATTTTCATCTATATTTCTACCATTTAGTATCAACCCTCTACAATCGGCAGATGCTAACTCCTCAGGCGTATATATACGTAAAGCCTGAGCCATGTCTAGTAAAGACATGTGGCGCATCGAACCTCCTAACAAAAATCTAATAAAAGATCGATCGGTTAAACTAGCTACCCGATCATTTAATTCTATACTACACAACAATTATTCACACCATACTTTATATACAGGTCTACGCATGGTGAATAAACGTACCCAGTCGTTAAAAGTAGAATTACCATACCTCTGTGCAAGTAATTCTCTAATTGGCCCGGCCAATTCTACAGCTTCTAATGGTCCCCATTCTATGACCCTAGGTACCTCAACTGCTTTAGAATGAAGAGTATGCAAACCCCTTTGGTATTTTGGATAATCTATCCAAAGTCTGTCAAATCTCAGGTTCGGGTGCAAATCTTCCAAGTGCATATCAGAAAATGTCATGACTTTATAAGGTATATCTTGTTTGTAGTAGTTATCCACCTCCTGTTATTCTGCATTCTCAGCAGGAGCATTGCGAGCTTGGGATGAAGATTCACCCCTTTCAGTCTGCAAAACACATCAAACACAATTTTTGTGCATCCAAATATGCATTAGTGTCAGCAAAATCATCAATCAAAATAATTACAATGACATGATCAATTTATATCAAACTTAAGCTCATTTTCATATTTTCATAAAATCTACACTTTTTCAAATAAGCATACACGAAAATGTTCGCCAAGTTCATAAGCATTCAACTCAAATAACATGTCAAAATAATCATTACTAGCAATTAAATAAGTTTCAAATGACATTATCTTTCAAAAATCAAGTTCATGAATTTTAAACTTGAAAAAGTCCACTTTAATTCTCAAAATCATGTTTAGGCTCAAAGTTTGGATCAGTTAACTACCTAAACATGTTACACTACTTAATTTAGCAACAATTCATGACAAAAATTGGCCATAACCTGTTTATATCAAAAAGCCCCAAATTGCTCAAGAACACAAACCCTAAATTACTCAAAATTTGAAGTTTAAGGCTTCTAATCATGTTAAATAGCATCAATCTAGGTTATACAAGCATAATACATAAACAATTTAAGCATAATTACACTAAAAAGCATCAAAATCAAATTGGGAAAAAAATTGCTCAAGAACACTAATTTTCGGATTAAATGGTGTTTAGGTGTAGAAATTTACCATTTTTCTTGAGTAATTCCTTGATAGCATCCTTCTCAACATGATTTTAGTAAAAGATTTGATGATTAACGGTGAAAAAATTCGATTTTGGGGTTGTTTTCTCGGGTTTTTTCGCAGTATGTTTTGTGGGTGTTGTGTGGACTGAGCTGTTCCAGCTCCTTTATTTTTTTTCTGTAATTCGGTCCCTCTGCGAGTCGCGGGGTTTTTACCCTTCAAACTCCGCGAGTCGCGGGGTTTGTATTTTTTTTTTATATAAAATCTTAACTTATGAAACAATTAAGTAATTAATTTTAAAATTTTGTTTCTCTTTGTTTTAGGACGAGGTCGCTTCGGATCGATGTCCTAGTACGTCCTTCGACAAAATTTTAAAATTTGTCTTTTTCAAGCGATTGTTTTAAAAGCTTAGAATTTTGGTTTTTTTTTTTTTTTTTTTTTTTTTTTTTTTTTTTTGCATACTTTAATTCAATAAGATTAAAAATAATGATAATAAAAGTTCTCGGCCCTCCCTCGGGTAAAGCAATTTCGGTTCAAAGACCTAGTCTTCAACTTACGACGAATTTTAAAAATCATATTTTTAACTTAGCGAAATAAAGTAAATTTTTGTTTTTAAATTCACACCAACTTAAATTAAAAATACATAAAATTCAAAATTAATATTAAAAATTCACACTAAACTTAAAATTTGAAATGCATAAAATTAAAAATTCATATTTTAAAAATTAAAAATTCACACCAAACTTAATTTAAAAATTCATATTATAAATTCACACCAAACTTATATTAATTTTTCAAATATTTACAATTTTAAATATATTGATTTTACAAAGTTTACAATATTAATTTAAGATTTATATATTAATTTTAAAAACATGGTAAAAATAAAATTAAAAATCTTTTTGGCTTTTTATCCCACTTTAATCAATCAAATATTATCAAAAATATGCGCCCCTCTTTTCGGTAAAGTAATTTCGGTTCCAAGACCTAATTTAACTCATGACGAATTTTTGAAATATTTTGGGTTGATTGATTAAAGATATTTATACCTTAAGAATAAACGTTAAATTTTGCAGTGATGTAATAAATTTTTGAATGATATCAATAATTTCGGTCGCCAAACCTAATTTTATTTAATACCAATTTAATACTTTATAGCGTACAAATTAGCGTTTATTATCAAAAGGTTAAAAATAAAAATAAAAATAAAAACTGTACAGACTTACCTGTGAGATAGTATTCTTAGTTATATGATCTATCCCATTCATAAGATAGTCGGTTTAATTGGTTTTCCATGGCTACATAGGCGTAACCTCGAGCATTCAGTGTTTTTTCTTCTAAACATATGAACGGTCCGTCTCTGCATATAGTAACAAATTCGGTATTTGAATAGGTTTGATTATTTGAACATTTACCTCCATGTGACCATTTTCCGCATTTGTGACATCTTTCTAGGTGTCGTGCTCTTCTTTTCGCTGCGGATTTTGATTTTCCTTTACCAAATTGTAACTTATTATCTTCGCATCTGGATTCTTTTCTTACTCCGTCCAATCTTTCTCTGATTACTGATACTATTTGTAGTGACCCGAACTTTTCCATGTTTATATATATTAATTGAGATTGATATTTACATGATTAAATGTTTCCAACATGTTAGTCAATCAAACTTTTTTTAAGACTTGATTAATTGAAATATGTTTCATATAGACAATTGACCACCCAAGTTGATCGGTGATTCACGAACGTTAAAACTTGTAAAAACTATATGATGACATATATATGGATATATATATATAGTTAACATGATACTATGATAAGAAAACATATCATAAAGTATATTAACAATGAACTACATATGTAAAAACAAGACTACTAACTTAATGATTTTTAAACGAGACATATATGTAACGATTATCGTTGTAAAGACATTTAATGTATATATATATATCATATTAAGAGATATTCATACATGATAATATCATGATAATATAATAATTTAAAATCTCATTTGATATTATAAACATTGGGTTAACAACATTTAACAAGATCGTTAACCTAAAGGTTTCAAAACAACACTTACATGTAACGACTAACGATGACTTAACGACTCAGTTAAAATGTATATACATGTAGTGTTTTAATATGTATTTATACACTTTTGAAAGACTTCAATACACTTATCAAAATACTTCTACTTAACAAAAATGCTTACAATTACATCCTCGTTCAGTTTCATCAACAATTCTACTCGTATGCACCTGTATTCGTACTCGTACAATACACAGCTTTTAGATGTATGTACTATTGGTATATACACTCCAATGATCAGCTCTTAGCAGCCCATGTGAGTCACCTAACACATGTGGGAACCATCATTTGGCAACTAGCATGAAATATCTCATAAAATTACAAAAATATGAGTAATCATTCATGACTTATTTACATGAAAACAAAATTACATATCCTTTATATCTAATCCATACACCAACGACCAAAAACACCTACAAACACTTTCATTCTTCAATTTTCTTCATCTAATTGATCTCTCTCAAGTTCTATCTTCAAGTTCTAAGTGTTCTTCATAAATTCCAAAAGTTCTAGTTTCATAAAATCAAGAATACTTTCAAGTTTGCTAGCTCACTTCCAATCTTGTAAGGTGATCATCCAACCTCAAGAAATCTTTGTTTCTTACAGTAGGTTATCATTCTAATACAAGGTAATAATCATATTCAAACTTTGGTTCAATTTCTATAACTATAACAATCTTATTTCAAGTGATGATCTTACTTGAATTTGTTTTCGTGTCATGATTCTGCTTCAAGAACTTCGAGCCATCCAAGGATCCATTGAAGCTAGATCCATTTTTCTCTTTTCCAGTAGGTTTATCCAAGGAAATTAAGGTAGTAATGATGTTCATAACATCATTCGATTCATACATATAAAGCTATCTTATTCGAAGGTTTAAACTTGTAATCACTAGAACATAGTTTAGTTAATTCTAAACTTGTTCGCAAACAAAAGTTAATCCTTCTAACTTGACTTTTAAAATCAACTAAACACATGTTCTATATCTATATGATATGCTAACTTAATGATTTAAAACCTGGAAACACGAAAAACACCGTAAAACCGGATTTACGCCGTCGTAGTAACACCGCGGGCTGTTTTGGGTTAGTTAATTAAAAACTATGATAAACTTTGATTTAAAAGTTGTTATTCTGAGAAAATGATTTTTATTATGAACATGAAACTATATCCAAAAATTATGGTTAAACTCAAAGTGGAAGTATGTTTTCTAAAATGGTCATCTAGACGTCGTTCTTTCGACTGAAATGACTACCTTTACAAAAACGACTTGTAACTTATTTTTCCGACTATAAACCTATACTTTTTCTGTTTAGATTCATAAAATAGAGTTCAATATGAAACCATAGCAATTTGATTCACTCAAAACGGATTTAAAATGAAGAAGTTATGGGTAAAACAAGATTGGATAATTTTTCTCATTTTAGCTACGTGAAAATTGGTAACAAATCTATTCCAACCATAACTTAATCAACTTGTATTGTATATTATGTAATCTTGAGATACCATAGACACGTATACAATGTTTCGACCTATCATGTCGACACATCTATATATATTTCGGAACAACCATAGACACTCTATATGTGAATGTTGGAGTTAGCTATACAGGGTTGAGGTTGATTCCAAAATATATATAGTTTGAGTTGTGATCAATACTGAGATACGTATACACTGGGTCGTGGATTGATTCAAGATAATATTTATCGATTTATTTCTGTACATCTAACTGTGGACAACTAGTTATAGGTTACTAACGAGGACAGCTGACTTAATAAACTTAAAACATCAAAATATATTAAAAGTGTTGTAAATATATTTTGAACATACTTTGATATATATGTATATATTGTTATAGGTTCGTGAATCAACCAGTGGCCAAGTCTTACTTCCCGACGAAGTAAAAATCTGTGAAAGTGAGTTATAGTCCCACTTTTAAAATCTAATATTTTTGGGATGAGAATACATGCAGGTTTTATAAATGATTTACAAAATAGACACAAGTACGTGAAACTACATTCTATGGTTGAATTATCGAAATCGAATATGCCCCTTGTTATTAAGTCTGGTAATCTAAGAATTAGGGAACAGACACCCTAATTGACGCGAATCCTAAAGATAGATCTATTGGGCTTAACAAACCCCATCCAAAGTACCGGATGCTTTAGTACTTCGAAATTTATATCATATCCGAAGGGTGTCCCGGAATGATGGGGATATTCTTATATATGCATCTTGTTAATGTCGGTTACCAGGTGTTTACCATATGAATGATTTTTATCTCTATGGGATGTGTATTGAAATATGAAATCTTGTGGTCTATTATTATGATTTGATATATATAGGTTAAACCTATAACTCACCAACATTTTTGTTGACGTTTTAAGCATGTTTATTCTCAGGTGATTATTAAGAGCTTCCGCTGTCGCATACTTAAATAAGGACGAGATTTGGAGTCCATACTTGTATGATATTGTATAAAAACTGCATTCAAGAAACTTATTTTGTTGTAACATATTTGTATTGTAAACTATTATGTAATGGTCGTGTGTAAACAGGATATTTTAGATTATCATTATTTGATAATCTACGTAAAGCTTTTTAAAACCTTTATCTATGAAATAAAGGTTATGGTTTGTTTTAAAAATGAATGCAGTCTTTGAAAAACGTCTCATATAGAGGTCAAAACCTCGCAACGAAATCAATTAATATGGAACGTTTTTAATCAATAAGAACGGGACATTTCAGTTGGTATCCGAGCGTTGGTCTTAGAGAACCAGAAAATTTGCATTAGTGTGTCTTATCGAGTTTGTTAGGATGCATTAGTGAGTCTGGACTTCGACCGTGTTTTCTTTAAAAATGATTGCTTAACATTTTTGTTGGAAACTATATATTTTTAACATATGAATATTATGTGATTTATTAATCTCTTAACGTATTTGATATTATGTGATAGATGTCTACCTCTAGAACAAGTCCCATTGACTCACCTAATAATAATGAAGAGTCAAATGTAAATTGTAATGATTTGTGGACTGATTCACAAGTTCCCGAAGAGGAACCGGAAGAAGAGTCGGAACCGGAAGAAGAATCGGAACCGGAAGAAGAATCGGAACCGGATGAAGAAATAGAACCGGTGGGGGAAATAATAAAATGG
Organism: Rutidosis leptorrhynchoides; assembly: GCF_046630445.1. Classification (NCBI taxonomy): domain Eukaryota; kingdom Viridiplantae; phylum Streptophyta; class Magnoliopsida; order Asterales; family Asteraceae; genus Rutidosis; species Rutidosis leptorrhynchoides. Next base: position 91,380,145 of record NC_092343.1, on the reverse strand, counting down.
TTAAGTAAAAGAAAATCCTCAACCAACCGACCAAAGTTAATTATGGTCAATGGTGTTTCCGCCAAGGAAGCAAAATATTGGGAGGATTACCAATTCTCCGATGAATCGGATTCCGACGAGAATTCCGATGATGTTATAGAAATTACCCCAACTGAATTTAAAAAGGCAAAAGAAAATAATAAGGGAAAGGGCATAAAAATAGAGAAATCTAATTCCAATCCCGATGAACTTTATATGTATCGTCAACCCCCGAAGTCCTTAAGTTGTAACAATGACCCGGGAACCTCTAAACCACCAGGTTTTTCTAAACCAATGTGGAAAACGACGGCTCGTATTAGGGGAACATCATTTATCCCTAGAAACTTGGCAAAACGAACCAAAACCGAAGAAGAAGAAACAAGCGAGTCGGAATAAGATAGTTGTATTCGTGTGGTGTAATATATGTAATATAGTATGCTTATGCTTTATGATATATGTAAAAATTGCTTGTATTAATAAGTATTTTTTTTTTATGAATCTAACTCTTGTCTATTTTACAGTATAAAAACACAAAATGGATAGACAACCCAATATTTTAAGAGACCTACCCGGAGACATGATTGATGAAATCTTGTCTAGAGTCGGTCAGAATTCTTCGGCACAACTATTTAAGGCGAGATCAGTTTGTAAGACATTCGAAGAACGTTCCAAGAATGTCTTGGTTTATAAGAGACTTTCGTTTGAAAGATGGGGGATATCACATTGGGAAACCAATAAGTTACGATGTGTTTACTTTGACGCATATATTGCGGGGAACCCAAATGCTATTTTACGCAATGGGTTAAGAAATTATTTTGACTCAATATATCCGAATATTGGACTTCGTGATTTAGAAAAAGCGGCTAACATGCAACATAAAGAAGCATGTTATGCTTAAGGAATAGTAATGTTCGCTTCTCACCAAAGTGAGAACAAGAACATCGGGTTACAACTATTAAACAAAACATTTCCACAAGTGACGGATTCGGTAATTGGGGTAAGAAATGAGGTTTTTAGATTGTTACGGGACTGTTGGACATTACGTAACCCTCGTCCCTTTGACGACGTTACAACACGCTGTCTTATCAACGGCCATAACGGTTATGTTCCACAAGACCAAGGATGGGAAGTAATCCTAGTAAAACCAGAATGCATGACTTGTTTCTGGACGTATGAATTACGTGTCTTTATTGCCTTTGCTGAACGACTTGTGTACTAGCTAGAATTATCTTCACAACCATCTTGTATCAAATTTATTGTGTGCTATATTTCATGCTATATGTAAAATAAGCGGTATTGTAAGTTTGTAAAATATTGTGTAAAAGTTTGAACGCGAAATATTATTATAATCAGTTTTTCATATAGAATTGTAGTAGTTGAATTGTATATTAGCTACTAAGTATGAACTTAACGGGTAGGTACTACCCGAATTTAAACTTATAAAACGCTAATATGAAGAAAAAGCTTTTATAAATGAGTTCATATTATGCTACGAAATACTATTAACTACTCTTAATATTCTGTATGGTTAACTTGTTCCATTTAACTATTTTAAAGGAAATGGCACCGACTACTCGACACACCGTGAATATGAATGAAGAGGAATTCCGTACTTTTCTAGCTTCAAACATAGCCGCAGTACAGGCTGCGCTACATACCAACAATAACCTTGGATCTAGCAGTACAGGAAATCGTGTAGGATGCACCTACAAAGAATTCACTGCCTGCAAACCTTTGGAATTTGATGGAACCGAAGGACCGATCGGATTGAAACGGTGGACCGAGAAGGTCGAATCGGTGTTTGCCATAAGTAAGTGTACTGAAGAGGACAAAGTGAAGTACGCTACGCATACCTTCACAGGTTCTACGTTAACATGGTGGAATACCTATCTAGAGCAAGTGGGACAAGACGATGCGTACGCACTACCGTGGTCAGCATTCAAGCACTTGATGAACGAGAAGTACCGTCCCAGAACCGAGGTCAATAAGCTCAAGACAGAACTTAGAGGGTTACGAACCCAAGGATTTGATATTACCACGTACGAAAGACAATTCACAGAATTGTGCCTATTGTGTCCGGGAGCATTCGAAGATGAGGAAGAGAAGATCGACGCGTTTGTGAAAGGATTACCGGAAAGAATCCAAGAAGATATAAGTTCACACGAGCCCGCCTCCATACAACAGGCATGTAGAATGGCTCACAAACTCGTGAACCAGATTGAAGAAAGAATTAAAGAACAGACTGCTGAAGAGGCCAATGTGAAGCAAGTCAAAAGAAAGTGGGAGGAAAACGGTGATAAGAATCACCAATACAACAACAACAGCAATTACAACAATAATCGCAACAATTATCCCAACAATCGCAACATCAATCGCAACTACAACAAACGGCCCAACAATAACAACAACAACAACAGCAGCAACTACAACAATCATCCCAACAACAATAATAACCGCAACAACAACAACAATCAGAAGCAGCTATGCCAAATGTGTGAAAAGAATCACTCGGGGTTCTGCACCAAATTTTGCAACAAGTGTAAAAGAAATGGTCATAGCGCGGCGAAGTGTGAGGTCTACGGACCAGGGGTTAATACAACTAAAGGAACAAATGGTGTCAGAACGAGTAATGGCGGAGCAAGTAGTGTCGGAGCAAGTTATGCCAATGTAGTTTGTTATAAATGTGGAAAACCGGGCCACATTATTAGAAATTGCCCGAACCAGGAGAACACGAATGGACAAGGCCGCGGAAGAGTTTTCAATATTAATGCGGCAGAAGCACAGGAAGACCCGGAGCTTGTTACGGGTACGTTTCTTGTTGACAATAAATCTGCTTACGTTTTATTTGATTCGGGTGCGGATAGAAGCTATATGAGTAGAGATTTTTGTGCTAAATTAAGTTGTCCATTGACGCCTTTGGATAGTAAATTTTTACTCGAATTAGCAAATGGTAAATTAATTTCAGCAGAAAATATATGTCGGAATCGAGAAATTAAACTGGTTAGCGAAACATTTAAGATTGATTTGATACCAGTAGAGTTAGGGAGTTTTGATGTGATAATCGGTATGGACTGGTTGAAAGAAGTGAAAGCAGAGATCGTTTGTTACAAAAATGCAATTCGCATTATACGAAAAAAAGGAAAACCCTTAATGGTGTACGGAGAAAAGGGCAACACGAAGCTACATCTTATTAGTAATTTGAAGGCACAAAAACTAATAAGAAAAGGTTGCTATGCTGTTCTAGCACACGTCGAGAAAGTACAAATTGAAGAAAAGAGCATCAATGATGTTCCCATTGCAAAAGAATTTCCCGATGTATTTCCGAAAGAATTACCGGGATTACCCCCACATCGATCCGTTGAATTTCAAATAGATCTTGTACCAGGAGCTGCACCAATAGCTCGTGCTCCTTACAGACTCGCACCCAGCGAGATGAAAGAACTGCAAAGCCAATTACAAGAACTTTTAGAGCGTGGTTTCATTCGACCAAGCACATCACCGTGGGGAGCTCCTGTTTTGTTTGTCAAGAAGAAAGATGGTACATTCAGGTTGTGTATCGACTACCGAGAGTTGAACAAACTTACCATCAAGAACCGCTACCCACTACCGAGAATCGACGACTTATTTGATCAACTACAAGGCTCGTCTGTTTATTCAAAGATTGACTTACGTTCCGGGTATCATCAAATGCGGGTGAAAGAAGATGATATTCCAAAGACTGCTTTCAGAACACGTTACGGTCATTACGAGTTTATGGTCATGTCGTTTGGTTTAACTAATGCACCAGCTGTGTTCATGGACCTTATGAACCGAGTGTGTGGACCATACCTTGACAAGTTTGTCATTGTTTTCATTGATGACATACTTATTTACTCAAAGAATGACCAAGAACACGGTGAACATTTGAGAAAGGTGTTAGAAGTATTGAGGAAGGAAGAATTGTACGCTAAGTTTTCAAAGTGTGCATTTTGGTTGGAAGAAGTTCAATTCCTCGGTCACATAGTGAACAAAGAAGGTATTAAGGTGGATCCGGCAAAGATAGAAACTGTTGAAAAGTGGGAAACCCCGAAAACTCCGAAACACATACGCCAGTTTTTAGGACTAGCTGGTTACTACAGAAGGTTCATCCAAGACTTTTCCAGAATAGCAAAACCCTTGACTGCATTAACGCATAAAGGGAAGAAATTTGAATGGAATAATGAACAAGAGAAAGCGTTTCAGTTATTGAAGAAAAAGCTAACTACGGCACCTATATTGTCATTGCCTGAAGGGAATGATGATTTTGTGATTTATTGTGATGCATCAAAGCAAGGTCTCGGTTGTGTATTAATGCAACGAATGAAGGTGATTGCTTATGCGTCTAGACAATTGAAGATTCACGAACAAAATTATACGACGCATGATTTGGAATTAGGCGCGGTTGTTTTTGCATTAAAGACTTGGAGGCACTACTTATATGGGGTCAAAAGTATTATATATACCGACCACAAAAGTCTTCAACACATATTTAATCAGAAACAACTGAATATGAGGCAGCGTAGGTGGATTGAATTATTGAATGATTACGACTTTGAGATTCGTTACCACCCGGGGAAGGCAAATGTGGTAGCCGATGCCTTGAGCAGGAAGGACAGAGAACCCATTCGAGTAAAATCTATGAATATAATGATTCATAATAACATTACTACTCAAATAAAGGAGGCGCAACAAGGAGTTTTAAAAGAGGGAAATTTAAAGGATGAAATACCCAAAGGATCGGAGAAGCATCTTAATATTCGGGAAGACGGAACCCGGTATAGGGCTGAAAGGATTTGGGTACCAAAATTTGGAGATATGAGAGAAATGGTACTTAGAGAAGCTCATAAAACCAGATACTCAATACATCCTGGAACGGGGAAGATGTACAAGGATCTCAAGAAACATTTTTGGTGGCCGGGTATGAAAACCGATGTTGCTAAATACGTAGGAGAATGTTTGACGTGTTCTAAGGTCAAAGCTGAGCATCAGAAACCATCAGGTCTACTTCAACAACCCGAAATCCCGGAATGGAAATGGGAAAACATTACCATGGATTTCATCACTAAATTTCCAAGGACTGCAAGTGGTTTTGATACTATTTGGGTAATAGTTGATCGTCTCACCAAATCAGCACACTTCCTACCAATAAGAGAAGATGACAAGATGGAGAAGTTAGCACGACTGTATTTGAAGGAAGTCGTCTCCAGACATGGAATACCAATCTCTATTATCTCTGATAGGGATGGCAGATTTATTTCAAGATTCTGGCAGAAATTACAGCAAGCATTAGGAACTCGTCTATGAAATGTCCCGTTCTTATTGATTAAAAACGTTCCATATTAATTGATTTCGTTGCGAGGTTTTGACCTCTATATGAGACGTTTTTCAAATACTGCATTCATTTTTAAACAAACCATAACCTTTATTTCATCAATAAAGGTTTAAAAAGCTTTACGTAGATTATCAAATAATGATAATCTAAAATATCCTGTTTACACACGACCATTACATAATGGTTTACAATACAAATATGTTACAAAAAAATAAGTTTCTTGAATGCAGTTTTTACACAATATCATACAAGCATGGACTCCAAATCTTGTCCTTATTTAAGTATGCGACAGCGGAAGCTCTTAATAATCACCTGAGAATAAACATGCTTAAAACGTCAACAAAAATGTTGGTGAGTTATAGGTTTAACCTATATATATCAAATCATAATAATAGACCACAAGATTTCATATTTCAATACACATCCCATACATAGAGATAAAAATCATTCATATGGTGAACACCTGGTAACCGACATTAACAAGATGCATATATAAGAATATCCCCATCATTCCGGGACACCCTTCGGATATGATATAAATTTCGAAGTACTAAAGCATCCGGTACTTTGGATGGGGTTTGTTAAGCCCAATAGATCTATCTTTAGGATTCGCGTCAATTAGGGTGTCTGTTCCCTAATTCTTAGATTACCAGACTTAATAAAAAGGGGCATATTCGATTTCGATAATTCAACCATAGAATGTAGTTTCACGTACTTGTGTCTATTTTGTAAATCATTTATAAAACCTGCATGTATTCTCATCCCAAAAATATTAGATTTTAAAAGTGGGACTATAACTCACTTTCACAGATTTTTACTTCGTCGGGAAGTAAGACTTGGCCACTGGTTGATTCACGAACCTATAACAATATATACATATATATCAAAGTATGTTCAAAATATATTTACAACACTTTTAATATATTTTGATGTTTTAAGTTTATTAAGTCAGCTGTCCTCGTTAGTAACCTACAACTAGTTGTCCACAGTTAGATGTACAGAAATAAATCGATAAATATTATCTTGAATCAATCCACGACCCAGTGTATATGTATCTCAGTATTGATCACAACTCAAACTATATATATTTTGGAATCAACCTCAACCCTGTATAGCTAACTCCAACATTCACATATAGAGTGTCTATGGTTGTTCCGAAATATATATAGATGTGTCGACATGATAGGTCGAAACATTGTATACGTGTCTATGGTATCTCAAGATTACATAATATATAATACAAGTTGATTAAGTTATGGTTGGAATAGATTTGTTACCAATTTTCACGTAGCTAAAATGAGAAAAATTATCCAATCTTGTTTTACCCATAACTTCTTCATTTTAAATCCGTTTTGAGTGAATCAAATTGCTATGGTTTCATATTGAACTCTATTTTATGAATCTAAACAAAAAAAGTATAGGTTTCTAGTCGGAAAAATAAGTTACAAGTCGTTTTTGTAAAGGTAGTCATTTCAGTCGAAAGAACGACGTCTAGATGACCATTTTAGAAGACATACTTCCACTTTGAGTTTAACCATAACTTTTGGATATAGTTTCATGTTCATAATAAAAATCATTTTCTCAGAATAACAACTTTTAAATCAAAGTTTATCATAGTTTTTAATTAACTAACCCAAAACAGCCCGCGGTGTTACTACGACGGCGTAAATCCGGTTTTACGGTGTTTTTTCGTGTTTCCAGGTTTTAAATCATTAAGTTAGCATATCATATAGATATAGAACATGTGTTTAGTTGATTTTAAAAGTCAAGTTAGAAGGATTAACTTTTGTTTGCGAACAAGTTTAGAATTAACTAACTATGTTCTAGTGATTACAAGTTTAAACCTTCAAATAAGATAGCTTTATATGTATGAATCGAATGATGTTATGAACATCATTACTACCTTAAGTTCCTTGGATGAACCTACTGGAAAAGAGAAAAATGGATCTAGCTTCAATGGATCCTTGGATGGCTCAAAGTTCTTGAAGCAAAATCATGACACGAAAACAAGTTCAAGTAAGATCATCACTTGAAATAAGATTGTTATAGTTATAGAAATTGAACCAAAGTTTGAATATGATTATTACCTTGTATTAGAATGATAACCTACTGTAAGAAACAAAGATTTCTTGAGGTTGGATGATCACCTTACAAGATTGGAAGTGAGCTAGCAAACTTGAAAGTATTCTTGATTTTATGAAACTAGAACTTTTGGAATTTATGAAGAACACTTAGAACTTGAAGATAGAACTTGAGAGAGTTCAATTAGATGAAGAAAATTGAAGAATGAAAGTGTTTGTAGGTGTTTTTGGTCGTTGGTGTATGGATTAGATATAAAGGATATGTAATTTTGTTTTCATGTAAATAAGTCATGAATGATTACTCATATTTTTGTAATCTTATGAGATATTTCATGCTAGTTGCCAAATGATGGTTCCCACATGTGTTAGGTGACTCACATGGGCTGCTAAGAGCTGATCATTGGAGTGTATATACCAATAGTACATACATCTAAAAGCTGTGTATTGTACGAGTACGAATACGGGTGCATACGAGTAGAATTGTTGATGAAACTGAACGAGAATGTAATTGTAAGCATTTTTGTTAAGTAGAAGTATTTTGATAAGTGTATTGAAGTCTTTCAAAAGTGTATAAATACATATTAAAACACTACATGTATATACATTTTAACTGAGTCGTTAAGTCATCGTTAGTCGTTACATGTAAGTGTTGTTTTGAAACCTTTAGGTTAACGATCTTGTTAAATGTTGTTAACCCAATGTTTATAATATCAAAAGAGATTTTAAATTATTATATTATCATGATATTATGATGTACGAATATCTCTTAATATGATATATATACATTAAATGTCGTTACAACGATAAACGTTACATATATGTCTCGTTTCAAAATCATTAATTTAGTAGTCTTGTTTTTACATATGTAGTTCATTGTTAATATAATTAATGATATGTTTACTTATCATAATATCATGTTAACTATATATATAACCATATATATATGTCATCATATAGTTTTTTTACAAGTTTTAACGTTCGTGAATCACCGGTCAACTTGGGTGGTCAATTGTCTATATGAAACCTATTTCAATTAATCAAGTCTTAACAAGTTTGATTGCTTAACACGTTGGAAACATTTAATCATGTAAACATCAATCTCAATTAATATATATAAACATGGAAAAGTTCGGGTCACTACAGTACCTACCCGTTAAATAAATTTCGTCCCGAAATTTTAAGCTGTTGAAGGTGTTGACGAATCTTCTGGAAATAGATGCGGGTATTTCTTCTTCATCTGATCTTCACGCTCCCAGGTGAACTCGGGTCCTCTACGAGCATTCCATCGAACCTTAACAATTGGTATCTTGTTTTGCTTAAGTCTTTTAACCTCACGATCCATTATTTCGACGGGTTCTTCGATGAATTGGAGTTTTTCGTTGATTTGGATTTCATCTAACGGAATAGTGAGATCTTCTTTAGCAAAACATTTCTTCAAATTCGAGACGTGGAAAGTGTTATGTACAGCCGCGAGTTGTTGAGGTAACTCAAGTCGGTAAGCTACTGGTCCGATACGATCAATAATCTTGAATGGTCCAATATACCTTGGATTTAATTTCCCTCGTTTACCAAATCGAACAACGCCTTTCCAAGGTGAAACTTTAAGCATGACCATCTCTCCAATTTCAAATTCTATATCTTTTCTTTTAATGTCAGCGTAGCTCTTTTGTCGACTTTGGGCGGTTTTCAACCGTTGTTGAATTTGGATGATCTTCTCGGTAGTTTCTTGTATAATCTCCGGACCCGTAATCTGTCTATCCCCCACCTCACTCCAACAAATCGGAGACCTGCACTTTCTACCATAAAGTGCTTCAAACGGCGCCATCTCAATGCTTGAATGGTAGCTGTTGTTGTAGGAAAATTCTGCTAACGGTAGATGTCGATCCCAACTGTTTCCGAAATCAATAACACATGCTCGTAGCATGTCTTCAAGCGTTTGTATCGTCCTTTCGCTCTGCCCATCAGTTTGTGGATGATAGGCAGTACTCATGTCTAGACGAGTTCCTAATGCTTGCTGTAATGTCTGCCAGAATCTTGAAATAAATCTGCCATCCCTATCAGAGATAATAGAGATTGGTATTCCATGTCTGGAGACGACTTCCTTCAAATACAGTCGTGCTAACTTCTCCATCTTGTCATCTTCTCTTATTGGTAGGAAGTGTGCTGATTTGGTGAGACGATCAACTATTACCCAAATAGTATCAAAACCACTTGCAGTCCTTGGCAATTTAGTGATGAAATCCATGGTAATGTTTTCCCATTTCCATTCCGGGATTTCGGGTTGTTGAAGTAGACCTGATGGTTTCTGATGCTCAGCTTTGACCTTAGAACACGTCAAACATTCTCCTACGTATTTAGCAACATCGGCTTTCATACCCGGCCACCAAAAATGTTTCTTGAGATCCTTGTACATCTTCCCCGTTCCAGGATGTATTGAGTATCTGGTTTTATGAGCTTCTCTAAGTACCATTTCTCTCATATCTCCAAATTTTGGTACCCAAATCCTTTCAGCCCTATACCGGGTTCCGTCTTCCCGAATATTAAGATGCTTCTCCGATCCTTTGGGTATTTCATCCTTTAAATTTCCCTCTTTTAAAACTCCTTGTTGCGCCTCCTTTATTTGAGTAGTAAGGTTATTATGAATCATTATATTCATAGATTTTACTCGAATGGGTTCTCTGTCCTTCCTGCTCAAGGCATCGGCTACCACATTTGCCTTCCCCGGGTGGTAACGAATCTCAAAGTCGTAATCATTCAATAATTCAATCCACCTACGCTGCCTCATATTCAGTTGTTTCTGATTAAATATGTGTTGAAGACTTTTGTGGTCGGTATATATAATACTTTTGACCCCATATAAGTAGTGCCTCCAAGTCTTTAATGCAAAAACAACCGCGCCTAATTCCAAATCATGCGTCGTATAATTTTGTTCGTGAATCTTCAATTGTCTAGACGCATAAGCAATCACCTTCGTTTGTTGCATTAATACACAACCGAGACCTTGCTTTGATGCGTCACAATAAATCACAAAATCATCATTCCCTTCAGGCAATGACAATATAGGTGCCGTAGTTAGCTTTTTCTTCAATAACTGAAACGCTTTCTCTTGTTCATCATTCCATTCAAATTTCTTCCCTTTATGCGTTAATGCAGTCAAGGGTTTTGCTATTCTGGAAAAGTCTTGGATGAACCTTCTGTAGTAACCAGCTAGTCCTAAAAACTGGCGTATGTGTTTCGGAGTTTTCGGGGTTTCCCACTTTTCAACAGTTTCTATCTTTGCCGGATCCACCTTAATACCTTCTTTGTTCACTATGTGACCGAGGAATTGAACTTCTTCCAACCAAAATGCACACTTTGAAAACTTAGCGTACAATTCTTCCTTCCTCAATACTTCTAACACCTTTCTCAAATGTTCACCGTGTTCTTGGTCATTCTTTGAGTAAATAAGTATGTCATCAATGAAAACAATGACAAACTTGTCAAGGTATGGTCCACACACTCGGTTCATAAGGTCCATGAACACAGCTGGTGCATTAGTTAAACCAAACGGCATGACCATAAACTCGTAATGACCGTAACGTGTTCTGAAAGCAGTCTTTGGAATATCATCTTCTTTCACCCGCATTTGATGATACCCGGAACGTAAGTCAATCTTTGAATAAACAGACGAGCCTTGTAGTTGATCAAATAAGTCGTCGATTCTCGGTAGTGGGTAGCGGTTCTTGATGGTAAGTTTGTTCAACTCTCGGTAGTCGATACACAACCTGAATGTACCATCTTTCTTCTTGACAAACAAAACAGGAGCTCCCCACGGTGATGTGCTTGGTCGAATGAAACCACGCTCTAAAAGTTCTTGTAATTGGCTTTGCAGTTCTTTCATCTCGCTGGGTGCGAGTCTGTAAGGAGCACGAGCTATTGGTGCAGCTCCTGGTACAAGATCTATTTGAAATTCAACGGATCGATGTGGGGGTAATCCCGGTAATTCTTTCGGAAATACATCGGGAAATTCTTTTGCAATGGGAACATCATTGATGCTCTTTTCTTCAGTTTGTACTTTCTCGACGTGTGCTAGAACAGCATAGCAACCTTTTCTTATTAGTTTTTGTGCCTTCAAATTACTAATAAGATGTAGCTTTGTGTTGCCCTTTTCTCCGTACACCATTAAGGGTTTTCCTTTTTCTCGTATAATGCGAATTGCATTTTTGTAACAAACGATCTCCGCTTTCACTTCTTTCAACCAGTCCATACCGATTATCACATCAAAACTCCCTAACTCTACTGGTATCAAATCAATCTTAAATGTTTCGCTAACCAGTTTAATTTCTCGATTCCGACATATATTATCTGCTGAAATTAATTTACCATTTGCTAATTCGAGTAAAAATTTACTATCCAAAGGCGTCAATGGACAACTTAATTTAGCACAAAAATCTCTACTCATATAGCTTCTATCCGCACCCGAATCAAATAAAACGTAAGCAGATTTATTGTCAATAAGAAACGTACCCGTAACAAGCTCCGGGTCTTCTTGTGCCTCTACCGCATTAATATTGAAAACTCTTCCACGGCCTTGTCCATTCGTGTTCTCCTGGTTCGGGCAATTTCTAATAATGTGGCCTGGTTTTCCACATTTATAACAAACTACATTAGCATAACTTGCTCCGACACTACTTGCTCCGCCATTACTCGTTCCGACACCATTTGTTCCTTTCGTTCTATTAACCCCTGGTCCGTAGACCTCACACTTCGCCGCGCTATGACCATTTCTTTTACACTTGTTGCAAAATTTGGTGCAGAACCCCGAGTGATTCTTTTCACACCTTTGGCATAGCTGCTTCTGATTGTTGTTGTTGTTGCGGTTATTATTGTTGTTGGGATGATTGTTGTAGTTGCTGTTGTTGTTGTTGTTGTTGTTGTTGTTGGGCCGTTTGTTGTAGTTGCGATTGATGTTGCGATTGTTGGGATAATTGTTGCGATTATTGTTGTAATTGCTGTTGTTGTTGTATTGGTGATTCTTATCACCGTTTTCCTCCCACTTTCTTTTGACTTGCTTCACATTGGCCTCTTCAGCAGTCTGTTCTTTAATTCTTTCTTCAATCTGGTTCACTAGTTTGTGAGCCATTCTACATGCCTGTTGTATGGAGGCGGGCTCGTGTGAACTTATATCTTCTTGGATTCTTTCCGGTAATCCTTTCACAAACGCGTCGATCTTCTCTTCCTCATCTTCGAATGCTCCCGGACACAATAGGCACAATTCTGTGAATCGTCTTTCGTACGTGGTAATATCAAATCCTTGGGTTCGTAACCCTCTAAGTTCTGTCTTGAGCTTATTGACCTCGGTTCTGGGACGGTACTTCTCGTTCATCAAGTGCTTGAATGCTGACCACGGTAGTGCGTACGCATCATCTTGTCCCACTTGCTCTAGATAGGTATTCCACCATGTTAACGCAGAACCTGTGAAGGTATGCGTAGCGTACTTCACTTTGTCCTCTTCAGTACACTTACTTATGGCAAACACCGATTCAACCTTCTCGGTCCACCGTTTCAATCCGATCGGTCCTTCGGTTCCATCAAATTCCAAAGGTTTGCAGGCAGTGAATTCTTTGTAGGTGCATCCTACACGATTTCCTGTACTGCTAGATCCAAGGTTATTGTTGGTATGTAGCGCAGCCTGTACTGCGGCTATGTTTGAAGCTAGAAAAGTACGGAATTCCTCTTCATTCATATTCACGGTGTGTCGAGTAGTCGGTGCCATTTCCTTCAAAATAGTTAAATGGAACAAGTTAATCATACAGAATATTAAGAGTAGTTAATAGTATTTCGTAGCATAATATGAACTCATTTATAAAAGCTTTTTCTTCATATTAGCGTTTTATAAGTTTAAATTCGGGTAGTACCTACCCGTTAAGTTCATACTTAGTAGCTAATATACAATTCAACTACTACAATTCTATATGAAAAACTGATTATAATAATATTTCACGTTCAAACTTTTATACAATATTTTACAAACTTACAATACCGCTTATTTTACATAAAGCATGAAATATAGCACACAATAACTTTGATACAAGATAGTTGTGAAGACAATTCTAGCTAGTACACAAGTCGTTCAGCAAAGGCAATAAAGACACGTAATTCATACGTCCAGAAACAAGTCATGCATTCTGGTTTTACTAGGACTACTTCCCATCCTTGGTCTTGTGCAACATAACCGTTATGGCCGTTGATAAGACAGCGTGTTGTAACGTCATCAAAGGGACGAGGGTTACGTAATGTCCAACAGTCCCGTAATAATCTAAAAACCTCATTTCTTACCCCAATTACCGACTCCGTCACTTGTGGAAACGTTTTGTTTAATAGTTGTAGCCCGATGTTCTTGTTCTCACTTTGGTGAGAAGCGAACATTACTAATCCGTAAGCATAACATGCTTCTTTATGTTGCATGTTAGCCGCTTTTTCTAAATCACGAAGTCCAATATTCGGATATATTGAGTCAAAATAATTTCTTAACCCGTTGCGTAAAATAGCATTTGGGTTCCCCGCAATATATGCGTCAAAGTAAACACATCGTAACTTATGGGTTTCCCAATGTGATATCCCCCATCTTTCAAACGAAAGTCTCTTATAAACCAAGACATTCTTGGAACGTTCTTCGAATGTCTTACAAACTGATCTCGCCTTAAATAGTTGTGCCGAAGAATTCTGGCCGACTCTAGACAAGATTTCATCAATCATGTCTCCGGGTAGGTCTCTTAAAATATTGGGTTGTCTATCCATTTTGTGTTTTTAAACTGTAAAATAGACAAGAGTTAGATTCATAAAAAAATACTTATTAATACAAGCAATTTTTACATATATCATAAAGCATAAGAACACTATATTACATATATTACACCACACGAATACAACTATCTTATTCCGACTCGCTCGTTTCTTCTTCTTCGGTTTTGGTTCGTTTTACCAAGTTTCTAGGGATATATGATGTTCCCCTAATACGAGCCGTCGTTGTCCACATTGGTTTAGAAAAACCTGGTGGTTTAGAGGTTCCCGGGTCATTGTTACAACTTAAGGACTTCGGGGGTTGACGATACATATAAAGTTCATCGGGGTTGGAATTAGATTTCTCTATTTTTATGCCCTTTCCCTTATTATTTTCTTTTGCCTTTTTAAATTCAGTTGGGGTAATTTCTATAACATCATCGGAATTCTCGTCGGAATCCGATTCATCGGAGAATTGGTAATCCTCCCAATATTTTGCTTCCTTGGCGGAAACACCATTGACCATAATTAACTTTGGTCGGTTGGTTGAGGATTTTCTTTTACTTAACCGTTTTATTATTTCCCCCACCGGTTCTATTTCTTCATCCGGTTCCGATTCTTCTTCCGGTTCCGATTCTTCTTCCGGTTCCGACTCTTCTTCCGGTTCCTCTTCGGGAACTTGTGAATCAGTCCACAAATCATTCCAATTTACATTTGACTCTTCATTATTATTAGGTGAGTCAATGGGACTTGTTCTAGAGGTAGACATCTATCACATAATATCAAACACGTTAAGAGATTAATATATCACATAATATTCATATGTTAAAAATATATAGTTTCCAACAAAAATGTTAAGCAATCATTTTTAAAGAAAACACGGTCGAAGTCCAGACTCACTAATGCATCCTAACAAACTCGATAAGACACACTAATGCAAATTTTCTGGTTCTCTAAGACCAACGCTCGGATACCAACTGAAATGTCCCGTTCTTATTGATTAAAAACGTTCCATATTAATTGATTTCGTTGCGAGGTTTTGACCTCTATATGAGACGTTTTTCAAATACTGCATTCATTTTTAAACAAACCATAACCTTTATTTCATCAATAAAGGTTTAAAAAGCTTTACGTAGATTATCAAATAATGATAATCTAAAATATCCTGTTTACACACGACCATTACATAATGGTTTACAATACAAATATGTTACAAAAAAATAAGTTTCTTGAATGCAGTTTTTACACAATATCATACAAGCATGGACTCCAAATCTTGTCCTTATTTAAGTATGCGACAGCGGAAGCTCTTAATAATCACCTGAGAATAAACATGCTTAAAACGTCAACAAAAATGTTGGTGAGTTATAGGTTTAACCTATATATATCAAATCATAATAATAGACCACAAGATTTCATATTTCAATACACATCCCATACATAGAGATAAAAATCATTCATATGGTGAACACCTGGTAACCGACATTAACAAGATGCATATATAAGAATATCCCCATCATTCCGGGACACCCTTCGGATATGATATAAATTTCGAAGTACTAAAGCATCCGGTACTTTGGATGGGGTTTGTTAAGCCCAATAGATCTATCTTTAGGATTCGCGTCAATTAGGGTGTCTGTTCCCTAATTCTTAGATTACCAGACTTAATAAAAAGGGGCATATTCGATTTCGATAATTCAACCATAGAATGTAGTTTCACGTACTTGTGTCTATTTTGTAAATCATTTATAAAACCTGCATGTATTCTCATCCCAAAAATATTAGATTTTAAAAGTGGGACTATAACTCACTTTCACAGATTTTTACTTCGTCGGGAAGTAAGACTTGGCCACTGGTTGATTCACGAACCTATAACAATATATACATATATATCAAAGTATGTTCAAAATATATTTACAACACTTTTAATATATTTTGATGTTTTAAGTTTATTAAGTCAGCTGTCCTCGTTAGTAACCTACAACTAGTTGTCCACAGTTAGATGTACAGAAATAAATCGATAAATATTATCTTGAATCAATCCACGACCCAGTGTATATGTATCTCAGTATTGATCACAACTCAAACTATATATATTTTGGAATCAACCTCAACCCTGTATAGCTAACTCCAACATTCACATATAGAGTGTCTATGGTTGTTCCGAAATATATATAGATGTGTCGACATGATAGGTCGAAACATTGTATACGTGTCTATGGTATCTCAAGATTACATAATATATAATACAAGTTGATTAAGTTATGGTTGGAATAGATTTGTTACCAATTTTCACGTAGCTAAAATGAGAAAAATTATCCAATCTTGTTTTACCCATAACTTCTTCATTTTAAATCCGTTTTGAGTGAATCAAATTGCTATGGTTTCATATTGAACTCTATTTTATGAATCTAAACAAAAAAAGTATAGGTTTCTAGTCGGAAAAATAAGTTACAAGTCGTTTTTGTAAAGGTAGTCATTTCAGTCGAAAGAACGACGTCTAGATGACCATTTTAGAAGACATACTTCCACTTTGAGTTTAACCATAACTTTTGGATATAGTTTCATGTTCATAATAAAAATCATTTTCTCAGAATAACAACTTTTAAATCAAAGTTTATCATAGTTTTTAATTAACTAACCCAAAACAGCCCGCGGTGTTACTACGACGGCGTAAATCCGGTTTTACGGTGTTTTTTCGTGTTTCCAGGTTTTAAATCATTAAGTTAGCATATCATATAGATATAGAACATGTGTTTAGTTGATTTTAAAAGTCAAGTTAGAAGGATTAACTTTTGTTTGCGAACAAGTTTAGAATTAACTAACTATGTTCTAGTGATTACAAGTTTAAACCTTCAAATAAGATAGCTTTATATGTATGAATCGAATGATGTTATGAACATCATTACTACCTTAAGTTCCTTGGATGAACCTACTGGAAAAGAGAAAAATGGATCTAGCTTCAATGGATCCTTGGATGGCTCAAAGTTCTTGAAGCAAAATCATGACACGAAAACAAGTTCAAGTAAGATCATCACTTGAAATAAGATTGTTATAGTTATAGAAATTGAACCAAAGTTTGAATATGATTATTACCTTGTATTAGAATGATAACCTACTGTAAGAAACAAAGATTTCTTGAGGTTGGATGATCACCTTACAAGATTGGAAGTGAGCTAGCAAACTTGAAAGTATTCTTGATTTTATGAAACTAGAACTTTTGGAATTTATGAAGAACACTTAGAACTTGAAGATAGAACTTGAGAGAGTTCAATTAGATGAAGAAAATTGAAGAATGAAAGTGTTTGTAGGTGTTTTTGGTCGTTGGTGTATGGATTAGATATAAAGGATATGTAATTTTGTTTTCATGTAAATAAGTCATGAATGATTACTCATATTTTTGTAATCTTATGAGATATTTCATGCTAGTTGCCAAATGATGGTTCCCACATGTGTTAGGTGACTCACATGGGCTGCTAAGAGCTGATCATTGGAGTGTATATACCAATAGTACATACATCTAAAAGCTGTGTATTGTACGAGTACGAATACGGGTGCATACGAGTAGAATTGTTGATGAAACTGAACGAGAATGTAATTGTAAGCATTTTTGTTAAGTAGAAGTATTTTGATAAGTGTATTGAAGTCTTTCAAAAGTGTATAAATACATATTAAAACACTACATGTATATACATTTTAACTGAGTCGTTAAGTCATCGTTAGTCGTTACATGTAAGTGTTGTTTTGAAACCTTTAGGTTAACGATCTTGTTAAATGTTGTTAACCCAATGTTTATAATATCAAAAGAGATTTTAAATTATTATATTATCATGATATTATGATGTACGAATATCTCTTAATATGATATATATACATTAAATGTCGTTACAACGATAAACGTTACATATATGTCTCGTTTCAAAATCATTAATTTAGTAGTCTTGTTTTTACATATGTAGTTCATTGTTAATATAATTAATGATATGTTTACTTATCATAATATCATGTTAACTATATATATAACCATATATATATGTCATCATATAGTTTTTTTACAAGTTTTAACGTTCGTGAATCACCGGTCAACTTGGGTGGTCAATTGTCTATATGAAACCTATTTCAATTAATCAAGTCTTAACAAGTTTGATTGCTTAACACGTTGGAAACATTTAATCATGTAAACATCAATCTCAATTAATATATATAAACATGGAAAAGTTCGGGTCACTACAGTCTAGACATGAGTACTGCCTATCATCCACAAACTGATGGGCAGAGCGAAAGGACGATACAAACGCTTGAAGACATGCTACGAGCATGTGTTATTGATTTCGGAAACAGTTGGGATCGACATCTACCGTTAGCAGAATTTTCCTACAACAACAGCTACCATTCAAGCATTGAGATGGCGCCGTTTGAAGCACTTTATGGTAGAAAGTGCAGGTCTCCGATTTTTTGGAGTGAAATGGGGGATAGACAGATTACGGGTCCGGAGATTATACAAGAAACTACCGAGAAGATCATCCAAATTCAACAACGGTTGAAAACCGCCCAAAGTCGACAAAAGAGCTACGCTGACATTAAAAGAAAAGATATAGAATTTGAAATTGGAGAGATGGTCATGCTTAAAGTTGCACCTTGGAAAGGCGTTGTTCGATTTGATAAACGAGGGAAATTAAATCCAAGGTATATTGGACCATTCAAGATTATTGATCGTGTCGGACCAGTAGCTTACCGACTAGAGTTACCTCAACAACTCGCGGCTGTACATAACACTTTCCACGTCTCGAATTTAAAGAAATGTTTTGCTAAAGAAGATCTCACTATTCCGTTAGATGAAATCCAAATCAACGAAAAACTTCAATTCATCGAAGAACCCGTCGAAATAATGGATCGTGAGGTTAAAAGACTTAAGCAAAACAAGATACCAATTGTTAAGGTTCGATGGAATGCTCGTAGAGGACCCGAGTTCACCTGGGAGCATGAAGATCAGATGAAGAAGAAATACCCGCATCTATTTCCAGAAGATTCGTCAACACCTTCAACAGCTTAAAATTTCGGGACGAAATTTATTTAACGGGTAGGTACTGTAGTGACCCGAACTTTTCCATGTTTATATATATTAATTGAGATTGATATTTACATGATTAAATGTTTCCAACATGTTAATCAATCAAACTTTTTTTAAGACTTGATTAATTGAAATATGTTTCATATAGACAATTGACCACCCAAGTTGATCGGTGATTCACGAACGTTAAAACTTGTAAAAACTATATGATGACATATATATGGATATATATATATATAGTTAACATGATACTATGATAAGAAAACATATCATAAAGTATATTAACAATGAACTACATATGTAAAAACAAGACTACTAACTTAATGGTTTTTAAACGAGACATATATGTAACGATTATCGTTGTAAAGACATTTAATGTATATATATATATCATATTAAGAGATATTCATACATGATAATATCATGATAATATAATAATTTAAAATCTCATTTGATATTATAAACATTGGGTTAACAACATTTAACAAGATCGTTAACCTAAAGGTTTCAAAACAACACTTACATGTAACGACTAACGATGACTTAACGACTCAGTTAAAATGTATATACATGTAGTGTTTTAATATGTATTTATACACTTTTGAAAGACTTCAATACACTTATCAAAATACTTCTACTTAACAAAAATGCTTACAATTACATCCTCGTTCAGTTTCATCAACAATTCTACTCGTATGCACCCGTATTCGTACTCGTACAATACACAACTTTTAGATGTATGTACTATTGGTATATACACTCCAATGATCAGCTCTTAGCAGCCCATGTGAGTCACCTAACACATGTGGGAACCATCATTTGGCAACTAGCATGAAATATCTCATAAAATTACAAAAATATGAGTAATCATTCATGACTTATTTACATGAAAACAAAATTACATATCCTTTATATCTAATCCATACACCAACGACCAAAAACACCTACAAACACTTTCATTCTTCAATTTTCTTCATCTAATTGATCTCTCTCAAGTTCTATCTTCAAGTTCTAAGTGTTCTTCATAAATTCCAAAAGTTCTAGTTTCATAAAATCAAGAATACTTTCAAGTTTGCTAGCTCACTTCCAATCTTGTAAGGTGATTATCCAACCTCAAGAAATCTTTGTTTCTTACAGTAGGTTATCATTCTAATACAAGGTAATAATCATATTCAAACTTTGGTTCAATTTCTATAACTATAACAATCTTATTTCAAATGATGATCTTACTTGAATTTGTTTTCGTGTCATGATTCTGCTTCAAGAACTTCGAGCCATCCAAGGATCCATTGAAGCTAGATCCATTTTTCTCTTTTCCAGTAGGTTTATCCAAGGAAATTAAGGTAGTAATGATGTTCATAACATCATTCGATTCATACATATAAAGCTATCTTATTCGAAGGTTTAAACTTGTAATCACTAGAACATAGTTTAGTTAATTCTAAACTTGTTCGCAAACAAAAGTTAATCCCTCTAACTTGACTTTTAAAATCAACTAAACACATGTTCTATATCTATATGATATGCTAACTTAATGATTTAAAACCTGGAAACACGAAAAACACCGTAAAACCGGATTTACGCCGTCGTAGTAACACCGCGGGCTGTTTTGGGTTAGTTAATTAAAAACTATGATAAACTTTGATTTAAAAGTTGTTATTCTGAGAAAATGATTTTTATTATGAACATGAAACTATATCCAAAAATTATGGTTAAACTCAAAGTGGAAGTATGTTTTCTAAAATGGTCATCTAGACGTCGTTCTTTCGACTGAAATGACTACCTTTACAAAAACGACTTGTAACTTATTTTTCCGACTATAAACCTATACTTTTTCTGTTTAGATTCATAAAATAGAGTTCAATATGAAACCATAGCAATTTGATTCACTCAAAACGGATTTAAAATGAAGAAGTTATGGGTAAAACAAGATTGGATAATTTTTCTCATTTTAGCTACGTGAAAATTGGTAACAAATCTATTCCAACCATAACTTAATCAACTTGTATTGTATATTATGTAATCTTGAGATACCATAGACACGTATACAATGTTTCGACCTATCATGTCGACACATCTATATATATTTCGGAACAACCATAGACACTCTATATGTGAATGTTGGAGTTAGCTATACAGGGTTGAGGTTGATTCCAAAATATATATAGTTTGAGTTGTGATCAATACTGAGATACGTATACACTGGGTCGTGGATTGATTCAAGATAATATTTATCGATTTATTTCTATACATCTAACTGTGGACAACTAGTTATAGGTTACTAACGAGGACAGCTGACTTAATAAACTTAAAACATCAAAATATATTAAAAGTGTTGTAAATATATTTTGAACATACTTTGATATATATGTATATATTGTTATAGGTTCGTGAATCAACCAGTGGCCAAGTCTTACTTCCCGACGAAGTAAAAATCTGTGAAAGTGAGTTATAGTCCCACTTTTAAAATCTAATATTTTTGGGATGAGAATACATGCAGGTTTTATAAATGATTTACAAAATAGACACAAGTACGTGAAACTACATTCTATGGTTGAATTATCGAAATCGAATATGCCCCTTGTTATTAAGTCTGGTAATCTAAGAATTAGGGAACAGACACCCTAATTGACGCGAATCCTAAAGATAGATCTATTGGGCTTAACAAACCCCATCCAAAGTACCGGATGCTTTAGTACTTCGAAATTTATATCATATCCGAAGGGTGTCCCGGAATGATGGGGATATTCTTATATATGCATCTTGTTAATGTCGGTTACCAGGTGTTTACCATATGAATGATTTTTATCTCTATGGGATGTGTATTGAAATATGAAATCTTGTGGTCTATTATTATGATTTGATATATATAGGTTAAACCTATAACTCACCAACATTTTTGTTGACGTTTTAAGCATGTTTATTCTCAGGTGATTATTAAGAGCTTCCGCTATCGCATACTTAAATAAGGACGAGATTTGGAGTCCATACTTGTATGATATTGTATAAAAACTGCATTCAAGAAACTTATTTTGTTGTAACATATTTGTATTGTAAACTATTATGTAATGGTCGTGTGTAAACAGGATATTTTAGATTATCATTATTTGATAATCTACGTAAAGCTTTTTAAAACCTTTATCTATGAAATAAAGGTTATGGTTTGTTTTAAAAATGAATGCAGTCTTTGAAAAACGTCTCATATAGAGGTCAAAACCTCGCAACGAAATCAATTAATATGGAACGTTTTTAATCAATAAGAACGGGACAATTAACTATTTCACTTGTAGTGTGTCATTATTACGTTTAGTGATCAAAGCGTGTAGCATTAGACCATAGTTTAGTTCACAGGCAGTCTTCATTTTGTAAAAACCTAAAAAAATAAAAATTCAGAATGGTGGGAGAAGACTAGTTCTTTAGGGTCTGCTAGGGAAAGACCATTCGGGTTCCATTTTCGAGAACTACACGAAAACAGATAATCTAACTCTAACAGAAATACATATTATCCTTTAAAGACTTGATTCTCCCCACACTTAGTTAGCTGTGGTGTCGAAATTGTGATTAACTTCGTTGTCGACTTCCATCGGACTATCTATGTAGTGTTTAACTCTGTGACCATTAACTTTAAATTCAATCCCATTTGAATTTATTAATTCTATCGTTCCGTATGGAAAAACTCTTTTGACTATGAATGGTCCAGACCATCTTGATTTCAATTTTCCAGGAAATAGCTTGAATCGTGAATTGAAAAGAAGAACTCTGTCTCCTTCTTTAAATTCTTTTGATGTTCTGATTCTTTTATCATGCCATTTCTTCGTTCTTTCTTTATAGTTTAATAAATTTTCGTATGCTTCATGTCTTAATTCTTCTAATTCGTTTAATTGATTTAATCGTAGACGTCCAGCTTCATGTAAATCAAGATTACATGTCTTCAAAGCCCAAAATGCTTTGTGTTCAATTTCTACTGGAAGATGACATGCTTTTCCATAAACAAGTCTAAAAGGTGTGGTTCCAATTGGAGTTTTGTAGGCTGTTCTAAAAGCCCAGAGTGCATCCTCCAATTTAATGGACCATTCCTTCGGATTTGATCCTACGGTTTTCTCTAGAATACGTTTTAAAGCTCGGTTGGTATTTTCAACTTGTCCACTTGTTTGTGGATGATATGCGGTGGAGATTTTATGAGTTACTCCATATCTTTTAAGAACTTTCTCAAGTTGATTATTACAGAAATGAGTACCCCGATCACTTATTAAAGCTTTCGGTGTTCCAAACCTTGCAAAAAGACGTTTTAAAAAGTTGACTACAACTCGTGCATCGTTAGTTGGGAGAGCTTGTGCTTCTGCCCATTTAGATACATAATCAATGGCAACGAGAATATATAGATTATTATGAGATTTTGGAAATGGACTCATAAAGTCAATACCCCAAATGTCAAATACTTCACATACTTGAATGACATTTTGTGGCATTTCATCACGTTGACTTATTTTTCCGGCCCTTTGACAAGCATCACAGGATTTGCAAAGAAGGTGTGCGTCTTTGTAAATTGTAGGCCAATAGAATCCAGCATCATAAACTTTTCTTGCTGTTAGTTGAGGCCCATAATGCCCTCCTGTTGGTCCTGTGTGACAAGGGTTTAAAATTTTACTAGCTTCATCTTCGAATACACATCGGCGTATTATTCCATCTGGACAACTTTTAAACAGATGCGGATCTTCCCAGAAATAGTGTTTTATATCACTAAAGAATTTCTTTCGTTTTTGGTACGACAATCCTTTTTCAAGGAATCCACATACTAAGTAGTTTGCATAGTCTGCAAACCATGGAATTTCATTATGATCTATCTTTAATAGATATTCATCAGGAAAGTTGTCTTGTATGGCCGATTCATTTAGAACTTCTAATTCAGGATTTTCAAGACGAGAAAGATGATCAGCGACGAGATTTTCTGCTCCTCTTTTATCTCGGATTTCAATATCGAACTCTTGTAAGAGTAAGATCCAACGGATTAATCTTGGTTTAGCATCTTGTTTCGAAAATAGGTATCTAAGAGCAGAATGGTCGGTATAGACCACCGTTTTAGCTAGAACGAGATATGATCGAAATTTGTCAAAAGAAAATACAATAGCAAGGAGTTCTTTTTCAGTAGTTGTGTAATTTGTTTGTGCTCCTTGTAACGTCTTACTAGCATAATAAATAGGTTGAAATCGTTTTTCAATCCTTTGTCCTAAAACGGCTCCCATTGCAAAATCACTTGCATCGCACATTAGTTCAAACGGTAGATTCCAATTTGGTGTTATCATGATCGGCGCATTAGTGAGTTTCTCTTTAAGAATATTAAAAGATTTGATGCATTCATCTGAAAAGATGAATGGAGCATCCTTTTCTAGGAGTTTATTCATAGGAGTGGCAATTTTAGAGAAATCTTTTATGAAACGTCGGTAAAAATCGGCATGCCCTAGAAAACTGCTAACTCCTCTAACATTGGTGGGATGTGGAAGTTTAGCAATTACATATACTTTAGCTCTATCCACTTCAATTCCTTCCTTCGAAATTTTATGTCCAAGAACGATGCCTTCTTTAACCATGAAATGGCATTTCTCCCAATTAAGTACTAGATTTGATTGTTCGCATCTAATAAGCATTCGTTCCAGATTAGCTAGACATGATTCAAATGTATCACCGAAGACTGAAAAGTCATTCATGAAAACTTCCATGCATTCTTCTATCATGTCATGAAAAATCGCCATCATACACCTTTGAAAGGTTGCAGGGGCGTTGCAAAGTCCAAATGGCATGCGTTTCTAAGAAAAAGTACCATAAGGGCACGTGAATGTGGTTTTCTCTTGATCTTCGGGTGCTATTGGAATTTGAAAATATTCGGAAAATCCATCTAGAAAACAATAGTAACTATTTTCGGCTAATCTTTCCAACATTTGATCAATGAAAGGTAAGGGAAAGTGATCTTTTCTGGTGGCGTCATTTAATTTTCTATAATCAATACACACACGCCATCCTGTTACAGTCCTAGTAGGATTGAACTGGGCTTACCCATGGTATATCAGAGATTGGATATATCAAACCTGCATCTAGCAGTTTAATAATCTCTTTCTTAACTACATCTTGCATATTAGGATTTAGTCTTCGTTGGCGTTGCACATACGTTTTATGACCTTCTTCCATAAGGATTTTATGTGTGTAATACGAAGGACTTATTCCTTTAATATCATGAATCTTCCATGCAATGGCTGGTTTATGAGCTTTCAACACAGAAATGAGTTGTGATTTCTCATTTTCAGTAAGAGAAGACGATATTATTACAGGTAATTCAGTTTCACCATGTAAATAAGCGTATTCCAAATGGTTTGGAAGTGGCTTTAACTCTAATTTCGGTGGTTCTTCTATCGATGATTTATATCGATATCTGTCTTCTTCTTTTAGCATTTGAATTTCTTCTGTTGTTGGTTCATATCCATTAGCTATAAGTGTAGCTAATATTTCAGCTTCATCAATTTGTTCTGTTCCTTCTCCTAAAGAACATTATCATGTTCCTTGTAATTCTGGAAATTCTTCTAATAATTCTGCATGTGCATCTATAGTTTGAATATAATAACATGTATCATCTGCAGATTTCGGTTGTTGCATTGCTTTATCAACTGAAAAGGTAACACTCTCGTCCTCTATACCTAGGGTCAGTTTCTTACCGAATACGTCTATCATTGCTTTAGCCGTGTTTAAGAATGGTCTTCCTAATATGAGAGGAACTTGAGAATCTTCTTCCATGTCCAGAACAACAAAATCTACTGGAAATACTAAAGTACCAACTTTAACTAGCATGTTCTCCATTATCCCTCTAGGATATTTTATTGATCGATCGGCTAGTTGTATACTTATTCTAGTTGGTTTCAATTCTCCAAGGTCTAGTTTAGCGTATAGTGAATACGGCATTAGATTTATACTAGCACCTAAGTCTGCCAATGCTTCTATTGAACTAAGACTACCCAGAAAACATGGAATTGTGAAACTTCCTGGATCAGATAATTTTTCTGGTATCTTATTCAACAGCACTGCTGAACAATTAGCATTCATGGTAACAGCCGAGAGTTCTTCCATTTTCTTTCTATTTGAGATTAGATCTTTCAAGAATTTAGCATATCTAGGCATTCCTGAAATCACATCAATGAAAGGAAGATTTACATTTATCTGTTTAAACATATCCAAGAATTTAGATTGCTCGGCTTCAAGTTTCTCTTTCTTCATTTTACTCGGGTAAGGAAGTGGTGGTTGGTATGGTTTAACATAAGGTTTATCTTTAATTGTGTTATCTTCATTAACCTTTTCAACTACCGGTTCTTTTTCCTTATCTTGATTAGGTTGTGGTTCTTGTGGAGTAGGAATAGCTTCATCAGAAGTTACAAGTATTTCAGGTGGTTTAAGTGTTGTACCACTTCTTGTGGTAATGGCTTTAGCTGTTTCATTCCGGGGGTTTGCATTTGTATCACTAGGTAAACTTCCCGGTTTTCTTTCACCTATTAACCTTGCTAGGTTACTTACTTCTTGTTCCATATTTTGAATAGAAGCTTGTTGATTTCTAAATGCTTGAGCATTTTGTTCATTAGTTTGTTTCTGAGATGTGAAAAACTGCGTTTGAGTTTCAACTAGCTTCGTCATCATATCTTCTAAATTCGGCTTTTTATCATCGGTTTGTTGTGGTGGTTTGTTTTGAAAATTAGGTCTTTGCTGATTGTAATTATTATTGGATACTTGTTGATTGCTAGGACCTTGTTGGTTGTTGTATGGAATATTTCAGTTATAATTCTGGTTTTGATTGTAAATCGGTCTTGGCGGTTGATAATTATTCTGATAATTATTTCCAGGCCTTTGGTTTATGTATGAAATATTCTCTCTTTGTTCCATTGTTAATTCAATACTGAGACAATCTTTTGTCAAATGTGGTCCTCCACACTGCTCACAACTAATTCGTATTGAGTGTATATCTTTAGTCATCTTTTCCATTCGTCTCTCGACAGCATCTATCTTTGCGGAAATGGAATCTAAGTCATGGCTAGAATCGGCTCTAGCTGCTTTAGATGATCTAACGATATCTTTTTCTTGGTGCCACTCATGTGAGTGGGAAGCAGTGTTATCAATAATTTTGTAAGCATCAGTTTCGGTTTTCTTCATAATGGAACCACCAGCTGCTATATCGATGTCTTTCCTTGTAGTGATGTTGCATCCTTGGTAGAATGTTTATACTATTTGACAGGTGTCTAAACCATGTTGCGGACATCCTCTTAATAACTTTCCAAATCTTGTCCAAGCCTCATATAGAGTTTCATTCGGTTTCTGTGTGAACGTAACAATTTTTGCTTGAAGTCTTACGGCTTTAGATGCAGGAAAGAATTGTTTAAGAAATTTTTCAACTAAAACGTCCCATGTATCAATCGCCACTTCAGGTAACGATTCCAACCAATCTTTGGCTTCTCCCTTTAAAGTCCAGGGAAATAACATGAGATATATCTGTTCATCCTCTACTTCTCGGATTTTAAATAGTGTGCAGATCCTATTAAAGGTACGTAGATGTTCATTTGGATCTTCCTTCGGCGCACCACTAAATTGGCATTGATTAGTCACCATGTGTAGAATTTGTCCTTTGATTTCATAATCTGGCGCATTAATGTCAGGATGAGTGATTGCGTGACCTTGGCCAGTGCGTTTAGCTCTCATTCGGTCTTCCATACTTAAAGGTTCCAGATTCTCCATAATTGAATTTGTTGAATCGGAATCACTAGAGGATTCTGATATAATGGTTCGTTCCTCAACAATCTCTGTTTGAATGATTGGTGGTTCCGGAGGAAAATTTAGTGGTTCAGGATCTATGAATCGTCCCTGAATATTCTCCGGATTCTCAATTGTGAGGTCGGGTTCAAAAAATGGATTATTGGAAATTTGAACTGGAGTACTTGGTCGACTGGATGACGATTCTAAAGAAAAATCAACGGCGGTAATATTTGCTAAATGTCTTGATCTAGTTACAGGTGGTGAACGTACAAAAGGTGGTGAACGTCTTGCTCGGTGCATTCACTGAATATCCTATTAGTTTTTAAAAGGAAAGAAAAATTATATAAGTTATCCAATCAATAGACTTTTCTGATTTTGCCCACGTTTCGAATAGCCAAAAGATGCAGCAGAGGGGCAGGATTCGTTTGGTCTCAATATAATTGATGACTGTTTGGCTCCAATAACCCGGTCCACGTACAAATCCAACTATTACTACGAACCAGAAAATTTTGATGTCTATCAATTTAACTACTTAAAATAAATTTTCGTAATTTTAAGAAATTTAGATAAGAAGTAGAATAAAAATCTATGTCCTAAAAACTAGAATGACGAGAAATAAGAAAGAAAAAGAGCGTGTCGGAAAAAGATCGAAAAATAAAAATAAGAAAGAAAAAGAGTGACTTATAGAACTTAAAAACACTAGACTAACCCAACCTTATTATTATCACTAACTTAAAATTATAATCGCAAATTGAGATTACTAATTGGAATGATAATTGATACATAGTAAAAGGTGTCTAAAAATATTAAAGCTTACAAGAAAAACTATATCCCAAATGGCAATAACTTAAAAAGAAACTAAAACTTAAAAAGGCGTCGCAAAATTCTAAAGTACTTAAATCTTAGTCTAAAGAAAAGCACTTAAGGGATTTTACGGCAAAGCCTAAAAATCTATAAATAAAAAAATAACTATGGCAAAAACTATGAATTAAAACTAAATACTAGCGAAAAATACAAAAGTTACGCTAAAACTATTAAAAGGGACAAAATATAAAAATATACAAAAAGTTGTAAAAAGTACAATTTTTATAAATATATTTTTTTATATTATTTATTTTATAAAACTATTAATTTTATATATATTAAACTAATTAAAACTAAATAAAATAAGAAAATTAAAACTAAATATTATACTAATAATACCCTAATTAGGGTTTAAATAATAATAATTAATTAATTACTCCGTATTAAATGCGAGATTAGGGTTTCAGTCACGGGTGTCAGAGCTGCTCCGCGAGTCGCGGTATTCGAGGCTGCAAACTCCGCGAGTCGCGGGGTTCTAATTTTCAACTCAGGTACAGTTTAAAATTCGATGCGTTTTTTGTTTTGTTTTATATTTTCTGTTTAAATAAAAATATTTAGATAATAAAAACTTATATTTAAAAACTAAAATAAAAATAGAACTACTTTATAATTTTAAAAATATCTTAAAAATAGATTTATATATATATTAATTTTTTTTTTAAATAAAAATATTTAAATAAAACTTATATTTTTATAAAATAAAAATAAAGAAACTTTATAAAACTTAAATATTTGACAAAATCTTAAAAAAAATATATAAATTTTTTTTTCTTTTTATATTTTCGAATAATAAAAAATGTATTTTTACAAAAGTGAATTTTAATAAAAGTAAACTAAAAATAAAAATCTTTTTTTTATAATTATTAGCGTTGCGCTTCCGGCTTTTAAGCTAGATTTCCCCGCAGTGGCGCCAAAAATACTTGATAGTTAAAGCTAAGGGGTATAAAATACTATTAAATTTTAGCAGAAAATACTATTAAATACGATACAATTTTACACAAGATATTTATTTATTTATTGAACGAATATACTTAAACCTTGCTACAACACTTATAGGCAGTGTACCTAATCGTAGAGTAGTGTAGTTTTTAGTAAGTCCGGTTCGTTCCACAGGGAATCTTTTTCACAAAGCTTAACGCTATATTAGTTTAAATTTATAAAAATACAAATATATATATTATTATTATAAAGGGGGGTTTTTTACCGTTTAATGACAGGTTTGTCGATTTTAAAACTTTAGTCGCAGTTAAAACCAAATGTAAAATATTAAATAAAAGACTTAATTTAAAGCGTAAAGTAAATAACGATAATGAAATTACGAATAATAAAAGTGCGATAAAATAAACTTGCGATAATTAAAAAGTACGATAATTAAAAGTGCAATTAAATACAATAACAATAAATAAAAGTGCTATAATTAGAAGTGCAATTAAATATAAAATAAAGGAAATTAAATATGAAATAAAAGAATTATGCTTATTTAAACTTTCGTAATCATGATGTTTGACGTGTTGATTTTAGTTTTATACCCATGGGTTAATTGTTCTTTGTCCTGGATTATTTAATATGTCCATACGGATTTGTCCATAATAGTCCATCAGTCATAAATATAAAGAGCGAAAGCCTTCGTCAAATTATTCTTATTCCCGAAGTCAAATATTCCAACTAATTGGGGATTCGAATTGTAACAAGGTTTTAATACTTTTTTAATGAATACACCAGGTTATCGACTGCGTGTAAACCAAGGTTTTACTACTTTGTTAACAATTACACCAATTACCCTTGAATGTAATTCACCCCTGTTTCAACAAGTCTATTAACTATTAATCCAGTTCCGTGTCCGGTAAAATGAATAATTATTGGTATTTATAGATATCCCGCCCACCGTACCCAGTCAAGCGTATGTGGTTATATATAAATACGTCGAATTATAAGTTTGTATATTAAATTAACAAGGTATTGTTTAGTTAATATAAAACCCATTAATAGCCCATAGTCTAATTTCCATAAGTGTCGTTCTTTTATCCAAACCCCAATTATGGTACAAAGCTCAATTACCCAATTTTAGTAATTAGCCCAACATCATGATTACTTCGGTATTAAATAAGCATAATAATAACTTAGCTACGAGACATTAATGTAAAAAGGTTGAACATAACTTACAATGATTAAAAATAGCGTAGCGTTACACGGACAGAATTTCGACTTACACCCTTACAACATTCGCTAACATACCCTTATTATTAGAATTAAAATTAAAATTAAAATTAAAATTAAAATATAAATTATAAATATAAATATTACGTATAGATAGATGGATGGATATATATTATGTTTTTTTACGATCAGAATGCGCGAGCTTTATAGGCAGTTTCGAAATTTGGGGCTCCGCGACTCGCGGTGTAGTGACCCGAACTTTTTCATGTTTATATATATTAATGGAGATTGATATTTACATGATTAAATGTTTCCAACATGTTAAGCAATCAAACTTGTTAAGACTTGATTAATTGAAATATGTTTCATATAGACAATTGACCACCCAAGTTGACCGGCGATTCACGAACGTTAAAACTTGTAAAAACGACATGACGATATATATATGGATATACATATGGTTAACATGAGATTATGATAAGTAAGTATCTCCATAAGTATATTAACAATGAGTTATATACATATAAACAAGACTACTAACTTAAGGATTTCGAAACGAGACATATATGTAACGATTATCGTTGTAACAACATTTAAATGTATATATATCATATTAAGATATATTAATATATCATAATATCATGATAATATAATAATTTAACATCTCATTAGATATAATAAACAATGGGTTAACAACATTAATTGAGATCGTTAACTTAAAGGTTTCAAAACAACACTTACATGTAACGACTAATGATGACTTAACGACTCAGTTAAAATGTATATACATGTAGTGTATTTAGATGTATTAAAATACGTTTGGAAGATTTCAAGACATATATCAAAACACTCATACTTAACGAAAATGGTTACAGTTACTTTCCCATTCTTTTCTTTCATCAAGAATTCTAGTCGTATTCTTACCCGTATTATACACAGCTTCAAAACGTACTTACTATGGGTATATACCAATAGGAACTAGCATGGGATTCCACTCTTGATTATGTCATGTATGAATAATCAATTTTAACTTCAACCATGAGCTAGTCAACTAACTAGAACTCCTTTTAACCCCACTCACCACTCACCAATTACCACTCATCATTCACTCCATTTCACTTCCAATTCTCTTTCTAATTCTCTCTCAACACACACACACACACACTATTATGAACGTATTTTTCCAGTAGTTAATCATCATCTTCATCAAAAATCACTTCAAGAATCAAGCTATAATCATCATAGGAAGAACACTTCAAGAACACTTCAAAAATCCCTTCAAGTTTACTAATTTACTTCCAAGCTTTCTAATCCATTCCAAGTAATCATCTAAGATCAAGAAACCTTTGTTATATACAGTAGGTTATCTTTCTTATTCAAGGTAATATTCATATTCAAACTTTGATTCAATTTATATAACTATAAACTATCTTAATTCGAGTAAAAATCTTACTTGAACTTGTTTTTGTGTCATGATCCTACTTCAAGAACTTTCAAGCCATCCAAGATCCTTTGAAGCTAGATCATTTCTTGTCACTTCCAGTAGGTTTACCTACTAAACTTGAGGTAGTAATGATGTTCATAACATCATTCGATTCATATATATAAAACTATCTTATTCGAAGGTTTAAACTCGTAATCACTAGAACATAGTTTAGTTAATTCTAAACTTGTTCGCAAACAAAAGTTAATCCTTCTAACTTGACTTTTAAAATTAACTAAACACATGTTCTATATCTATATGATATGCTAACTTAATGATTTAAAACCTGGAAACACGAAAAACACCGTAAAACCGGATTTACGCCGTCGTAGTAACACCGCGGGCTGTTTTGGGTTAGTTAATTAAAAACTATGATAAACTTTGATTTAAAAGTTGTTATTCTGAGAAAATGATTTTTATTATGAACATGAAACTATATCCAAAAATTATGGTTAAACTCAAAGTGGAAGTATGTTTTCTAAAATGGTCATCTAGACGTCGTTCTTTCGACTGAAATGACTACCTTTACAAAAACGACTTGTAACTTATTTTTCCGACTATAAACCTATACTTTTTCTGTTTAGATTCATAAAATAGAGTTCAATATGAAACCATAGCAATTTGATTCACTCAAAACGGATTTAAAATGAAGAAGTTATGGGTAAAACAAGATTGGATAATTTTTCTCATTTTAGCTACGTGAAAATTGGTAACAAATCTATTCCAACCATAACTTAATCAACTTGTATTGTATATTATGTAATCTTGAGATACCATATACACGTATACAATGTTTCTACCTATCATGTCGACACATCTATATATATTTCGGAACAACCATAGACACTCTATATGTGAATGTTGGAGTTAGCTATACAGGGTTGAGGTTGATTCCAAAATATATATAGTTTGATTTGTGATCAAAACTGAGATACGTATACACTGGGTCGTGGATTGATTCAAGATAATATTTATCGATTTATTTATGTACATCTAACTGTGGATAACTAGTTGTAGGTTACTAACGAGGACAGCTGACTTAATACACTCAAATCTTTAAAACATAATAAAAATGGTTGTAATTATATTTTGATCATACTTTGATATATATGTACATATTTGTATAGGTTTGTGAATCGATCCGTGGCCAAGTCTTATTTTCGAGGAAGGAAATATCTGTGAAAGTGAGTTATAGTCCCACTTTTAAAATCTAATATTTTTGAGATGAGAATACATGCAGGTTTTATAAATGATTTACAAAATAGACACAAGTACGTGAAACTACATTCTATGGTTGAATTATCGAAATCGAATATGCCCCTTTTTATTAAGTCTGGTAATCTAAGAATTAGGGAACAGACACCCTAATTGACGCGAATCCTAAAGATAGATCTATTGGGCCTAACAAACCCCATCCAAAGTACCGGATGCTTTAGTACTTCGAAATTTATATCATATCCGAAGGGTGTCCCGGAATGATGGGGATATTCTTATATATGCATCTTGTTAATGTCGGTTACCAGGTGTTCACCATATGAATGATTTTTATCTCTATGTATGGGATGTGTATTGAA
This sequence comes from Rutidosis leptorrhynchoides, assembly GCF_046630445.1. NCBI lineage: Eukaryota > Viridiplantae > Streptophyta > Magnoliopsida > Asterales > Asteraceae > Rutidosis > Rutidosis leptorrhynchoides. Next base: position 91,346,004 of record NC_092343.1, on the reverse strand, counting down.
ATATGAAATCTTGTGGTCTATTATTATGATTTGATATATATAGGTTAAACCTATAACTCACCAACATTTTTGTTGACATTTTAAGCATGTTTATTCTCAGGTGATTATTAAGAGCTTCCGCTGTCGCATACTTAAATAAGGACGAGATTTGGAGTCCATGCTTGTATGATATTGTGTAAAAACTGCATTCAAGAAACTTATTTTGTTGTAACATATTTGTATTGTAAACCATTATGTAATGGTCGTGTGTAAACAGGATATTTTAGATTATCATTATTTGATAATCTACGTAAAGCTTTTTAAACCTTTATTGATAAAATAAAGGTTATGGTTTGTTTTAAAATGAATGCAGTCTTTGAAAAACGTCTCATATAGAGGTCAAAACCTCGCGACAAAATCAATTAATATGGAACGTTTATAATCAATATGAACGGGACATTTCATTTGGTATCCGAGCGTTGGTCTTAGAGAACCAGAATTTTGCATTAGTGTGTCTTATCGAGTTTGTTAGGATGCATTAGTGAGTCTGGACTTCGACCGTGTTTACTTGAAAAATGATTGCTTAACAAATTTTGTTGGAAACTATATATTTTTACATGTGAATATTATGTGATATATTAATCTCTTAACGCGTTTGATATTATGTGATAGATGTCTACCTCTAGAACAAGTCCCATTGACTCACCTAATAATAATGAAGAGTCAAATGTAAATTGGAATGATTTGTGGACTGATTCACAAGTTCCCGAAGAGGAACCGGAAGAAGAGTCGGAACCAGAAGAAGAATCGGAACCGGAAGAAGAATCGGAACCGGATGAAGAAATAGAACCGGTGGGGGAAATAATAAAACGGTTAAGTAAAAGAAAATCCTTAACCAACCGACCAAGGTTAATTATGGTCAATGGTGTAGTGACTCGAACTTTTCCATGTTTATATATATTAATTGAGATTGATATTTACATGATTAAATGTTTCCAACATGTTAAGCAATCAAACTTGTTAAGACTTGATTAATTGAAATATGTTTCATATAGACAATTGACCACCCAAGTTGATCGGTGATTCACGAACGTTAAAACTTGTAAAAACTATATGATGACATATATATGGATATATATATATATATAGTTAACATGATACTATGATAATAAAACATATCATAAAGTATATTAACAATGAACTACATATGTAAAAACAAGACTACTAACTTAATTATTTTTAAACGAGACATATATGTAACGATTATCGTTGTAAAGACATTTAATATATATATATCATATTAAGAGATATTCATACATGATAATATCATGATAATATAATAATTTAAAATCTCATTTGATATTATAAACATTGGGTTAACAACATTTAACAAGATCGTTAACCTAAAGGTTTCAAAACAACACTTACATGTAACGACTAACGATGACTTAACGACTCAGTTAAAATGTATATACATGTAGTGTTTTAATATGTATTTATACACTTTTGAAAGACTTCAATACACTTATCAAACTACTTCTACTTAACAAAAATGCTTACAATTACATCCTCGTTCAGTTTCATCAACAATTCTACTCGTATGCACCCGTATTCGTACTCGTACAATACACATCTTTTAGATGTATGTACTATTGGTATATACACTCCAATGATCAGCTCTTAGCAGCCCATGTGAGTCACCTAACACATGTGGGAACCATCATTTGGCAACTAGCATGAAATATCTCATAAAATTACAAAAATATGAGTAATCATTCATGACTTATTTACATGAAAACAAAATTACATATCCTTTATATCTAATCCATACACCAACGACCAAAAACACCTACAAACACTTTCATTCTTCAATTTTCTTCATCTAATTGATCTCTCTCAAGTTCTATCTTCAAGTTCTAAGTGTTCTTCATAAATTCCAAAAGTTCTAGTTTCATAAAATCAAGAATACTTTCAAGTTTGCTAGCTCACTTCCAATCTTGTAAGGTGATCATCCAACCTCAAGAAATCTTTGTTTCTTACAGTAGGTTATCATTCTAATACAAGGTAATAATCATATTCAAACTTTGGTTCAATTTCTATAACTATAACAATCTTATTTCAAGTGATGATCTTACTTGAACTTGTTTTCGTGTCATGATTCTGCTTCAAGAACTTCGAGCCATCCAAGGATCCATTGAAGCTAGATCCATTTTTCTCTTTTCCAGTAGGTTTATCCAAGGAACTTAAGGTAGTAATGATGTTCTTAACATCATTCGATTCATACATATAAAGCTATCTTATTCGAAGGTTTAAACTTGTAATCACTAGAACATAGTTTAGTTAATTCTAAACTTGTTCACAAACAAAAGTTAATCCTTCTAACTTGACTTTTAAAATCAACTAAACACATGTTCTATATCTATATGATATGCTAACTTAATGATTTAAAACCTGGAAACACGAAAAACACCGTAAAACCGAATTTACGCCGTCGTAGTAACACCGCGGGCTGTTTTGGGTTAGTTAATTAAAAACTATGATAAACTTTGATTTAAAAGTTGTTATTCTGAGAAAATGATTTTTATTATGAACATGAAACTATATCCAAAAATTATGGTTAAACTCAAAGTGGAAGTATGTTTTCTAAAATGGTCATCTAGACGTCGTTCTTTCGACTGAAATGACTACCTTTACAAAAACGACTTGTAACTTATTTTTCCGACTATAAACCTATACTTTTTATGTTTAGATTCATAAAATAGAGTTCAATATGAAACCATAGCAATTTGATTCACTCAAAACGGATTTAAAATGAAGAAGTTATGGGTAAAACAAGATTGGATAATTTTTCTCATTTTAGCTACGTGAAAATTGGTAACAAATCTATTCCAACCATAACTTAATCAACTTGTATTGTATATTATGTAATCTTGAGATACCATAGACACGTATACAATGTTTCGACCTATCATGTCGACACATCTATATATATTTCGGAACAACCATAGACACTCTATATGTGAATGTTGGAGTTAGCTATACAGGGTTGAGGTTGATTCCAAAATATATATAGTTTGAGTTGTGATCAATACTGAGATACGTATACACTGGGTCGTGGATTGATTCAAGATAATATTTATCGATTTATTTCTGTACATCTAACTGTGGACAACTAGTTATAGGTTACTAACGAGGACAGCTGACTTAATAAACTTAAAACATCAAAATATATTAAAAGTGTTTGTAAATATATTTTGAACATACTTTGATATATATGTATATATTGTTATAGGTTCGTGAATCAACCAGTGGCCAAGTCTTACTTCCCGACGAAGTAAAAATCTGTGAAAGTGAGTTATAGTCCCATTTTTAAAATCTAATATTTTTGGGATGAGAATACATGCAGGTTTTATAAATGATTTACAAAATAGACACAAGTACGTGAAACTACATTCTATGGTTGAATTATCGAAATCGAATATGCCCCTTTTTATTAAGTCTGGTAATCTAAGAATTAGGGAACAGACACCCTAATTGACGCGAATCCTAAAGATAGATCTATTGGGCCTAACAAACCCCATCCAAAGTACCGGATGCTTTAGTACTTCGAAATTTATATCATATCCGAAGGGTGTCCTGGAATGATGGGGATATTCTTATATATGCATCTTGTTATTGTCGGTTACCAGGTGTTCACCATATGAATGATTTTTATCTCTATGTATGGGATGTGTATTGAAATATAAAATCTTGTGGTCTATTGTTACGATTTGATATATATAGGTTAAACCTATAACTCACCAACATTTTTGTTGACGTTTAAAGCATGTTTATTCTCAGGTGAATATTAAGAGCTTCCGCTGTTGCATACTAAAATAAGGACAAGATTTGGAGTCCATGTTTGTATGATATTGTGTAAAAACTGCATTCAAGAAACTGATTTCGATGTAACATATTTGTATTGTAAACCATTATGTAATGGTCGTGTGTAAACAGGATATTTTAGATTATCATTATTTGATAATCTACGTAAAGCTTTTTAAACCTTTATTTATGAAATAAAGGTTATGGTTTGTTTTAAAAATGAATGCAGTCTTTGAAAAACGTCTCATATAGAGGTTAAAACCTCGCAACGAAATCAATTAATATGGAACGTTTTTTAATCAATAAGAACGGGACATTTCAGTTGGTATCCGAGCGTTGGTCTTAGAGAACCAGAAAATTTGCATTAGTGTGTCTTATCGAGTTTGTTAGGATGCATTAGTGAGTCTGGACTTCGACCGTGTTTTCTTTAAAAATGATTGCTTAACATTTTTGTTGGAAACTATATATTTTTAACATATGAATATTATGTGATATATTAATCTCTTAACGTGTTTGATATTATGTGATAGATGTCTACCTCTAGAACAAGTCCCATTGACTCACCTAATAATAATGAAGAGTCAAATGTAAATTGGAATGATTCGTGGACTGATTCACAAGTTCCCGAAGAGGAACCGGAAGAAGAGTCGGAACCGGAAGAAGAATCGGAACCGGAAGAAGAATCGGAACCGGATGAAGAAATAGAACCGGTGGGGGAAATAATAAAACGGTTAAGTAAAAGAAAATCCTCAACCAACCGAGCAAAGTTAATTATGGTCAATGGTGTTTCCGCCAAGGAAGCAAAATATTGGGAGGATTACCAATTCTCCGATGAATCGGATTCCGACGAGAATTCCGATGATGTTATAGAAATTACCCCAACTGAATTTAAAAAGGCAAAAGAAAATAATAAGGGAAAGGGCATAAAAATAGAGAAATCTAATTCCAACCCCGATGAACTCTATATGTATCGTCAACCCCCGAAGTCCTTAAGTTGTAACAATGACCCGGGAACCTCTAAACCACCAGGTTTTTCTAAACCAATGTGGACAACGACGGCTCGTATTAGGGGAACATCATATATCCCTAGAAACTTGGCAAAACGAACCAAAACCGAAGAAGAAGAAACGAGCGAGTCGGAATAAGATAGTTGTATTCGTATGGTGTAATATATGTAATATAGTGTTCTTATGCTTTATGATATATGTAAAAATTGCTTGTATTAATAAGTATTTTTTTTATGAATCTAACTCTTGTCTATTTTACAGTTTAAAAACACAAAATGGATAGACAACCCAATATTTTAAGAGACCTACCCGGAGACATGATTGATGAAATCTTGTCTAGAGTCGGCCAGAATTCTTCGGCACAACTATTTAAGGCGAGATCAGTTTGTAAGACATTCGAAGAACGTTCCAAGAATGTCTTGGTTTATAAGAGACTTTCGTTTGAAAGATGGGGGATATCACATTGGGAAATCCATAAGTTACGATGTGTTTACTTTGACGCATATATTGCGGGGAACCCAAATGCTATTTTACGCAATGGGTTAAGAAATTATTTTGACTCAATATATCCGAATATTGGACTTCGTGATTTAGAAAAAGTGGCTAACATGCAACATAAAGAAGCATGTTATGCTTACAGATTAGTAATGTTCGCTTCTCACCAAAGTGAGAACAAGAACATCGGCCTACAACTATTAAACAAAACGTTCCCACAAGTGACGGAGTCGGTAATTGGGGTAAGAAATGAGGTTTTTAGATTGTTACGGGACTGTTGGACATTACGTAACCCTCGTCCCTTTGACGACGTTACAACACGCTGTCTTATCAACGGCCATAACGGTTATGTTCCACAAGACCAAGGATGGGAAGTAATCCTAGTAAAACCAGAATGCATGACTTGTTTCTGGACGTATGAATTACGTGTCTTTATTGCCTTTGCTGAACGACTTGTGTACTAGCTAGAATTATCTTCACAACCATCTTGTATCAAATTTATTGTGTGCTATATTTCATGCTATATGTAAAATAAGCGGTATTGTAAGTTTGTAAAATATTGTGTAAAAGTTTGAACGCGAAATATTATTATGATCAGTTTTTAATATAGAATTGTAGTAGTTGAATTGTATATTAGCTGCTAAGTATGAACTTAACGGGTAGGTACTACCCGAATTTAAACTTATAAAACGCTAATATGAAGAAAAAGCTTTTATAAATGAGTTCATATTATGCTACGAAATACTATTAACTACTCTTAATATTCTGTATGATTAACTTGTTCCATTTGACTATTTTGAAGGAAATGGCACCGACTACTCGACACACCGTGAATATGAATGAAGAGGAATTCCGTACTTTTCTAGCTTCAAATATAGCCGCAGTACAGGCTGCGCTACATACCAACAATAACCTTGGATCTAGCAGTACAGGAAATCGTGTAGGATGCACCTACAAAGAATTCACTGCCTGCAAACCTTTGGAATTTGATGGAACCGAAGGACCGATCAGATTGAAATGGTGGACCGAGAAGGTCGAATCGGTGTTTGCCATAAGTAAGTGTACTGAAGAGGACAAAGTAAAGTACGCTACGCATACCTTCACAGGCTCTGCGTTAACATGGTGGAATACCTATCTAGAGCAAGTGGGACAAGACGATGCGTACGCACTACCGTGGTCAGCATTCAAGCACTTGATGAACGAGAAGTACCGTCCCAGAACCGAGGTCAATAAGCTCAAGACAGAACTTAGAGGGTGAAATGTCCCGTTCTTATTGATTAAAAACGTTCCATATTAATTGATTTCGTTGCGAGGTTTTGACCTCTATATGAGACGTTTTTCAAAGACTGCATTCATTTTTAAAACAAACCATAACCTTTATTTTATAAATGAAGGTTTAAAAAGCTTTACGTAGATTATCAAATAACGATAATCTAAAATATCCTGTTTACACACGACCATTACATAATGGTTTATAATACAAATATGTTACATCGAAATCAGTTTCTTGAATGCAGTTTTTACACAATATCATACAAACATGGACTCCAAATCTTGTCCTTATTTTAGTATGCAACAGCGGAAGCTCTTAATATTCACCTGAGAATAAACATGTTTTAAATGTCAACAAAAATGTTGGTGAGTTATAGGTTTAACCTATATATATCAAATCGTAACAATAGACCACAAGATTTCATATTTCAATACACATCCCATACATAGAGATAAAAATCATTCATATGGTGAACACCTGGTAACCGACATTAACAAGATGCATATATAAGAATATCCCCATCATTCCGGGACACCCTTCGGATATGATATAAATTTCGAAGTACTAAAGCATCCGGTACTTTGGATGGGGTTTATTAGGCCCAATAGATCTATCTTTAGGATTCGCGTCAATTAGGGTGTCTGTTCCCTAATTCTTAGATTACCAGACTTAATAAAAAGGGGCATATTCGATTTCGATAATTCAACCATAGAATGTAGTTTCACGTACTTGTGTCTATTTTGTAAATCATTTATAAAACCTGCATGTATTCTCATCCCAAAAATATTAGATTTTAAAAGTGGGACTATAACTCACTTTCACAGATTTTTACTTCGTCGAGAAGTAAGACTTGGCCACTGTTGATTCACGAACCTATAACAATATATACATATATATTAAAGTATGTTCAAAATATATTTACAACACTTTTAATATATTTTGATGTTTTAAGTTTATTAAGTCAGCTGTCCTCGTTAGTAACCTACAACTAGTTGTCCACAGTTAGATGTACAGAAATAAATTGATAAATATTATCTTGAATCAATCCACGACCCAGTGTATACGTATCTCAGTATTTATCACAACTCAAACTATATATATTTTGGAATCAACCTCAACCCTGTATAGCTAACTCCAACATTCACATATAGAGTGTCTATGGTTGTTCCGAAATATATATAGATGTGTCGACATGATAGGTCGAAACATTGTATACGTGTCTATGGTATCTCAAGATTACATAATATACAATACAAGTTGATTAAGTTATGGTTGGAATAGATTTGTTACCAATTTTCACGTAGCTAAAATGAGAAAAATTATCCAATCTTGTTTTACCCATAACTTCTTCATTTTAAATCCGTTTTGACTGAATCAAATTGCTATGGTTTCATATTGAACTCTATTTTATGAAACTAAACAGAAAAAGTATAGGTTTATAGTCAGAAAAATAAGTTACAAGTCGTTTTTGTAAAGGTAGTCATTTTAGTCGAAAGAACGACGTCTAGATGACCATTTTAGAAAACATACTTCCACTTTGAGTTTAACCATAATTTTTGGATATAGTTTCATGTTCATAATAAAAATTATTTTCTCAGAATAACAACTTTTGAATCAAAGTTTATCATAGTTTTTAATTAACTAACCCAAAACAGCCCGCGGTGTTACTACGACGGCGTAAATCCGGTTTTACGGTGTTTTTCGTGTTTCCAGGTTTTAAATCATTAAGTTAGCATATCATATAGATATAGAACATGTGTTTAGTTAATTTTAAAAGTCAAGTTAGAAGGATTAACTTTTGTTTGCGAACAAGTTTAGAATTAACTAAACTATGTTCTAGTGATTACGAGTTTAAACCTTCGAATAAGATAGTTTTATATATATGAATCGAATGATGTTATGAACATCATTACTACCTCAAGTTTAGTAGGTAAACCTACTGGAAGTGACAAGAAATGATCTAGCTTCAAAGGATCTTGGATGGCTTGAAAGTTCTTGAAGTAGGATCATGACACAAAAATAAGTTCAAGTAAGATTTTTACTCGAATTAAGATAGTTTATAGTTATAGAAATTGAATAAAAGTTTGAATATGAATATTACCTTGAATAAGAAAGATAACCTACTGTATATAACAAAGGTTTCTTGATCTTAGATGATTACTTGGAATGGATTAGAAAGCTTGGAAGTAAATTAGTAAACTTGAAGGGATTTTTGAAGTGTTCTTGAAGTGTTCTTCCTATGATGATTATAGCTTGATTCTTGAAGTGATTTTTGATGAAGATGATGATTAACTACTGGAAAAATACGTTCATAATAGTGTGTGTGTGTTGAGAGAGAATTAGAAAGAGAATTGGAAGTGAAATGGAGTGAATGATGAGTGGTAATTGGTGAGTGGTGAGTCGGGTTAAAAGGAGTTCTAGTTATTTGACTAGCTCATGGTAGAAGTTAAAATTGATTAGTCATACATGAAATAATCAAGAGTGGAATCCCATGCTAGTTCCTATTGGTATATACCCATAGTAAGTACGTTTTGAAGCTGTGTATAATACGGGTAAGAATACGACTAGAATTCTTGATGAAAGAAAAGAATGGGAAAGTAACTGTAACCATTTTCATTAAATATGAGTGTTTTGATATATGTCTTGAAGTCTTCCAAAAGTATTTTAATACATCTAAATACACTACATGTATATACATTTTAACTGAGTCGTTAAGTCATCGTTAGTCGTTACATGTAAGTGTTGTTTTGAAACCTTTAAGTTAACGATCTCAATTAATGTTGTTAACCCATTGTTTATTATATCTAATGAGATGTTAAATTATTATATTATCATGATATTATGATATATTAATATATCTTAATATGATATATATACATTTAAATGTCGTTACAACGATAATCGTAACATATATGTCTCGTTTCGAAATCCTTAAGTTAGTAGTCTTGTTTATATGTATATAACTCATTGTTAATATACTTATGGAGGTACTTACTTATCATAATCTCATGTTAACCATATGTATATCCATATATATATCGTCATGTCGTTTTTACAAGTTTTAACGTTCGTGAATCGCCGGTCAACTTGGGTGGTCAATTGTCTATATGAAACATATTTCAATTAATCAAGTCTTACCAAGTTTGATTGTTTAACATGTTGGAAACATTTAATCATGTAAATATCAATCTCAATTAATATATATAAACATGGAAAAGTTCGGGTCACTACAGTACCTACCCGTTAAATAAATTTCGTCTCGAAATTTTAAGCTGTTGAAGGTGTTGACGAATCTTCTGGAAATAGATGTGGGTATTTCTTCTTCATCTGATCTTCACGATCCCAGGTGAACTCGGGTCCTCTACGAGCATTCCATCGAATCTTAACAATTGGTATCTTGTTTTGCTTAAGTCTTTTAACCTCACGATCCATTATTTCGACGGGTTCTTCGATGAATTGGAGTTTTTCGTTGATTTGGATTTCATCTAACGGAATAGTGAGATCTTCTTTAGCAAAACATTTCTTCAAATTCGAGACGTGGAAAATGTTATGTACAGCCGCGAGTTGTTGAGGTAACTCAAGTCGGTAAGCTACTGGTCCGACACGATCAATAATCTTGAATGGTCCAATATACATTGGATTTAATTTCTCTCGTTTACCAAATCGAACAACGCCTTTCCAAGGTGCAACTTTAAGCATGACCATCTCTCCAATTTCAAATTCTATATCTTTTCTTTTAATGTCAGCGTAGCTCTTTTGTCGACTTTGGGCGGTTTTCAACCGTTGTTGAATTTGGATGATCTTCTCGGTAGTTTCTTGTATAATCTCCGGACCCGTAATCTGTCTATCCCCCACTTCACTCCAACAAATCGGAGACCTGTACTTTCTACCATAAAGTGCTTCAAACGGCGCCATCTCAATGCTTGAATGGTAGCTGTTGTTGTAGGAAAATTCTGCTAACGGTAGATGTCGATCCCAACTGTTTCCGAAATCAATAACACATGCTCGTAGCATGTCTTCAAGCGTTTGTATCATCCTTTCGCTCTGCCCATCAGTTTGTGGATGATAGGCAGTACTCATGTCTAGACGAGTTCCTAATGCTCGCCGTAATGTCTGCCAGAATCTTGAAATAAATCTGCCATCCCTATCAGAGATAATAGAGATTGGTATTCCTTGTCTGGAGACGACTTCCTTCAAATATAGTCGTGCTAACTTCTCCATCTTGTCATCTTCTCTTATTGGCAGGAAGTGTGCTGATTTGGTGAGACGATCAACTATTACCCAAATAGTATCAAAACCACTTGCAGTCCTTGGCAATTTAGTGATGAAATCCATGGTAATGTTTTCCCATTTCCATTCTGGGATTTCGGGTTGTTGAATTAGACCTGATGGTTTCTGATGCTCCGCTTTGACCTTAGAACACGTCAAACATTCTCCTACGTATTTAGCAACATCGACTTTCATACCCGGCCACCAAAAATGTTTCTTGAGATCCTTGTACATCTTCCCCGTTCCAGGATGTATTGAGTATCTGGTTTTATGAGCTTCTCTAAGTACCATTTCTCTCATATCTCCAAATTTTGGTACCCAAATCCTTTCAGCCCTATACCGGATTCCGTCTTCCCGAATATTAAGATGCTGCTCCGATCCTTTGGGTATTTCATCCTTTAAATTTTCTTCTTTTAAAACTCCTTGTTGCGCCTCCTTTATTTGAGTAGTAAGGTTATTATGAATCATTATATTCATAGATTTTACTCGAATGGGTTTTCTGTCCTTCCTGCTCAAGGCATCGGCTACCACATTTTCCTTCCCCGGGTGGTAACGAATCTCAAAATCGTAATCATTCAATAATTCAATCCACCTACGCTGCCTCATATTCAGTTGTTTCTGATTAAATATGTGTTGAAGACTTTTGTGGTCAGTATATATAATACTTTTGACCCCATATAAGTAGTGCCTCCAAGTCTTTAATGCAAAAACAATCACGCCTAATTCCAAATCATGCGTCGTATAATTTTGTTCGTGAATCTTCAATTGTCTAGACGCATAAGCAATCACCTTCGTTCGTTGCATTAATACACAACCGAGACCTTGCTTTGATGCGTCACAATAAATCACAAAATCATCATTCCCTTCAGGCAATGACAATATAGGTGCCGTAGTTAGCTTTTTCTTCAATAACTGAAACGCTTTCTCTTGTTCATCATTCCATTCAAATTTCTTCCCTTTATGCGTTAATGCAGTCAAGGGTTTTGCTATTCTGGAAAAGTCTTGGATGAACCTTCTGTAGTAACCAGCTAGTCCTAAAAACTGGCGTATGTGTTTCGGAGTTTTCGGGGTTTCCCACTTTTCAACAGTTTCTATCTTTGCCGGATCCACCTTAATACCTTTTTTGTTCACTATGTGACCGAGGAATTGAACTTCTTCCAACCAAAATGCACACTTTGAAAATTTAGCGTACAATTCTTCCTTCCTCAATACTTCTAACACCTTTCTCAAATGTTCACCGTGTTCTTGGTCATTCTTTGAGTAAATAATTATGTCATCAATGAAAACAATGACAAACTTGTCAAGGTATGGTCCACACACTCGGTTCATAAGGTCCATGAACACAGCTGGTGCATTAGTTAAACCAAATGGCATGACCATAAACTCGTAATGACCGTAACGTGTTCTGAAAGCAGTCTTTGGAATATCATCTTCTTTCACCCGCATTTGATGATACCCGGAACGTAAGTCAATCTTTGAATAAACAGACGAGCCTTGTAGTTGATCAAATAATTCGTCGATTCTCGGTAGTGGGTAGCGGTTCATGATGGTAAGTTTGTTCAACTCTCGGTAGTCGATACACAACCTGAATGTACCATCTTTCTTCTTGACAAACAAAACAGGAGCTCCCCACAGTGATGTGCTTGGTCGAATGAAACCATGCTCTAAAATTTCTTGTAATTGGCTTTGCAGTTCTTTCATCTCGCTGGGCGCAAGTCTGTAAGGAGCACGAGCTATTGGTGCAGCTCCTGGTACAAGATCTATTTGAAATTCAACGGATCGATGTGGGGGTAATCCTGGTAATTCTTTCGGAAATACATCGGGAAATTCTTTTGCGACGGGAACATCATTGATGCTCTTTTCTTCAGTTTGTACTTTCTCGACGTGTGCTAGAACAGCATAGCAACCTTTTCTTATTAGTTTTTGTGCCTTCAAATTACTAATAAGATGTAGCTTCGTGTTGCCCTTTTCTCCGTACACCATTAAGGGTTTTCCTTTTTCTCGTATAATGCGAATTGCATTTTTGTAACAGACGATCTCTGCTTTCACTTCTTTCAACCAGTCCATACCGATTATCACATCAAAACTCCCTAACTCTACTGGTATCAAGTCAATCTTAAATGTTTCGCTAACCAGTTTAATTTCTCGATTCCGACATATATTATCTGCTGAAATTAATTTACCATTTGCTAATTCGAGTAAAAATTTACTATCCAAAGGCGTCAATGGACAACTTAATTTAGCACAAAAATCTCTACTCATATAGCTTCTATCCGCACCCGAATCAAATAAAACGTAAGCAAATTTATTGTCAATAAGAAACGTACCCGTAACAAGCTCCGGGTCTTCCTGTGCCTCTGCCGCATTAATATTGAAAACTCTTCAGCGGCCTTGTCCATTCGTGTTCTCCTGGTTCGGGCAATTTCTAATAATGTGGCCCGGTTTTCCACATTTATAACAAACTACATTGGCATAACTTGCTCCGACACTCTTGCTCCGCCATTACTCGTTCCGACACCATTTGTTCCTTTCGTTCTATTAACCCCTGGTCCGTAGACCTCACACTTCGCCACGCTATGACCGTTTCTTTTACACTTGTTGCAAAATTTGGTGCAGAACCCCGAGTGATACTTTTCACACCTTTGGCATAGCTGCTTCTAATTGTTGTTGTTGTTGCGGTTATTATTGTTGTTGGGATGATTGTTGTAGTTGCTGTTGTTTTTGTTGTTGTTATTGTTGTTGGGCCGTTTGTTGTAGTTGCGATTGATGTTGCGATTGTTGGGATAATTGTTACGATTATTGTTGTAATTGCTGTTGTTGTTGTATTGGTGATTCTTATCACCGTTTTCCTCCCACTTTCTTTTGACTTGCTTCACATTGGCCTCTTCAGCAGTCTGTTCTTTAATTCTTTCTTCAATCTGTTTCATTAGTTTGTGAGCCATTCTACATGCCTGTTGTATGGAGTCGGGCTCGTGTGAACTTATATCTTCTTGGATTCTTTCCGATAATCCTTTCACAAACGCGTCGATCTTCTCTTCCTCGTCTTCGAATGCTCCCGGACACAATAGGCACAATTCTGTGAATCGTCTTTCGTACGTGGTAATATCAAATCCTTGGGTTCGTAACCCTCTAAGTTCTGTCTTGAGCTTATTGACCTCGGTTCTGGGACGGTACTTCTCGTTCATCAAGTGCTTGAATGCTGACCACGGTAGTGCGTACGCATCGTCTTGTCCCACTTGCTCTAGATAGGTATTCCACCATGTTAACGCAGAACCTGTGAAGGTATGCGTAGCGTACTTCACTTTGTCCTCTTCAGTACACTTACTTATGGCAAACACCGATTCGACCTTCTCGGTCCACCGTTTCAATCCGATCGGTCCTTCGGTTCCATCAAATTCCAAAGGTTTGCAGGCAGTGAATTCTTTGTAGGTGCATCCTACACGATTTCCTGTACTACTAGATCCAAGGTTATTGTTGGTATGTAGCGCAGCCTGTACTGCGGCTATGTTTGAAGCTAGAAAAGTACGGAATTCCTCTTCATTCATATTCACGGTGTGTCGAGTAGTCGGTGCCATTTCCTTTAAAATAGTCAAATGGAACAAGTTAATCATACAGAATATTAAGAGTAGTTAATAGTATTTCGTAGCATAATATGAACTCATTTATAAAAGCTTTTTCTTCATATTAGCGTTTTATAAGTTTAAATTCGGGTAGTACCTACCCGTTAAGTTCATACTTAGTAGCTAATATACAATTCAACTACTACAATTCTATATGAAAAACTGATTATAATAATATTTCGCATTCAAACTTTTATACAATATTTTACAAACTTACAATACCGCTTATTTTACATAAAGCATGAAATATAGCACACAATAACTTTGATACAAGATAGTTGTGAAGATAATTCTAGCTAGTACACAAGTCGTTCAGCAAAGACAATAAAGACACGTAATTCATACTTCCAGAAACAAGTCATGCATTCTGGTTTTACTAGGACTACTTCCCATCCTTGGTCTTGTGGAACATAACCGTTATGGCCGTTGATAAGACAGCGTGTTGTAACGTTGTCAAAGGGACGAGGGTTACGTAATGTCCAACAGTCCCGTAACAATCTAAAAACCTCATTTCTTACCCCAATTACCGACTCCGTCACTTGTGGGAACGTTTTGTTTAATAGTTGTAGGCCGATGTTCTTGTTCTCACTTTGGTGAGAAGCGAACATTACTAATCCGTAAGCATAACATGCTTCTTTATGTTGCATGTTAGCCACTTTTTCTAAATCACGAAGTCCAATATTCGGATATATTGAGTCAAAATAATTTCTTAACCCATTGCGTAAAATAGCATTTGGGTTCCCCGCAATATATGCGTCAAAGTAAACACATCGTAACTTATGGATTTCCCAATGTGATATCCCCCATCTTTCGAACAAAAGCCTTTTATAAACCAAGGCACTCTTGGAACGTTCTTCGAATGTCTTACAAACTGATCTCGCCTTAAATAGTTGTGCCGAAGAATTCCGACCGACTCTAGACAAGATTTCATCAATCATGTCTCCGGGTAGGTCTCTTAAAATATTGGGTTGTCTATCCATTTTGTGTTTTTATACTGTAAAATAGACAAGAGTTAGATTCATAAAAAAAATACTTATTAATACAAGCAATTTTTACATATATCATAAAGCATAAGCACACTATATTACATATATTACACCACACGAATACAACTATCTTATTCTGACTCGCTTGTTTCTTCTTCTTCGGTTTTGGTTCGTTTTGCCAAGTTTCTAGGGATATATGATGTTCCCCTAATACGAGCTGTCGTTTTCCACATTGGTTTAGAAAAACCTGGTGGTTTAGAGGTTCCCGGGTCATTGTTACAACTTAAGGACTTCGGGGGTTGACGATACATATAAAGTTCATCGGGGTTGGAATTAGATTTCTCTATTTTTATGCCCTTTCCCTTATTATTTTCTTTTGCCTTTTTAAATTCAGTTGGGGTAATTTCTATAACATCATCGGAATTCTCGTCAGAATCCGATTCATCGGAGAATTGGTAATCCTCTCAATATTTTGCTTCCTTAGCGGAAACACCATTGACCATAATTAACCTTGGTCGGTTGGTTGAGGATTTTCTTAAACTTAACAGTTTTATTATTTCCCCCACCGGTTCTATTTCTTCATCCGGTTCCGATTCTTCTTCCGGTTCCGATTCTTCTTCTGGTTCCGACTCTTCTTCCTGTTCCTCTTCGGGAACTTGTGAATCAGTCCACGAATCATTCCAATTTACATTTGACTCTTCATTATTATTAGGTGAGTCAATGGGACTTGTTCTAGAGGTAGACATCTATCACATAATATCAAATGCGTTAAGAGATTAATATATCACATAATATTCACATGTTAAAAATATATAGTTTCCAACAAAATTTGTTAAGCAATCATTTTTCAAGTAAACACGGTCGAAGTCCAGACTCAATAATGCATCCTAACAAACTCGATAAGACACACTAATGCAAAATTCTAGTTCTCTAAGACCAACGCTCGGATACCAACTGAAATGTCCCGTTCTTATTGATTAAAAACGTTCCATATTAATTGATTTCGTTGCGAGGTTTTGACCTCTGTAGGAGACGTTTTTCAAAGACTGCATTCATTTTTAAAACAATCCATAACCTTTATTTTATAAATGAAGGTTTAAAAAGCTTTACATAGATTATCAAATAATGATAATCTAAAATATCCTGTTTACACACGACCATTACATAATGGTTTACAATACAAATATGTTACATCGAAATCAGTTTCTTGAATGCAGTATTTACACAATATCATACAAACATGGACTCTAAATCTTGTCCTTATTTTAGTATGCAACAGCGGAAGCTCTTAATATTCACCTGAGAATAAACATGCTTTAAACGTCAACAAAAATGTTGGTGAGTTATAGGTTTAACCTATATATATCAAATCGTAACAATAGACCACAAGATTTCATATTTCAATACACATCCCATACATAGAGATAAAAATCATTCATATGGTGAACACCTGGTAACCGACATTAACAAGATGCATATATAAGAATATCCCCATCATTCCGGGACACCCTTCGGATATGATATAAATTTCGAAGTACTAAAGCATCCGGTACTTTGGATGGGGTTTATTAGGCCCAATAGATCTATCTTTAGGATTCGCGTCAATTAGGGTGTCTGTTCCCTAATTCTTAGATTACCAGACTTAATAAAAAGGGGCATATTCGATTTCGATAATTCAACCATAGAATGTAGTTTCACGTACTTGTGTCTATTTTGTAAATCATTTATAAAACCTGCATGTATTCTCATCCCAAAAATATTAGATTTTAAAAGTGGGACTATAACTCACTTTCACAGATTTTTACTTCGTCGAGAAGTAAGACTTGGCCACTGTTGATTCACGAACCTATAACAATATATACATATATATTAAAGTATGTTCAAAATATATTTACAACACTTTTAATATATTTTGATGTTTTAAGTTTATTAAGTCAGCTGTCCTCGTTAGTAACCTACAACTAGTTGTCCACAGTTAGATGTACAGAAATAAATCGATAAATATTATCTTGAATCAATCCACGACCCAGTGTATACGTATCTCAGTATTGATCACAACTTAAACTATATATATTTTGGAATCAACCTCAACCCTGTATAGCTAACTCCAACATTCACATATAGAGTGTCTATGGTTGTTCCGAAATATATATAGATGTGTCGACATGATAGGTCGAAACATTGTATATGTGTCTATGGTATCTCAAGATTACATAATATACAATACAAGTTGATTAAGTTATGGTTGGAATAGATTTGTTACCAATTTTCACGTAGCTAAAATGAGAAAAATTATCCAATCTTGTTTTACCCATAACTTCTTCATTTTAAATCCGTTTTGAGTGAATCAAATTGCTATGGTTTCATATTGAACTCTATTTTATGAATCTAAATAGAAAATGTATAGGTTTATAGTCGGAAAAATAAGTTACAAGTCCTTTTTGTAAAGGTAGTCATTTCAGTCGAAAGAACGACGTCTAGATGACCATTTTAGAAAACATACTTCCACTTTGAGTTTAACCATAATTTTTGGATATAGTTTCATGTTCATAATAAAAATCATTTTCTCAGAATAACAACTTTTAAATCAAAGTTTATCATAGTTTTTAATTAACTAACCCAAAACAGCCCGCGGTGTTACTACGACGGCGTAAATCCGGTTTTACGGTGTTTTTCGTGTTTCCAGGTTTTAAATCATTAAGTTAGCATATCATATAGATATAGAACATGTGTTTAGTTAATTTTAAAAGTCAAGTTAGAAGGATTAACTTTTGTTTGCGAACAAGTTTAGAATTAACTAAACTATGTTCTAGTGATTACGAGTTTAAACCTTCGAATAAGATAGTTTTATATATATGAATCGAATGATGTTATGAACATCATTACTACCTCAAGTTTAGTAGGTAAACCTACTGGAAGTGACAAGAAATGATCTAGTTTCAAAGGATCTTGGATGGCTTGAAAGTTCTTGAAGTAGGATCATGACACAAAAATAAGTTCAAGTAAGATTTTTACTCGAATTAAGATAGTTTATAGTTATAGAAATTGAATCAAAGTTTGAATATGAATATTACCTTGAATAAGAAAGATAACCTACTGTATATAACAAAGGTTTCTTGATCTTAGATGATTACTTGGAATGGATTAGAAAGCTTGGAAGTAAATTAGTAAACTTGAAGGGATTTTTGAAGTGTTCTTGAAGTGTTCTTCCTATGATGATTATAGCTTGATTCTTGAAGTGATTTTTGATGAAGATGATGATTAACTACTGGAAAAATACGTTCATAATAGTGTGTGTGTGTGTTGAGAGAGAATTAGAAAGAGAATTGGAAGTGAAATGGAGTGAATGATGAGTGGTAATTGGTGAGTGGTGAGTGGGGTTAAAAGGAGTTCTAGTTAGTTGACTAGCTCATGGTAGAAGTTAAAATTGATTAGTCATACATGACATAATCAAGAGTGGAATCCCATGCTAGTTCCTATTGGTATATACCCATAGTAAGTACGTTTTGAAGCTGTGTATAATACGGGTAAGAATACGACTAGAATTCTTGATGAAAGAAAAGAATGGGAAAGTAACTGTAACCATTTTCGTTAAATATGAGTGTTTTGATATATGTCTTGAAGTCTTCCAAAAGTTTTTAATACATCTAAATACACTACATGTATATACATT
This sequence comes from Rutidosis leptorrhynchoides, assembly GCF_046630445.1. Taxonomy (NCBI): domain Eukaryota; kingdom Viridiplantae; phylum Streptophyta; class Magnoliopsida; order Asterales; family Asteraceae; genus Rutidosis; species Rutidosis leptorrhynchoides. Next base: position 91,326,838 of record NC_092343.1, on the reverse strand, counting down.
TTAACTGAGTCGTTAAGTCATCGTTAGTCGTTACATGTAAGTGTTGTTTTGAAACCTTTAAGTTAACGATCTCAATTAATGTTGTTAACCCATTGTTTATTATATCTAATGAGATGTTAAATTATTATATTATCATGATATTATGATATATTAATATATCTTAATATGATATATATACATTTAAATGTCGTTACAACGATAATCGTTACATATATGTCTCGTTTCGAAATCCTTAAGTTAGTAGTCTTGTTTATATGTATATAACTCATTGTTAACATACTTATGGAGGTACTTACTTATCATAATCTCATGTTAACCATATGTATATCCATATATATATATCGTCATGTCGTTTTTACAAGTTTTAACGTTCGTGAATCGCCGGTCAACTTGGGTGGTCAATTGTCTATATGAAACATATTTCAATTAATCAAGTCTTAACAAGTTTGATTGCTTAACATGTTGGAAACATTTAATCATGTAAATATCAATCTCAATTAATATATATAAACATGGAAAAGTTCGGGTCACTACAGAGGGTTACGAACCCAAGGATTTGATATTACCACGTACGAAAGACGATTCACAGAATTGTGCCTATTGTGTCCGGGAGCATTCGAAGATGAGGAAGAGAAGATCGACGCGTTTGTGAAAGGATTACCGGAAAGAATCCAAGAAGATATAAGTTCACACGAGCCCGCCTCCATACAACAGGCATGTAGAATGGCTCACAAACTAGTGAACCAGATTGAAGAAAGAATTAAAGAACAGACTGCTGAAGAGGCCAATGTGAAGCAAGTTAAAAGAAAGTGGGAGGAAAACGGTGATAAGAATCACCAATACAACAACAACAGCAATTACAACAATAATCGCAACAATTATCCCAACAATCGCAACATCAATCGCAACTACAACAAACGGCCCAACAACAACAACAACAACAACAACAACAGCAGCAACTACAACAATCATCCCAACAACAATAATAACCGCAACAACAACAATCAGAAGCAGCTATGCCAAAGGTGTGAAAAGTATCACTCGGGGTTCTGCACCAAATTTTGCAACAAGTGTAAAAGAAATGGTCATAGCGCGGCGAAGTGTGAGGTCTACGGACCAAGGGTTAATAGAACAAAAGGAACAAATGGTGTCGGAACGAGTAATGGTGGAGCAAGTAGTGTCGGAGCAAGTTATGCCAATGTAGTTTGTTATAAATGTGGAAAACCGGGCCACATTATTAGAAATTTCCCGAACCAGGAGAACACGAATGGACAAGGCCGCGGAAGAGTTTTCAATATTAATGCGGCAGAGGCACAGGAAGACCCGGAGCTTGTTACGGGTACGTTTCTTATTGACAATAAATCTGCTTACGTTTTATTTGATTCGGGTGCGGATAGAAGCTATATGAGTAGAGATTTTTGTGCTAAGTTAAGTTGTCCATTGACGCCTTTGGATAGTAAATTTTTACTCGAATTAGCAAATGGTAAATTAATTTCAGCAGATAATATATGTCGGAATCGAAAAATTAAACTGGTTAGCGAAACATTTAAGATTGACTTGATACCAGTAGAGTTAGGGAGTTTTGATGTGATAATCGGTATGGATTGGTTGAAAGAAGTGAAAGCAGAGATCGCTTGTTACAAAAATGCAATTCGCATTATACGAGAAAAAGGAAAACCCTTAATGGTGTACGGAGAAAAGGGCAACACGAAGCTACATCTTATTAATAATTTGAAGGCACAAAAACTAATAAGAAAAGGTTACTATGCTGTTCTAGCACACGTCGAGAAAGTACAAACTGAAGAAAAGAGCATCAATGATGTTCCCGTCGCAAAAGAATTTCCCGATGTATTTCCGAAAGAATTACCGGGATTACCCCCACATCGATCCGTTGAATTTCAAATAGATCTTGTACCAGGAGCTGCACCAATAGCTCGTGCTCCTTACAGACTCGCACCCAGCGAGATGAAAGAACTGCAAAGCCAATTACAAAAACTTTTAGAGCATGGTTTCATTCGACCAAGCACGTCACCGTGGGGAGCTCCTATTTTGTTTGTCAAGAAGAAAGATGGTACATTCAGGTTGTGTATCGACTACCGAGAGTTGAACAAACTTACCATCAAGAACCGCTACCCACTACCGAGAATCGACGAATTATTTGATCAACTACAAGGCTCATCTGTTTATTCAAAGATTGACTTACGTTCCGGGTATCATCAAATGCAGGTGAAAGAAGATGATATTCCAAAGACTGCTTTCAGAACACGTTACGGTCATTACGAGTTTATGGTCATGCCATTTGGTTTAACTAATGCACCAGCTGTGTTCATGGATCTTATGAACCGAGTGTGTGGACCATACCTTGACAAGTTTGTCATTGTTTTCATTGATGACATACTTATTTACTCAAAGATTGACCAAGAACACGGTGAACATTTGAGAAAGGTGTTAGAAGTATTGAGGAAGGAAGAATTGTACGCTAAATTTTCAAAGTGTGCATTTTGGTTGAAAGAAGTTCACTTCCTCGGTCACATAGTGAACAAAAAAGGTATTAAGGTGGATCCGGCAAAGATAGAAACTGTTGAAAAGTGGGAAACCACGAAAACTCTGAAACACATACACCAGTTTTTAGGACTAGCTGGTTACTACAGAAGGTTCATCCAAGACTTTTCCAGAATAGCAAAACCCTTGACTGCATTAACGCATAAAGGGAAGAAATTTGAATGGAAGGATGAACAAGAGAAAGCGTTTCAGTTATTGAAGAAAAAGCTAACTACAGCACCTATATTGTCATTGCCTGAAGGGAATGATGATTTTGTGATTTATTGTGACGCATCAAAGCAAGGTCTCGGTTGTGTATTAATGCAACGAACGAAGGTGATTGCTTATGCGTCTAGACAATTGAAGATTCACGAGCAAAATTATACGACGCATGATTTGGAATTAGGCGCGGTTGTTTTTGCATTAAAGACTTGGAGGCACTACTTATATGGGGTCAAAATTATTATATATACCGACCACAAAAGTCTTCAACACATATTTAATCAGAAACAACTGAATATGAGGCAGCGTAGGTGGATTGAATTGTTGAATGATTACGACTTTGAGATTCGTTACCACCCGGGGAAGGCAAATGTGGTAGCCGATGCCTTGAGCAGGAAGGACAGAGAACCCATTCGAGTAAAATCTATGAATATAATGATTCATAATAACCTTACTACTCAAATAAAGGAGGCGCAACAAGGAGTTTTAAAAGAAGGAAATTTAAAGGATGAAATACCCAAAGGATCGGAGCAGCATCTTAATATTCAGGAAGACGGAATCCGGTATAGGGCTGAAAGGATTTGGGTACCAAAATTTGGAGATATGAGAGAAATGGTACTTAGAGAAGCTCATAAAACCAGATACTCAATACATCCTGGAACGGGGAAGATGTACAAGGATCTCAAGAAACATTTTTGGTGGCTGGGTATGAAAGCCGATGTTGCTAAATACGTAGGAGAATGTTTGACGTGTTCTAAGGTCAAAGCTGAGCATCAGAAACCATCAGGTCTACTTCAACAACCCGAAATCCCAGAATGGAAATGGGAAAACATTACCATGGATTTCATCACTAAATTGCCAAGGACTGCAAGTGGTTTTGATACTATTTGGGTAATAGTTGATCGTCTCACTAAATCAGCACACTTCCTGCCAATAAGGGAAGATGACAAGATGGAGAAGTTAGCACGACTGTATTTGAAGGAAGTCGTCTCCAGACATGGAATACCAATCTCTATTATCTCTGATAGGGATGGCAGATTTATTTCAAGATTCTGGCAGACATTACAGCAAGCATTAGGAACTCGTCTAGACATGAGTACTGCCTATCATCCACAAACTGATGGGCAGAGCGAAAGGACGATACAAATGCTTGAAGACATGCTACGAGCATGTGTTATTGATTTCGGAAACAGTTGGGATCGACATCTACCGTTAGCAGAATTTTCCTACAACAACAGCTACCATTCAAGCATTGAGATGGCGCCGTTTGAAGCACTTTATGGTAGAAAGTGCAGGTCTCCGATTTGTTGGAGTGAAGTGGGGGATAGACAGATTACGGGTCCGGAGATTATACAAGAAACTACCGAGAAGATCATCCAAATTCAACAACGGTTGAAAACCGCCCAAAGTCGACAAAAGAGCTACGCTGACATTAAAAGAAAAGATATAGAATTTGAAATTGGAGAGATGGTCATGCTTAAAGTTGCACCTTGGAAAGGCGTTGTTCGATTTGGTAAACGAGGGAAATTAAATCCAAGGTATATTGGACCATTCAAGATTATTGATCGTGTCGGACCAGTAGCTTACCGACTTGAGTTACCTCAACAACTCGTGGCTGTACATAACACTTTCCTCGTCTCGAATTTGAAGAAATGTTTTGCTAAAGAAGATCTCACTATTCCGTTAGATGAAATCCAAATCAACGAAAAACTCCAATTCATCGAAGAACCCGTCGAAATAATGGATCGTGAGGTTAAAAGACTTAAGCAAAACAAGATACCAATTGTTAAGGTTCGATGGAATGCTCGTAGAGGACCCGAGTTCACCTGGGAGCGTGAAGATCAGATGAAGAAGAAATACCCGCATCTATTTCCAGAAGATTCGTCAACACCTTCAACAGCTTAAAATTTCGGGACGAAATTTATTTAACGGGTAGGTACTGTAGTGACCCAAACTTTTCCATGTTTATATATATTAATGGAGATTGATATTTACATGATTAAATGTTTCCAACATATTAAGCAATCAAACTTGTTAAGACTTGATTAATTGAAATATGTTTCATATAGACAATTGACCACCCAAGTTGATCGGCGATTCACGAACGTTAAAACTTGTAAAAACGACATGACGATATATATATGGATATACATATGGTTAACATGAGATTATGATAAGTAAGTATCTCCATAAGTATATTAACAATGAGTTATATACATATAAACAAGACTACTAACTTAAGGATTTCGAAACAAGACATATATGTAACGATTATCGTTGTAACGACATTTAAATGTATATATATCATATTAAGATATATTAATATATCATAATAACATGATAATATAATAATTTAACATCTCATTAGATATAATAAACAATAGGTTAACAACATTAATTGAGATCGTTAACTTAAAGGTTTCAAAACAACACTTACATGTAACGACTAACGATGACTTAACGACTCAGTTAAAATGTATATACATGTAGTGTATTTAGATGTATTAAAATACTTTTGGAAGACTTCAAGACATATATCAAAACACTCATACTTAACGAAAATGGTTACAGTTACTTTCCCATTCTTTTCTTTCATCAAGAATTCTAGTCGTATTCTTACCCGTATTATACACAGCTTCAAAACGTACTTACTATAGGTATATACCAATAGGAACTAGCATGGGATTCCACTCTTGATTATGTCATGTATGACTAATCAATTTTAACTTCTACCATGAGCTAGTCAACTAACTAGAACTCCTTTTAACCCCACTCACCACTCACCAATTACCACTCATCATTCACTCCATTTCACTTCCAATTCTCTTTCTAATTCTCTCTCAACACACACACACTATTATGAACGTATTTTTCTAGTAGTTAATCATCATCTTCATCAAAAATCACTTCAAGAATCAAGCTATAATCATCATAGGAAGAACACTTCAAGAACACTTCAAAAATCCCTTCAAGTTTACAAATTTACTTCCAAGCTTTCTAATCCATTCCAAGTAATCATCTAAGATCAAGAAACCTTTGTTATATACAGTAGGTTATCTTTCTTATTCAAGGTAATATTCATATTCAAACTTTGATTCAATTTATATAACTATAAACTATCTTAATTCGAGTAAAAATCTTACTTGAACTTGTTTTTGTGTCATGATCCTACTTCAAGAACTTTCAAGCCATCCAAGATCCTTTGAAGCTAGATCATTTCTTGTCACTTCCAGTAGGTTTACCTACTAAACTTGAGGTAGTAATGATGTTCATAACATCATTCGATTCATATATATAAAACTATCTTATTCGAAGGTTTAAACTCGTAATCACTAGAACATAGTTTAGTTAATTCTAAACTTGTTCGCAAACAAAAGTTAATCCTTCTAACTTGACTTTTAAAATTAAATAAACACATGTTATATATCTATATGATATGCTAACTTAATGATTTAAAACCTGGAAACACGAAAAACACCGTAAAACCGGATTTACGCCGTCGTAGTAACACCGCGGGCTGTTTTGGGTTAGTTAATTAAAAACTATGATAAACTTTGATTTAAAAGTTGTTATTCTGAGAAAATGATTTTTATTATGAACATGAAACTATATCCAAAAAATATGGTTAAACTCAAAGTGGAAGTATGTTTTCTAAAATGGTCATCTAGACGTCGTTCTTTCGACTGAAATGACTACCTTTACAAAAACGACTTGTAACTTATTTTTCTGACTATAAACCTATACTTTTTCTGTTTATATTCATAAAATAGAGTTCAATATGAAACCATAGCAATTTGATTCACTCAAAACGGATTTAAAATGAAGAAGTTATGGGTAAAACAAGATTGGATAATTTTTCTCATTTTAGCTACGTGAAAATTGGTAACAAATCTATTCCAACCATAACTTAATCAACTTGTATTGTATATTATGTAATCTTGAGATACCATAGACACGTATACAATGTTTTGACCTATCATGTCGACACATCTATATATATTTCGGAACAACCATAGACACTCTATATGTGAATGTTGGAGTTAGCTATACAGGGTTGAGGTTGATTCCAAAATATATATAGTTTGAGTTGTGATCAATACTGAGATACGTATACACTGGGTCGTGGATTGATTCAAGATAATATTTATCGATTTATTTCTGTACATCTAACTGTGGACAACTAGTTGTAGGTTACTAACGAGGACAGCTGACTTAATAAACTTAAAACATCAAAATATATTAAAAGTGTTGTAAATATATTTTGAACATACTTTAATATATATGTATATATTGTTATAGGTTCGTGAATCAACAGTGGCCAAGTCTTACTTCTCGACGAAGTAAAAATCTGTGAAAGTGAGTTATAGTCCCACTTTTAAAATCTAATATTTTTGGGATGAGAATACATGCAGGTTTTATAAATGATTTACAAAATAGACACAAGTACGTGAAACTACATTCTATGGTTGAATTATCGAAATTGAATATGCCCCTTTTTATTAAGTCTGGTAATCTAAGAATTAGGGAACAGACACCCTAATTGACGCGAATCCTAAAGATAGATCTATTGGGCCTAACAAACCCCATCCAAAGTACCGGATGCTTTAGTACTTCGAAATTTATATCATATCCGAAGGGTGTCCCGGAATGATGGGGATATTCTTATATATGCATCTTGTTAATGTCGGTTACCAGGTGTTCACCATATGAATGATTTTTATCTCTATGTATGGGATGTGTATTGAAATATGAAATCTTGTGGTCTATTATTATGATTTGATATATATAGGTTAAACCTATAACTCACCAACATTTTTGTTGACGTTTTAAGCATGTTTATTCTCAGGTGATTATTAAGAGCTTCCGCTGTCGCATACTTAAATAAGGACGAGATTTGGAGTCCATGCTTGTATGATATTGTGTAAAAACTGCATTCAAGAAACTTATTTTGTTGTAACATATTTGTATTGTAAACCATTATGTAATGGTCGTGTGTAAACAGGATATTTTAGATTATCATTATTTGATAATCTACGTAAAGCTTTTAAACCTTTATTGATAAAATAAAGGTTATGGTTTGTTTTAAAATGAATGCAGTCTTTGAAAAACGTCTCATATAGAGGTCAAAACCTCGCAATGAAATCAATTAATTTGGAACGTTTTTAATCAATAAGAACGGGACATTTCACGCGGCCCTTTTCTTCTTCAAACTCCGCGAGTCGCGGAGATCGTTTTTACAGCTCACCCACATTTGGCTCTTTGTTTGCCGACGATTTATTTTATAAATATAATATATATATAATTAATATAATTAATTATATATTATATTATATTTATATACATAATTAACATGTAATTTTTAGTCCGTTGCGTCGAGCGTTGAGATTTGACTCTGGTCCCGGTTCCGGATTTTCGAACGTCCTTGCGTACTATTTTATATCTTGTACTTTGCGTTTTGAATCTTGTACTCTTGTAATTTCGAGACGTTTCTTATCAATAATTGGAACCTCTTTGATTGTATTTTGTACTTTTGAGCTTTTTGGTCGTTTGCGTCTTCAATTCGTTGAATCTGTCTTTTGTCTTCACCTTTTATTATTTAAACGAATATCACTTGTAAATAGAACAATTGCAACTAAAAGCTTGTCTTTCTTGGGGAATAATGCTATGAAATTTATGTTCGTTTTTAGCATTATTAGTATAATTCTTATTCTTATTATTATCGTTATTATTTTTATATTAATATTACTACTAATATCATTATTATTATCATTATTATTTTTATATTAATATTACTACTATTATCATTATTATTATTATTATTACTATTATTATTATTATTATTATTATTATTATTAAAAGTACCTTTATTGTTAAAAACATCATTACTAGTAAAATTATCATTCTTACAAAAATTATCATTTTATTTTCATTAACACTATCATTATTATTATTAATATCATTATTATTATTATTATTATTATTATTATTATTATTATTATTATTATTATTATTATTATTATTATTATTATTGTTATTATTATTAATTACAACAAATATTATTTATATAAAATATATTTATTACACACCTATACTAATATTAAATAGTTTTGTATTTTTAAACAAAATAGTATTTTTATTAAGTGATACATAATATATAAATATATTATACAATATAGATAGTAATATAATCATATGTGTAAAATTAATCTTAATACATTATAAACTTACTACAAAATATCGTATTGTGAGTTTCATTTGATCCCTTTTACTCTTTACATTTTTGGGACTGAGAATACATGCGCTGTTTTTACAACTGCTTTATCAAATGCTTTTGAAATATATTTGTGAACTACAAATACATGAAATGCTTTTATAAATGTTTGATGAGATAGACACAAGCAAAAACATTCCTCGAATGAATTATTATGCAGACAGAAGTTCTGCGGATTATTATTGAATTATGTGGACATGATAATTGCCAGCATTGAATTATGTGGACATGATAATTGCCACCAGTTGATGTGAATGTTATATATCGAGAGAATGATTTTATACACAGGTTATGTGTATGTTATTTTTGTACACAAGATATGTGTACGGTTACTATGATTTATGAAAATGGTTTCTTACACGAGAAACATGTACTGTATTTAAAAGATATAGCATGTACATTACAGGTGGGTATAGGATTCGGGCCCATTTGTACCATGCAGCATTTAAATCTTGTGGTCTATCAAAATGATGAATTTTTTTATTTTATGATAAACTTATGAACTCACCAACCTTTTGGTTGACACTTGAAAGCATGTTTATTCTCAGGTATGAAAGAAACCTTCCGCTGTGCATTTGCTAGTATTACATGGAGTCGTTCATGGCATATAGAGGTCCGTTCATCGTAATGGTACCAGATGTTATTGTATACGTTTAAGAGAATTTGGACGGGGTATGACAGCTTTGCTGCTTGGAGATGTAGATCTAAAGCAAGTTCTGATTCTGAGCACAGACATCGGCACTCTCAACGGAAAATAGTGAAGCATTAAAGATGAATGCTGGTCTTATTTGGGGTGCCTCACCATAATCAATTTAGGTCGATAATGCCTTAGTCATGCAATGCTCTATTAGAGTTTTCAATCTAACAAGAATTCCACCTTACTTAAGCCTTATTTTTATTGACAAACGTTTTAGGTTTTCAAAAATACTTTTTCGAAAAGGGTTTCTTTTGCAAAAAATTTGAAATTTGGCTTAAGGACTTGGAATCTTCGTAATGGTTTATTATGATATAGCATAAAAAGATACCAACATCCCACACTTAGAGGAACATTGTCCTCAATGTTCCTAGTGTATCCCACACTTAGGAGTTTTAGTTGAAGTTTTGGGAGTATTTGTCTAGTGTTTTGATTGGGTGTTATCCCACACTTAGTGATAAGCTAGGATGCGGTATAGTTTGAATCTTGAGCTAGTAGCGAAAAGAAAGAAATACCCCTAGCAAATGCGGCTGGCTTCCTTGCTTCTTTATCGGCTCATTTGTCATCCTTTATTCTTCTACTCTACTTTATTGCACGGGTTGCCTCCCGAGAAGCGCTTTTGTTTAAGGTCGTTGGCTCGACCGTAGTGATTCTTCAAAAAGCAAACATTCCTCGTTGATGGTTGTGATCTCGGTCTTCTTGAGGGAATGTGTGTCTTGGTGGATAAGTTTTGAGAAAGTGTCGGACCAATAGTGGTAACAAATCCGGTACTTCTCTTGAAGATCTTCTGAACGATACGTAGTGCGCAGTTTCGGCTCTTGATAAGTCTTGAAGTCCGATGAGAATATGATCCACAGCTCTGCTGGTTGACCCATGAATGTCAATCATGGTCGCAGTGTTGGTGTTTATGATTTCTTTGACTGGATGCTCATTTCAGAGGTCTTCAAACAATGTAAGAAACTGTATCTTTAGAATTTCGAAGTCTTCAGAACGGTGATCTCCACAGTAAGAGTCTGTAGCTTTGCACAGATTAGTTAAGAGACAAAGCTGAAAAGAAGTGAACAGCAATCCTGATCCGAGTATTAATTTCACCGTATTTGAGTATATCTCCCGACATCCAGCTTTAAATATGAAACTAGGATCTGTAGATTCGTGGAAGATACGTGATAGCTGCTTCGTAACATAGGTGGAAATGTTGACTCGATCTGGTTCAAGATGAGAGAACGGATTGTTTCGTCTTGCTTCCTCCATAACAGCGTCTTGTAACTCATTGATAATTAGATCAGCGTGGTGATCAATTGTTACGTAAATCACTAGTCTGTCTGGTATGCTTTCGAAGTTATCTCTATCCTGAAGAGCGAAAAGACTGTGAATATCCTCAATCATTTGCAAATCAGAGTGATAAGTCAGGCGGCCGGTGGAAAGATCCATATGCTTCCGGATGAGAGTCAGTAGTGCTCGTTCGTTTCGTGAGAATGGAAGTGCAGATCCGGCTAAGGCATTATAGACCTTAGAGTAAATGATCTTCTGATCTCGACAGAATCTTGTCTCGAGAATAGTGCGAACCACTGAATTATGCTCTCGTTGCCTTTCTTCGTGATAAATATGATCGTGAAGAGAATTGATAAAGTCTTGAATGCGTTCTTCTAGGATTTCAACATCATTGTCTTCTCTTCGGAGATAGAGGTGGTGTTCTTCTCTGATATCCATAATTCGTTCTGTTAAGCGTAGCGAAAAATTAATGGTTGACTTTCGGATGGCTTCGAGAATGTCTTCAAATTCATCGGTATCATTGCTGAAGGTAATCATGTCTGCATGTGTGGATATAACAGGAATTTGATCTGAAGAAGAGTCCGGCTCCCCTTGATCTACTTCGGTTGGAGAGTGTGAGTTAGTCAGAATGTCTTCGTGATGCTCTTCCTCATCATCATTGGTATTCGGTTCCTCTGAGGATGCGTCTGATGAACGGGTTCCTTCAGTAATCTGATTCTCCACTTTGATACTTACAGGATCAATTTCTATATCCTTAACCTCAGCCTTGTCGTTCTTCTTTTTGAAGCGAATGATTAAACTGTGATCTGCCGTTTCAAGCCTCATTATTTCTTCATGATGCTCAGTGCTTGGAACGGGTGTTGTCGCAGTTTCTTTTACGTCTTCCATTTCCTCTTCCTCTTCAGATTCCTCCTTTTCCTCTATTTCTTCGCTGAGATCCTCTTCTTCCATTTCGGGGTCGTCTACAGACTGTGATTCGACACCCATCTCGATATCGTCGGCTGGTGGTAATGACTCATCATCAGAAGTGATCCGTCTGGTGGAAATAGCAAACATCTCTGCCTGTCCAGAAAGATCGGTTGGTCGGTCAATTTTGAAGGTAACGCTCTCCTCATGTGATCGTAAGATCATGGTTTGATTGTACACATCAATGACAGTCCTAGCCGTATTCATGAAAGGTCTTCCTAACACTATTGGGGTGTGTAGGTCTTCCTTAATATCCATTACTACGAAATCCGTAGGATACAAGAATTTGTCGACTTTCACCAAGAAGTTCTCAACTATGCCCTTAGGATATCGAATTGTATGATCGGCAAGTTGGATTGTCATTTTGGTTGGTGACAAGTCTCCAAACTATAATCTCTTGTAGAGAGAGTAGGGGATTAGGTTAATACTTGCTCCTAAATCTGCTAGCGCATGAATGGTTCCAGATTGGTAGATTGAACATGGGAAAACGAATCGACCCGTATCTCCTAGCTTAGGTGGTAGAGAGTTTCTGAGTAATGCAGAGCATTCTTCACTCAGTGGAATTTTGTTAGAGTCTGGTATCCTCTCCTTTGTAGATAGAAGCCTTCGGATGTATCTCTTCTGGTTGGGAACTTTGGACATAGTGTCCAGGAATCTTCCATCTAGTTTGAAGGAATCAAGCTTGGATGGTTCTTCTTGTAGCCTTCCAGGATAAGGTACGCGAACTGGAGTTTCAGGGGTCAGCTTCTTAATATATGTTGATTTGTTCTTGAGCCTAGTTGACCTTCTCTGTGGTTCTTCCTCTGGGATTACGAAATCCATTTGCTTTGCTTCTTCTATGTGGGGATTCTAGATAGTATTACTTGGCAATCTTCCCTGTAGTCGGGTTTCAAGGCGTTGTGATAACTGTCCGAGCTGCGTTTCCAAACTTTTGAGCAGTGCCAATTGATTTCTCATTAGCATCTCTGTCTGATCTTGTCTGGTTGCAGTTCTCTGATTTAACTGTTGTTGTCCTTGGATGAACTGAGTTAACTGATCATCGGCTCCGAGAGTGGGGTTAGCTGCTTTTGTAATCTGGGTGGTAGGGGAATTCTCCTCAACTGGGGGACCAGTGAGTGGAAGTGGCTGATCGTAGGTCAATTGAGATTGTTGGGCTGGATAAGGTGGATAGCGATAGCGGAAAGGTTGATTACTTCGCTGAAATTGATTAACCCTTGGTGGTTGATTGAATCCGGGATTTGGTGGATGAGCTGGGTATTGAACGTAACAGACTGAACCGTCAGGGTTTTTGTACTCAACTTGATAGTCTTCAGAAGTTTGCAGGTTGGTATAATTAACACAAGCCTGAGCTTGGTTAACCTGCTGCGGTTGCGTCTTCAATTCTCTGAGTTGTTTGGCAAGAGATTCCATCTTGTCCGTGAGGGATTTGATGGCCTCCGTTTGATTATTAAGTGCAGAGAGTGGGGCAGATGATGAAGTTGTTTCACCACTGTTCCAGTCATGATGATGCATCGTCATGTTCTCGAGCAATTCCCATGCTTCATCTGCAGTTTGGTTCATCGGATTCCCTTGAGCTGCTGCATCGATCGTCGTCCTATGATTTACCGTAAGACCATTGTAGAAGGTACAAATTTGGGCTGACCGTTCTAACTGGTGACTAGGGCATTTCTTCAGCAGAGTTTTGAAACGCTCCCATGCAGTGTAAAGAGATTCATCATAACTTTGTTTGAAGTTAATGATGTCATTCTTCAGTTTGGTTTGTTTAGAAGAAGGGAAATATTTGGTTAGGAATTTAGTCACCATCTCCGTCCATGACGCGATAGAATCTTTTTCCAGTCCTTCAAACCAAGTTTGAGCATGATGAGTGAGAGAATAGGGGAACAAGTATAGCCGAACTATATCTTGTCCTATCCATGGCTGTTTGTAGGAGTTCGAAAGAGATATGAATTTATCAAGGTGAGAATTAGGATCGTCATTCGGTAATCCATGAAACTGACAGCTATTCTAAATGAGCTGGATGATGTGATGTTTTAACTCGAACGAGTGTCCTTGAATCTCTGGAAATTTGATTGGTCCTCCACGACCTTCAATCGAGTGTTTCATGTTTTCTGCTAAAGTAACGCGTAACGCCATTTGGTTTCTGATTCGTGCTTCCTTGCGTGCTTTAGAGATTATTGCGTCTGGATCAGGTACGAATAACAACGGCCCTGGTCTAGATCAGGTTTGGGTCATACACTAGGTATGCCTTTTTGTTTTTAATTTTCGCAAATAAGCTAAATTATAATAAGCTAAACTAAACTAATCTAATTCTAAGGTAATCTAATTTAATCTAAGGCAATCTAGGGTAATCTAAAGTGGTCTAATCTAAGGTAAACTAGAGTAATCTAAAGTAATCTAATCTAATTAACTAACTATCCTATGGTGGAATATGTTTTTGGTTTTGGCTACTGATTCCCTGGTATTTCGGTAACAAAGTTTCGCACAAACTATTCAACAAACCAAGTGGCCAGGCCGACTACGGAGAGGCATGATCCTTTTGGTCCCAATATAATTGGCGACTGTTCGGAAAATCCAATAACCAAGTCCGTGTATAATTGTCTTTCTTAGACACCACTAAATGCTTGTGAATAAGTTTGATTGAAAACAGTATTGCCTGATACCAATTCCCCGGCAGCGGCGCCAAAAACTAGCAGATTCTCTTGATATGGCCGAAACAGACGGTTTTTATTTGCGCGGTGTCGTTAGGCCGCAGCTCGCCAGGATCAGCCACTCGTGGGAGAGGGTACTTGTTTTAAATTTATATTTAGCGGGGCCTAAATCTTACTACTCCTTATAAGTAAGGGAAGTATGACCTAGAGTCGTATTTTTGAGATATCAGTAACATCGAACCTATATTGTAGCCTAAGATAGTTAGGGAGAAGTGAATATTTATTTTGGGATTTTCTAATTTAAGATAGATAAAGTAAATGCGATAAAATTTGTAATCCAGATAAGGTTAAAATAAGTGCATACTATGACTTCATCAGTTATTCTGCCGAGATTATGGAATGCTGGCTCATGAATAGGCAGAGGCCTTGTATTCATTACACTGGTCCTAAACGCCCCTGTCATAAGACATGTCACTGGGTACTACGTTAAGCTTGAAGATTCTGAATAGACAGCAACGTCCCTTACCCCCGACGCCCGTGCAGTCTGACTACAGGCATACACGTTCAGACGGCTCATCCAATTGAGCGACTCGATTGGGTGACGTATTAACATTCTAAAATGGTCTAAACTTTCTTAAGCATAATAGAATACATGGTTTACCATATCCGAGAGACGTGATATGTTTCAATGCTTTCATTAATGATTGGTAAAAGATAGTTAGGCCCTTAAAAAGAGTTCAACCATAAAGAACATCTTGGCCAAGTCAAGATGACTTCCATGAACACGTTCGGTTATCCTAATGGTCCAATCCTTTATGTGTCTAAACAAACAGTTCCTTAATTAACTAAGAATCCCTCAAGCAGGGTGCAATGCTTCAGACCGCATTATGGTGCAGTGTACTGGTCAACACTAACCGTGTTCCATGGCCGTACTTAGCAGAGGTACAGCTTACAACAACCACTGTGCTTCAGTGTGCACGTACGAAGTTTATATGCTTGGTGACTACACCAGCATGGTCTGGGACTGACAATGTACTAGAGGCCTAATTAGATGTTTCACTACGAAAGAGTCCTCAATCAGAATCCAAAGCTCGATAGACTTACTACAACCGGTGTGCCTCGGTCGATATTACGTTGTATTCGATAGACTTCTATTACCAAGGGGTGACACAGATAGTGTACTCTGAATCGGGGTTCGCGACTTCCCATTAACAGAGCCTATAACTACGTTCTATTAGTTGGAAAAGCGATTGAGTTTAAAGCATAATCGGAAAGCATTTCGACAACATACACAGACCATAATATTATTTCGGAATTATAACTGCTTACATCATAGCATACACTAAAGATAACTACTCACTAATCATGGAAATAATATCATAAAACATTATATAAGATAAAGGATAGAAGTACCAGTAGATTAAACGAGTTCTGAATACAAAAGTGACAACTTCAAGACTCCAGACCGCTCCTAATACAATCTTCAGCGTTTACCTCCGGGTACTTAATTTCCTGCTCGGAGGTGAGAAGGCCTTGAAAGTATGACTAATATTGTACAAGAGAGAGAAAGAAGTGAATTGAAGTGTGTGTTGGAATGAATGACAAAGACCCTTTAAATAGACTTGAAAATTGCCAAATACGCCTGGCAGGCCGTATGGCAGGCCGTATTTGGCAGGACGTATGCAAGGCAGGCCGTTTGGTGGCTCGTGTTGTGGCACGTATATGGCAGGCCGTTTCCATACTGGCAGGCCGTATGGCAGGCCGTATGGCTTGCTGGTCAGCCTGAATTCCCTGGATCGCAACTTGATTTCTTGTCTTTCACCGTTTTCGCTCTAGAATCTTCGTTTTAGCTCCGATTCTCTTGATTCTTTTTGCACCGTCTTCATAATTACTTGTTCTTCAATTCTAACCAATGAAGTGGGTATTTTGCTGACAAAGTTCGAATCTTTCTTGTTTTTGGGCCTTAATACCGGGGTGAAAACGTGACCTTTTGGCTGATATCACTGTCTAACTGAGTTAACTAGTTGGACCCTTTCCAAAGGCTCCCAATCAATTACCCTTGGTACTTCTACATTTTTCGTTACCAGTTTGAATTTGTTACTTTGATACGTCGGGTAATCTTTCCAGCTTCTATCAAATCTCAAATTAGGATGCAACTTTTCTTCATGAATCGTTGGGTGTTCTATTATCGGATGAATCGGAAATTGTACGTAAGCATTAACATATTCTTGTTGCGGATCAAAATATGGTACGTGTTGATCAGGTTGTTGTTGTTGTTCCTGTTGTTGCTCCGGTTCATATTGCATTTCTGGTTCAGGTTCTGGAGCAGGTTGCCTAGATGATGATGATGCACCATCAGTATAAGTATATCTCTGCAAAACACATTAAACACAAAATTTGTGCATCCAAATATGCATTAGTGTTAGCAAAATAACAACTTGAAATAATTACAATAACATGTTTAATCAAAATTAAACTTCTACACATTTTCACAATTTTAACAATTCTACACTTTTTCAAATAAGCATATATGAAAATGTTTACAAAGTTCTTAAACATTCAACTTAAATAACATGTTAAAATAACCATTACTAGCAATTAAACAAGTTTCAATTGGCATTTACATCAATTTAATCAAGTTCATGAATTTTAGACATAAAAAGTCCACTTTAATTCTTAAAAATCATGTTTAGGATCAAAGTTTGGATCATTTAGCTACCTAAACATGTTACACTACTTAATTTAGCAATAATTTATGGCAAAAATTGGCCATAACCTGTTTATATCAAAAAGCCTCAAATTGCTCAAGAACACAAACCCTAGATTTCTAAAAATTTTGAAGTTTTTGGCTTCAAATCATGTTAAATCGCGTTAATCTAGGTTATACATGCATAATATACTAACAATTTAACTCTAATTACACTAGAAATTAACAAAATCAAATTAGGTAAAAACTAGCTCAAGAACACTAAATTTCAAATTTAAAGAGTTTAGGGGTGTAATTGTTACCTTTCTTGAAAAACTTCTTAACAAATTCATGATTAGAGCGGATTATAGCAAGAGATTTGGTTGATTTTGATGAAAAAATGAAGATTTTAGGGGTGTTTTTGGGTTATGTTCGTGTATGTGTGTGTGGTATTGTGAAGAGAAGAACCAGTCGACTGACTTTGTAATCTGTCCAGGAATTTGGCCTCATGCGACCGCATGAGGTTTAAGAGGAAACCTCATGAGATCGCATGGGGTCTGGTATTTTTTATTTATTTTTTTAATAAAAACCTTATACTTATTAAAACAAATAATTAATTAAATTTTAAAAATTTTGTTTCTTTTTAGGATGAGGGCGTTTCAGATCGTTGTCCTAGTCCGCCTCTCGACAAAATTTAAAATTTGTCACTTTTTAAGCGTTGTTTTAAAAGTAAAGATTTTTTGGGTTTTTAATGTTTTTGCCATACTTTAATTCAATAAGATTAAAAATAATGATAATAAAATTTCTCGTCCCTCCCTTGTGTAAAGCAATTTCGGTTCAACGACCTAGTTTTCAACTCACGACGAATTTTTAGATATCAAATTTTTAACTTAATGAAATAAAGTACATTTTGTTTTTAAATTCACACCAAACTTAAATTTAAAATGCATAAAATTAAAAATTCATATCATTAATATTTTTATACATACAAACTTATATTAAAAATATTAATTTTTCAAATATTTACAAACTTAAATATATTGATTTTAAAAAATTTACAATATTAATTTAATATTTATATATTAATTAAAAACAAGGTAAAAATTAAAATAAAAAAATCTTTTTGGTCTTTTATCCCACTTTAATCAATCAAATATTATCAAAAATATATTCCACTCTTTTCGGTAAAGTAATTTCGGTTCCATAACCTAGTTTTACTCCTGACGAATTTTTGAAATATTTTGGGTTGATTGATTAAAGATATTTATACCTTAAGAATAAACGGTAAATTTCGCAGTGATGTAATAAATTTTTGTATGATATCAATAATTTCGGTTACGCATACCTAATTTTATTGAATACCAATTTAATACTTTATAGCGAACGATTCAGCGTTTATTATCAAAAGGTTAAAAGCAATAAAAAAAAGCTGTACATACTTACCTGTGAGATAGAATTCTCAGAGACCTGCTTTAGCTGACTCATAGGAGAGTCGTGTGATTTGGTTCTCCATAGCTACGTAAGCGTAACCTCGATTCTTCAATATCTTTTCTTCTAAACATATGAACGGTGCTTCTCAGCATAGAGTAACAAATTCGGTATTTGAATATGTTTGATTATTTGAACAATTACCTTTGTGTGACCATTTTCCTCATTTATAACATCTTTCAAGGTGTCGTTCTCTTCTTTTTGTTGCGGATTTTGATTTTCCTTTACCAAAATGTATCTTATGATGATCTTTCATGAGTTCTTTTCTTACTCCGTCCATTTTTTCTCTTATGAATGATACCAGTTCACTCGGAAGTGTGTCATTATTACGTTTAGTAATCATAGCGTGTAGCATTAGACCATGGTTCAGATCAAAGGAATTCTTCATCTCGTAAAACCTAATAAAAATAAAAATTCAGAATGGAGGGAGAAGACTAGTTATTTAGGGTCTGCTAGGGAAAGAGCATTCGGATTCCATTCTCGGAAACTACACGAAAATAGAATATCTAACTCTAACAGAAATAACTATTATCCTAAAAAGATTCAAACCTTCCCACACTTAGTTAGCTGTGGTGTCGAAATTGTGATTAACTTCATCTTCAACTTACATTAGATTATCTATGTAATGTTTAACTCTGTGACCATTAACTTTAAATTCAATCCCATTTGAATTTATTAATTCTACTGTTCTGTATGGAAAAACTCTTTTGACTATGAATGGTCCATACCATTTTGATTTCAATTTTCCCGAAAATAGCTTGAATCGTGAATTGAAAAAAAGGACTCTGTCTCCTTCCTTAAATTCTTTTGAACTTCTGATTCTTTTATCATGCCATTTCTTCATTCTTTTTTTATAGATTAACGAATTTTCAAATGCTTCATGTCTTAATTCTTCTAATTCGTTTAGTTGACTTAACCGTAGACGCCCGGTTTCATGTAAATCAAGATTACATGTCTTCAAAGCCCAAAATGCTTTGTGCTCAATTTCTACTGGAAGGTGACATGCTTTTCCGTAAACGAGTTTAAAAGGTGTGGTGCCAATTGGAGTTTTGTAGGCTGTTCTAAAAGCCCAGAGTGCATCCTCCAATTTCATGGACCATTCCTTCGGATTTGATCCTACGGTTTTCTCTAGAATACATTTTAAAGCTCGGTTGGTATTTTCAACTTGTCCACTTGTTTGTGGATGATAAGCGGTTGAGATTTTATGAGTTACTCCATATCTTTTGAGAACTTTCTCAAGTTGATTATTACAAAAATGAGTACCCCGATCACTTATTAAAGCTTTCGGTGTTCCGAACCTAGCAAAAAGACGTTTTAAAAAGTTGACTACAACTCGTGCATCATTAGTTGGGAGAGCTTGTGCTTCCGCCCATTTAGATACATAATCAATGGCAACGAGAATGTAGAGATTATTATGAGATTTTGGAAATGAACCCATAAAGTCAATATCTCAAATGTCAAATACTTCACATACTTGAATGACATTTTGTGGTATTTCATTACGTTGACTTATTTTTCCGGCCCTTTGATAAGCATCACATGATTTGCAAAGAAGCTGTGCGTCTTTGAAAATTGTAGGCCAATAGAATCCAGCATCATAGACTTTTCTTGCTGTGAGTTGAGGCCCATAATGCCCTCCTGTTGGTTCTGTGTGACAATGGTTTAAGATTTGACTAGCTTCATCTCCGAATACGCATCGGCATATTATTCCATCGGGACAACTTTTAAACAAATGTGGATCTTCCCAGAAATAGTGTTTTATATCACTAAAGAATTTCTTTCGTTTTAGGTATGACAACCATTTTTCAAGGAGTCCACATACTAAATAGTTTGCATAATCTGCAAACCATGGAATTTCACTATAATCTATCTTCAATAGATATATATCAGGAAAGTTATCTTGTATGGCCGATTCATTTAGAACTTCTAATTCGGGATTTTCAAGATGAGAAAGATGATCAGCGGCGAGATTTTCTGCTCCCTTTTTGTCTCAGATTTCAATATCGAACTCTTGTAAGAGTAAGATCCAACGGATTAATCGTGGTTTGGCATCTTGTTTCGAAAATAAGTATCTTAGAGCAGAATGGTCGGTATAGACCACCGTTTTAGCTAGAACGAGATATGAACGAAATTTATCAAAAGCAAAGACAATGGCAAGGAGTTCTTTTTCAGTAGTTGTGTAATTTGTTTGTGCTCCTTGTAATGTCATACTAGCATAATAAATAGGTTGAAAACTTTTTTCAATCCTTTGTCCTAAAACGGCTCCCATTGCAAAATCACTTGCATCGCACATGAGTTCAAATGGTAGATTCCAATTTGGAGTTATCATGATCGGCGCATTAGTGAGTTTTTCTTTAAGAATATTAAAAGATTTGATGCATTCATCTGAAAAGATGAATGGAGCATCCTTTTCTAGGAGTTTATTCATAGGAGTGGCAATTTTAGAAAAATCTTTTATGAAACATCGGTAAAAACCGACATGCCCTAGAAAACTCCTAACTCCTCTAACATTGGTGGGATGTGGAAGTTTAGCAATTACATCTACTTTAGCTCTATCCACTTCAATTCCTTCCTTTGAAATTTTATGACCAAGAACGATGCCTTCTTTAACCATGAAATGACATTTCTCCCAATTAAGAACTAGATTTGATTGTTCGCATCTAATAAGCATTCGTTCAAGATTAACTAGACATGTTTCAAAAGTATCACCGAAGACTGAAAAGTCATCCATGAAAACTTCCATGTATTCTTATATCATGTCGTGAAAATCGCCATCATGCACCTTTGAAAGGTTGCAGGGGCATTGCAAAGTCCAAATGGCATGCGTTTGTAAGCAAAATTACCATAAGGGCACGTGACTGTGGTTTTCTCTTGGTCCTCGGGTGCGATTCGAATTTGAAAGTATCCGGAGAAACCGTCAAGAAAACAATAGTAACTATTTCCGGCTAATCTTTCCAACATTTGATCAATGAAAGGTAAGGGAAAGTGATCTTTTCTGGTGGCGTCATTTAATTTTCTATAATCAATACAAACACACCATCCTGTTACAGTCCTAGTAGGAATAAGCTCATTTTTTTCAATTGTGATGACAGTCATGCCACCTTTCTTAGGTACACATTGAACTGGGCTTACCCATGGACTATCAGAGATTGAATAAATTAAACCTGCATCAAGCAGTTTAATAATTTCTTTCTTAACAACATCTTGCATATTAGGATTTAGTCTTCGTTGGCGTTGCACATACGTTTTATGACCTTCTTCCATAAGGATTTTATGTGTGCAATACGAAGGACTTATGCCCTTAATGTCATAAATCTTCCATGCAATAGCTGGTTTATGAGCTTTTAGCACAGAAATGAGTTGAGATTTTTCATTTTCAGTAAGAGAAGACGATATTATTACAGGTAATTCAGATTCACCATGTAAATAAGCGTATTCCAAATGGTTTGGAAGTGTCTTTAACTCTAATGTTGGTGGTTCTTCTATCGATGATTTGTATCGATATCTGTCTTCCTCTTTTAGCATTTGAAGTTCTTCTATTGGTGGTTCATAATCATTAGCCATGAGTGCGGCTAACATTTCAACTTCATCAATTGGTTCAGTTCCTTCTCCTAAAGAACATTCTCCTGTTCCTTGTAACTCTGGAAATTCTTCTAACAATTCTGCATGTGAATCTATAGTTTGAATATAATAACATGTATCATCTGTATATTGCGGTTGTTGCATGGCTCTATCAACAGAAAAGGTAACACTCTCATCATCTATACTTAGGGTTAGTTTCTTACCGAACACGTCTATTATTGCTTTAGCCGTGTTTAAGAATGGTCTTCCTAATATGAGAGGAACTCGAGAATCTTCTTCCATGTCCAGAATAACAAAATCTACTGGAAATACTAAAGTACCAACTTTAACTAACATGTTCTCCATTATCCCTCTAGGATATTTTACTGATCGATCGTCTAGTTGTATGCTTATTCGAGTTGGTTTCAATTCTCCAAGATCTAGTTTAGCGTATAGTGAATACGGCATTAAATTTATACTAGCACCTAAGTCTGCCAATGCTTCTATTGAACTAAGACTACCCAGAAAACATGGAATTGTGAAACTTCCTGGATCAGAGAGTTTTTCTGGTATCTTATTCAACAACACTGCAGAACAATTAGCATTCATAGTAACAGCCGAGAGTTCTTCCATTTTCTTCCTATTTGTGATTAGATCTTTCAAGAATTTGGCATATCTTGGCATTCCTGAAATCACATCAATGAAAGGAAGATTTACATTTATTTGTTTAAACATATCCAAGAATTTAGATTGATCGGCTTCAAGTCTTTCTTTTCTCATTTTACTTGGGTAAGGAAGTGGTGGTTGATATGGTTTAACATAAGGTTTAGCCTTAACTGTGTTATCTTCATTAACCTTTTCAACTACCGGTTCTGTTTCCTTATCTTGTTCAGGTTGTGGTTTTTGTGGAGTAGGAATAGAATCATCAGAAATTTCAGGTATTTCAGGTGGTTTAAGTGTAATACCACTTCTTATGGTAATGGCTTTAGCTGTTTCATTCCGGGGGTTAGCATTTGTATCGCTAGGTAGTTTTCCCGGTTTTCTTTCACCTATCAACCTTGCTAGGTTACTTACTTCTTGTTCTAAATTTTGAATAGAAGCTTGTTGATTTCTAAATGCTTGAGCATTTTGTTCATTCGTTTGTTTCTGAGATGTGAAAAATTGAGTTTGAGATTCAACTAGCTTTGACATCGTATCTTCCAAATTTGGCTTTTTATCATCGGTGTGTGGTGGTTTGTTTTGAAAAATAGGTCTTTGCTGATTGTAAGTATTGTTGGATACTTGCTGATTGCTAGGACCTTGTTGGTTGTTGTATGGAACATTTCGGTTATAATTCTGATTTTGATTGTAGATTGGTCTTGGCGGTTGATAATTATTCTGATAATTATTTCCAGGCCTTTGGTTAATGTATGAAACATTCTCTCTTTGTTCCATTGTTTGTTCAATACTGAGACAATCTTTTGTCAAATGTGGTCCTCCACACTGCTCACAACTAATTCGTATTGAGTGAATATCCTTAGTCATCTTTTCCATTCGTCTTTCGACAGCATCTATCTTTGCGGAAATAGAATCAAAGTCATGGCTAGAATCGGCTCTAGCCGCTTTAGATGATCTAACGATATCTTTTTCTTGATGCCACTCATGTGAGTGGGAAGCAGTGTTATCAATAATTTTGTAAGCTTCAGTTGTAGTTTTCTTCATAATGGAACCACCAGCTGCTATATCGATGTCTTTTCGTGTAGTGATATCGCATCCTTGGTAGAATATTTGTACTATTTGATAAGTGTCTAAACCATGTTGCGGACATCCTCTCAATAACTTTCCAAATCTTGTCCATGCCTCATATAAAGTTTCGTTTGGCTTTTGCGTGAACGTAACAATTTCTCCTTGAAGTCTCATGGCTTTAGATGCCGGAAAGAATTGTTTAAGAAAATTTTCAACTAAAACGTCCCATGTATCAATCGCCCCTTCAGGTAACGATTCTAACCAATCTTTGGCCTCTCCCTTTAAAATCCAGGGAAATAACATGAGATATATCTGTTCATCCTCCACTTCTCGGATTTTAAATAGAGTACAGATCCTATTAAAAGTATGAAGATGTTCGTTTGGATCTTCCTTCGGTGCACCACTAAATTGGCATTGGTTAGTTACCATGTGTAGGATTTGTCCTTTGATTTCATAATCTGATGCATTAATGTCTGGTTGAGTAATTGCGTGACCTTGGCCGGTGCGTTTAGCTCTCATTCGGTCTTCCATACTTAGAGGTTCCAGATTTTCCATGATTGAATTTGTTGAATCTAGATCACTAGAGGATTCTGATTTAATGGTTCCTTCCTCGAAAATCTCTGGATGAGTTATTTGTGGTTCAGGAGGAATGATTAGTGGTTCAGGATCTCTGAATTGTCCCTGAATATCCTCCGGATTCTCAATTGTGAGGTCGGGTTCAAAAAATGGATTATCAGAAATTTGAATTGGAGTACTTGGTCGAATAGATGACGATTCTAAAGAAAAATCAACGGCGACAATATTGGCTAGATGTCTTGATCGAGTTACAGGTGGTGAACGTATAAAAGGTGGTGAACGTTTTGCTCGGTGCATTCACTGAATATCCTATTAGTTATAAAAATAAAAATTATATAAGTTATCAAATTAATAGACTTTTCTAATTTTGCCCACGTTTCGAATAGCCAATAGATGCAACAGGTAGCCAGGACCCTTTAAATCGGAAGCCCACAACTCACCACTAACAAATCCAACTATTACTACGAACCAAAAAATTTTGGATGTCTATTAATTTAACCACTTAAAATAATTTTTCGTCAAAATTTAAAGAAATTTTAGAGAAGAAATAGAAAATTCTATGTCCTAAAAACTAGAGCGTCGAGAAATAAGAAAGAAAAAGAGTGCGTCGAAAAACGTCGAAAAATAAAAGGTAAAAAAAAATAATAAAATGCAGCGTCGAAACTTAAAAATCTAAAAACTAAAATTTAAAAGTTACGTCTAAAGGTATTAAAGCTTAAAAAGAATTCTATATCCAAAACGGCAATAACTTAAAAAGGTACTAAAGTCTATTAAGTATTAAAGCGATGAGCGACGTCGTAAAATTCTAAAGCGTCTAAATTTTAATCTAAAGAAAAAGCACTTAAGGGATTTTACGACAAAGCCTAAGAGTCTAGAAATAAAAATAACTATGGCAAAATACTAGATTAAAAACTAATTACGAGCGGAAAATATACAATTTACGAACAAAAGATTAAAAAGATACGAAATATAAAAAGATATAAAAAGTGATAAAATTATTTATTTTTATAAAAATATTATTTTTATATTTATTTTATAAAAGTATTAATTTTTATATATTAATAAAACTAATTAAACTTAAAAATACAAATTAATAAAACTAAAACTAATTAATAAATAAATAAAACCCTAATTAGGTTTTAATTAATAATAATAATTAATATTAAACCCTAAACCTCTTCGGCAGTCAAAGGTTTCAGGGCTGTCAACTCAAACCATGCGATCGAATGGGTTGATAGTTAAAATCTCATGCGATCACATGAGCCTCGGATCCGGTTCAAAAATTGGGCTGCTACAGTTCTCGGGCCCGATTGATTTTTATATTTTTTTTTCTATTTTTAATATATATAAAATATAAATATAAATTATTAGTAAATAAAAAAATAATTATTACTTATTAGTTTTTATAACTTTTCACAATAAATAAAAATATATAAACTTTTTAATTTAACTAAACTTTAAAATATAGATATATTTTTCTTTTTCTTGTTTTTGTATTTTTTATTTTTTAAAAAAATTTAAAACTTATATTTTATACTAAAACT
The DNA here is from genome assembly GCF_046630445.1 of Rutidosis leptorrhynchoides. Lineage (NCBI taxonomy): Eukaryota > Viridiplantae > Streptophyta > Magnoliopsida > Asterales > Asteraceae > Rutidosis > Rutidosis leptorrhynchoides. The sequence continues at coordinate 91,300,644 of NC_092343.1, read as the reverse complement.
TAATTAAAACTAAAAAAAATCTTTTTTTTATAGCGTTGCACTTTTGGCGTTTAGGGTTCCCCGGCAGCGGTGCCAAAAATACTTGATGTGTGCAGAGGTATATACGAAATAGCTATATTTTTGTTTCGAAATACTATTAAATACGATACAATTTTACACAAGTTATTTATTTATTTATAGAGTGGATATACCTAAACCTTGCTACAACACTTATAGGCAGTGTACATAATCGTACAGTAGTGTAGTTTTTAGTAAGTCCGGTTCGTTCCACAGGGATCTAGCCAAGTTTCACGCTAGATTTTTAAAAACTATATTTGTATAAATATAAATATATATATATATATATATATATATATATATATATATATATATATATATATATATATATAATTTGTATTATTATTATTATAAAAGGGGGTTTTTACCGTTTAATGACCAGTTTGTCGATTTTAAAACTTTAGTCGCAGTTAAAACCTAATGTAAAATATTAAAAATAAATATAACTTAATTTAAAGCGTAAACTAAATGACAATAATTAAAGTGCGATAAATTAAAGTGCGATAAATAAAATGACAATAAATAAAATTGCAATAATTAAAAAGTACGATAATTAAAAGTGCAATTAAATAAAATGACAGTAAATAAAAGTGCGATGAAATATGAAATAAAGGAATTATGCTTATTTAAACTTCCGTAATCATGATGTTTGACGTGTTGATTTTAGTTTATTATCATGGGTTAATTGTCCTTTGTCCTGGATTATTCAATATGTCTATCTCGTTTTTGTCCATAACAGTCCATCAGTCATAAATATAAAGTGCGAGTGTCCTCGTCAATTTATCCTTATATCCGAAGTCAAATATTCCAACTAATTGGGGACTTAAACTATAATTACCCCAAGTGTCCTTGTACATAATTCACCCATATTTTAATGAGTCTATTGACTATTAATCCATTCCCGTGTCCGGTTAAATGAACAATTATTAATACTTATAAATATCCCACCCATCGTGTCCGATCGAGTGTATGTGGTTATTTATAGGTACGTCCAATTGTAAATCTTTATATTAAATTAACGAACTATCATTTAATTAAACAAATATAAAGCCCATTAATAGCCCATAGTCCAATTTTCACAAGTGTCGTTCTTTTGTCCAAACCCCAATTATGGTACAAAGCCCAATAACCCTGTCTTTAATATTTTAGCCCAACATCACGATTACTTTAATTTAAATAAGCATAATAATAACTTAGCTACGAGACATTAATTTAAAATGGTTGAACATAACTTACAATGATTAATAATAGCGTAGCGTTACACGGACAGAATTTCGACTTACACACTTACAACATTCGCTAACATACCCTTTTTATTATTAAATTAAAATTATAAATTATATATATATATATATATATATATATATATATATATATATATATATATATATATATATATATATATATATATATATATATATATATATATATATATATCGTGAGAGATAGAGAGAAAAAGGTGTATGAAATTCGGCCAGAACTCGTTCCAATTTATAGATGTGGCCAGACATTTGCTCCCATGCGATCGCAAGAAAAACCTTCTTCCTGGCCATGCGATCGCATGGCCACTTTTTACAGCTCAGGATCTTTTTACAGCTCAGAATTAATTATATATTATATTATATTCATGTGCATAGTTGACTTGTAATTTTTAGTCCGTTGCATCGAGCGTTGAGAGTTGACTCTGGTCCCAGTTCTGGATTTTCGAACGTCCTTGCGTACTATTTAATATCTTGTACTTTGCGTTTTGCATCTTGTACTCTTGTAATTTTGAGACGTTTCTCATCCATAATTTGAACCACTTTGATTGTACTTTGTACTTTTTAGCTTTTTGGTCGTTTGCGTCTTCAAATAGTCGAATCTGTCTTTTGTCTTCACCTTTTATTATTTAAACAAATATCACTTGTAAATAGAACAATTGCAACAAAAACCTTGTCTTTCTTGAGGGATAATGCTATGAAATATATGTTCGTTTTTAGCATTATCAAAGGGACTCATTAGGCCATATCGTTTGGCCTTATGGATATTGCGGGTAGCGTGTGACCGCTTGGAACTTTCGATAAGACAATAAACCGTAAGGTTGTCGGGTAGGTATGACTTCGGGTCATTATTATAGAGAGATGGGTGACATCGGGTGTATGGAACCTAAAGATCGATTTTCTAAAATTCAATTGATTGTGGTGGGAGTCTACATGACACTGCGTCAGGTGCCTTTTTATACCTGCTAGTGTAATGTTCAACTTCGGTAGTGGTGTGATCACTTTGTACTTAGGGTGCCCGTGAAATACCCTTGGAAGCATCGGAGATTATAATAGTGATCGACGGGTGATAGTAATTCGACGGTTGCGAAAGTTGAAGCTTAAGAGCATTCTGATGAATACTTCTTATAAAGTGACGAATGAGCGAATCTTGTTGCTCTTAAGTGATGGATGGGTAAAGATGACCGGTGAGCCAGTGATGTACTTAATCTCAGGTTAGGCCGAAGATTATGATGAATTGTTGATATTGTGGCCGATGCAATTATCGTGTCGGATTGGTCTCTCTTCACCATGAGAGTGAGCCATTGTTGATAAAGGTTCATTGAGTGGAAGGTCGGGTGATCTCGACTGAGATACGCGACTGATTAAGCGGAGTGGCATATGTCTAGTCGTAGAGGCGTATGTAAGACCTTGGGGGAGTTCACTTTGCGAACGATTAAGGACTGTTAATAGTAATTTTGGTATGAAGGTGCGATGTTATCGCGTGTACGTCACTTCAAGCGAATGTGTATGTCGGCTCTGAGAGCCCGAAGTGATTTCGTGGTGACTTGGAGTGGATGATGTAGTGACCCGAACTTTTCCATGTTTATATATATTAATTGAGATTGATATTTACATGATTAAATGTTTCCAACATGTTAAGCAATCAAACTTGTTAAGACTTGATTAATTGAAATATGTTTCATATAGACAATTGACCACCCAAGTTGATCGGTGATTCACGAACGTTAAAACTTGTAAAAACTATATGATGACATATATATGGATATATATATATATAGTTAACATGATACTATGATAATAAAACATATCATAAAGTATATTAACAATGAACTACATATGTAAAAACAAGACTACTAACTTAATTATTTTTAAACGAGACATATATGTAACGATTATCGTTGTAAAGACATTTAATGTATATATATCATATTAAGAGATATTCATACATGATAATATCATGATAATATAATAATTTAAAATCTCATTTGATATTATAAACATTGGGTTAACAACATTTAACAAGATCGTTAACCTAAAGGTTTCAAAACAACACTTACATGTAACGACTAACGATGACTTAACGACTCAGTTAAAATGTATATACATGTAGTGTTTTAATATGTATTTATACACTTTTGAAAGACTTCAATACACTTATCAAACTACTTCTACTTAACAAAAATGCTTACAATTACATCCTCGTTCAGTTTCATCAACAATTCTACTCGTATGCACCCGTATTCGTACTCGTACAATACACAGCTTTTAGATGTATGTACTATTGGTATATACACTCCAATGATCAGCTCTTAGCAGCCCATGTGAGTCACCTAACACATGTGGGAACCATCATTTGGCAACTAGCATGAAATATCTCATAAAATTACAAAAATATGAGTAATCATTCATGACTTATTTACATGAAAACAAAATTACATATCCTTTATATCTAATCCATACACCAACGACCAAAAACACCTACAAACACTTTCATTCTTCAATTTTCTTCATCTAATTGATCTCTCTCAAGTTCTATCTTCAAGTTCTAAGTGTTCTTCATAAATTCCAAAAGTTCTAGTTTCATAAAATCAAGAATACTTTCAAGTTTGCTAGCTCACTTCCAATCTTGTAAGGTGATCATCCAACCTCAAGAAATCTTTGTTTCTTACAGTAGGTTATCATTCTAATACAAGGTAATAATCATATTCAAACTTTGGTTCAATTTCTATAACTATAACAATCTTATTTCAAGTGATGATCTTACTTGAACTTGTTTTCGTGTCATGATTCTGCTTCAAGAACTTCGAGCCATCCAAGGATCCATTGAAGCTAGATCCATTTTTCTCTTTTCCAGTAGGTTTATCCAAGGAACTTAAGGTAGTAATGATGTTCTTAACATCATTCGATTCATACATATAAAGCTATCTTATTCGAAGGTTTAAACTTGTAATCACTAGAACATAGTTTAGTTAATTCTAAACTTGTTCACAAACAAAAGTTAATCCTTCTAACTTGACTTTTAAAATCAACTAAACACATGTTCTATATCTATATGATATGCTAACTTAATGATTTAAAACCTGGAAACACGAAAAACACCGTAAAACCGGATTTACGCCGTCGTAGTAACACCGCGGGCTGTATTGGGTTAGTTAATTAAAAACTATGATAAACTTTGATTTAAAAGTTGTTATTCTGAGAAAATGATTTTTATTATGAACATGAAACTATATCCAAAAATTATGGTTAAACTCAAAGTGGAAGTATGTTTTCTAAAATGGTCATCTAGACGTCGTTCTTTCGACTGAAATGACTACCTTTACAAAAACGACTTGTAACTTATTTTTCCGACTATAAACCTATACTTTTTATGTTTAGATTCATAAAATAGAGTTCAATATGAAACCATAGCAATTTGATTCACTCAAAACGGATTTAAAATGAAGAAGTTATGGGTAAAACAAGATTGGATAATTTTTCTCATTTTAGCTACGTGAAAATTGGTAACAAATCTATTCCAACCATAACTTAATCAACTTGTATTGTATATTATGTAATCTTGAGATACCATAGACACGTATACAATGTTTCGACCTATCATGTCGACACATCTATATATATTTCGGAACAACCATAGACACTCTATATGTGAATGTTGGAGTTAGCTATACAGGGTTGAGGTTGATTCCAAAATATATATAGTTTGAGTTGTGATCAATACTGAGATACGTATACACTGGGTCGTGGATTGATTCAAGATAATATTTATCGATTTATTTCTGTACATCTAACTGTGGACAACTAGTTATAGGTTACTAACGAGGACAGCTGACTTAATAAACTTAAAACATCAAAATATATTAAAAGTGTTTGTAAATATATTTTGAACATACTTTGATATATATGTATATATTGTTATAGGTTCGTGAATCAACCAGTGGCCAAGTCTTACTTCCCGACGAAGTAAAAATCTGTGAAAGTGAGTTATAGTCCCATTTTTAAAATCTAATATTTTTGGGATGAGAATACATGCAGGTTTTATAAATGATTTACAAAATAGACACAAGTACGTGAAACTACATTCTATGGTTGAATTATCGAAATCGAATATGCCCCTTTTTATTAAGTCTGGTAATCTAAGAATTAGGGAACAGACACCCTAATTGACGCGAATCCTAAAGATAGATCTATTGGGCCTAACAAACCCCATCCAAAGTACCGGATGCTTTAGTACTTCGAAATTTATATCATATCCGAAGGGTGTCCCGGAATGATGGGGATATTCTTATATATGCATCTTGTTATTGTCGGTTACCAGGTGTTCACCATATGAATGATTTTTATCTCTATGTATGGGATGTGTATTGAAATATAAAATCTTGTGGTCTATTGTTACGATTTGATATATATAGGTTAAACCTATAACTCACCAACATTTTTGTTGACGTTTAAAGCATGTTTATTCTCAGGTGAATATTAAGAGCTTCCGATGTTGCATACTAAAATAAGGACAAGATTTGGAGTCCATGTTTGTATGATATTGTGTAAAAACTGCATTCAAGAAACTGATTTCGATGTAACATATTTGTATTGTAAACCATTATGTAATGGTCGTGTGTAAACAGGATATTTTAGATTATCATTATTTGATAATCTACGTAAAGCTTTTTAAACCTTTATTTATGAAATAAAGGTTATGGTTTGTTTTAAAAATGAATGCAGTCTTTGAAAAACGTCTCATATAGAGGTTAAAACCTCGCAACGAAATCAATTAATATGGAACGTTTTTTAATCAATAAGAACGGGACATTTCAGTTGGTATCCGAGCGTTGGTCTTAGAGAACCAGAAAATTTGCATTAGTGTGTCTTATCGAGTTTGTTAGGATGCATTAGTGAGTCTGGACTTCGACCGTGTTTTCTTTAAAAATGATTGCTTAACATTTTTGTTGGAAACTATATATTTTTAACATATGAATATTATGTGATATATTAATCTCTTAACGTGTTTGATATTATGTGATAGATGTCTACCTCTAGAACAAGTCCCATTGACTCACCTAATAATAATGAAGAGTCAAATGTAAATTGGAATGATTCGTGGACTGATTCACAAGTTCCCGAAGAGGAACCGGAAGAAGAGTCGGAACCGGAAGAAGAATCGGAACCGGAAGAAGAATCGGAACCGGATGAAGAAATAGAACCGGTGGGGGAAATAATAAAACGGTTAAGTAAAAGAAAATCCTCAACCAACCGACCAAAGTTAATTATGGTCAATGGTGTTTCCGCCAAGGAAGCAAAATATTGGGAGGATTACCAATTCTCCGATGAATCGGATTCCGACGAGAATTCCGATGATGTTATAGAAATTACCCCAACTGAATTTAAAAAGGCAAAAGAAAATAATAAGGGAAAGGGCATAAAAATAGAGAAATCTAATTCCAACCCCGATGAACTCTATATGTATCGTCAACCCCCGAAGTCCTTAAGTTGTAACAATGACCCGGGAACCTCTAAACCACCAGGTTTTTCTAAACCAATGTGGACAACGACGGCTCGTATTAGGGGAACATCATATATCCCTAGAAACTTAGCAAAACGAACCAAAACCGAAGAAGAAGAAACGAGCGAGTCGGAATAAGATAGTTGTATTCGTATGGTGTAATATATGTAATATAGTGTTCTTATGCTTTATGATATATGTAAAAATTGCTTGTATTAATAAGTATTTTTTTTATGAATCTAACTCTTGTCTATTTTACAGTTTAAAAACACAAAATGGATAGACAACCCAATATTTTAAGAGACCTACCCGGAGACATGATTGATGAAATCTTGTCTAGAGTCGGCCAGAATTCTTCGGCACAACTATTTAAGGCGAGATCAGTTTGTAAGACATTCGAAGAACGTTCCAAGAATGTCTTGGTTTATAAGAGACTTTCGTTTGAAAGATGGGGGATATCACATTGGGAAACCCATAAGTTACGATGTGTTTACTTTGACGCATATATTGCGGGGAACCCAAATGCTATTTTACGCAACGGGTTAAGAAATTATTTTGACTCAATATATCCGAATATTGGACTTCGTGATTTAGAAAAAGCGGCTAACATGCAACATAAAGAAGCATGTTATGCTTACGGATTAGTAATGTTCGCTTCTCACCAAAGTGAGAACAAGAACATCGGGCTACAACTATTAAACAAAACGTTTCCACAAGTGACGGAGTCGGTAATTGGGGTAAGAAATGAGGTTTTTAGATTATTACGGGACTGTTGGACATTACGTAACCCTCGTCCCTTTGATGACGTTACAACACGCTGTCTTATCAACGGCCATAACGGTTATGTTGCACAAGACCAAGGATGGGAAGTAGTCCTAGTAAAACCAGAATGCATGACTTGTTTCTGGACGTATGAATTACGTGTCTTTATTGCCTTTGCTGAACGACTTGTGTACTAGCTCGAATTGTCTTCACAACTATCTTGTATCAAAGTTATTGTGTGCTATATTTCATGCTTTATGTAAAATAAGCGGTATTGTAAGTTTGTAAAATATTGTATAAAAGTTTGAACGCGAAATATTATTATAATCAGTTTTTCATATAGAATTGTAGTAGTTGAATTGTATATTAGCTACTAAGTATGAACTTAACGGGTAGGTACTACCCGAATTTAAACTTATAAAACGCTAATATGAAGAAAAAGCTTTTATAAATGAGTTCATATTATGCTACGAAATACTATTAACTACTCTTAATATTCTGTATGATTAACTTGTTCCATTTAACTATTTTGAAGGAAATGGCACCGACTACTCGACACACCGTGAATATGAATGAAGAGGAATTCCGTACTTTTCTAGCTTCAAACATAGCCGCAGTACAGGCTGCGCTACATACCAACAATAACCTTGGATCTAGCAGTACAGGAAATCGTGTAGGATGCACCTACAAAGAATTCACTGCCTGCAAACCTTTGGAATTTGATGGAACCGAAGGACCGATCGGATTGAAACGGTGGACCGAGAAGGTTGAATCGGTGTTTGCCATAAGTAAGTGTACTGAAGAGGACAAAGTGAAGTACGCTACGCATACCTTCACAGGTTCTGCGTTAACATGGTGGAATACCTATCTAGAGCAAGTGGGACAAGATGATGCGTACGCACTACCGTGGTCAGCATTCAAGCACTTGATGAACGAGAAGTACCGTCCCAGAACCGAGGTCAATAAGCTCAAGACAGAACTTAGAGGGTTACGAACCCAAGGATTTGATATTACCACGTACGAAAGACGATTCACAGAATTGTGCCTATTGTGTCCGGGAGCATTCGAGGATGAGGAAGAGAAGATCGACGCGTTTGTGAAAGGATTACCGGAAAGAATCCAAGAAGATATAAGTTCACACGAGCCCGCCTCCATACAACAGGCATGTAGAATGGCTCACAAACTAGTGAACCAGATTGAAGAAAGAATTAAAGAACAGACTGCTGAAGAGGCCAATGTGAAGCAAGTCAAAAGAAAGTGGGAGGAAAACGGTGATAAGAATCACCAATACAACAACAGCAATTACAACAATAATCGCAACAATTATCCCAACAATCGCAACATCAATCGCAACTACAACAAACGGCCCAACAACAACAACAACAACAACAACAACAACAACAACAACAACAACAACAGTAACTACAACAATCATCCCAACAATAATAATAACCGCAACAACAACAACAATCAGAAGCAGCTATGCCAAAGGTGTGAAAAGTATCACTCGGGGTTCTGCACCAAATTTTGCAACAAGTGTAAAAGAAATGGTCATAGCGCTGCGAAGTGTGAGGTCTACGGACCAGGGGTTAATAGAACGAAAGGAACAAATGGTGTCGGAACGAGTAATGGCGGAGCAAGTAGTGTCGGAGCAAGTTATGCCAATGTAGTTTGTTATAAATGTGGAAAACCGGGCCACATTATTAGAAATTGCCCGAATCAGGAGAACACGAATGGACAAGGCCGCGGAAGAGTTTTCAATATTAATGCGGCAGAGGCACAGGAAGACCCGGAGCTTGTTACGGGTACGTTTCTTATTGACAATAAATCTGCTTACGTTTTATTTGATTCGGGTGCGGATAGAAGCTATATGAGTAGAGATTTTTGTGCTAAATTAAGTTGTCCATTGACGCCTTTAGATAGTAAATTTTTACTCGAATTAGCAAATGGTAAATTAATTTCAGCAGATAATATATGTCGGAATCGAGAAATTAAACTGGTTAGCGAAACATTTAAGATTGATTTGATACCAGTAGAGTTAGGGAGTTTTGATGTGATAATCGGTATGGACTGGTTGAAAGAAGTGAAAGCAGAGATCGTTTGTTACAAAAATGCAATTCGCATTATACGAGAAAAAGGAAAACCCTTAATGGTGTACGGAGAAAAGGGCAACACGAAGCTACATCTTATTAGTAATTTGAAGGCACAAAAACTAATAAGAAAAGGTTGCTATGCTGTTCTAGCACACGTCGAGAAAGTACAAACTGAAGAAAAGAGCATCAATGATGTTCCCATTGCAAAAGAATTTCCCGATGTATTTCCGAAAGAATTACCGGGATTACCCCCACATCGATCCGTTGAATTTCAAATAGATCTTGTACCAGGAGCTGCACCAATAGCTCGTGCTCCTTACAGACTCGCACCCAGCGAGATGAAAGAACTGCAAAGCCAATTACAAGAACTTTTAGAGCGTGGTTTCATTCGACCAAGCACATCACCGTGGGGAGCTCCTGTTTTGTTTGTCAAGAAGAAAGATGGTACATTCAGGTTGTGTATCGACTACCGAGAGTTGAACAAACTTACCATCAAGAACCGCTACCCACTACCGAGAATCGACGACTTATTTGATCAACTACAAGGCTCGTCTGTTTATTCAAAGATTGACTTACGTTCCGGGTATCATCAAATGCGGGTGAAAGAAGATGATATTCCAAAGACTGCTTTCAGAACACGTTACGGTCATTACGAGTTTATGGTCATGCCGTTTGGTTTAACTAATGCACCAGCTGTGTTCATGGACCTTATAAACCGAGTGTGTGGACCATACCTTGACAAGTTTGTCATTGTTTTCATTGATGACATACTTATTTACTCAAAGAATGACCAAGAACACGGTGAACATTTGAGAAAGGTGTTAGAAGTATTGAGGAAGGAAGAATTGTACGCTAAGTTTTCAAAGTGTGCATTTTGGTTGGAAGAAGTTCAATTCCTCGGTCACATAGTGAACAAAGAAGGTATTAAGGTGGATCCGGGAAAGATAGAAACTGTTGAAAAGTGGGAAACCCCGAAAACTCCGAAACACATACGCCAGTTTTTAGGACTAGCTGGTTACTACAGAAGGTTCATCCAAGACTTTTCCAGAATAGCAAAACCCTTGACTGCATTAACGCATAAAGGGAAGAAATTTGAATGGAATGATGAACAAGAGAAAGCGTTTCAGTTATTGAAGAAAAAGCTAACTACGGCACCTATATTGTCATTGCCTGAAGGGAATGATGATTTTGTGATTTATTGTGATGCATCAAAGCAAGGTCTCGGTTGTGTATTAATGCAACGAACGAAGGTGATTGCTTATGCGTCTAGACAATTGAAGATTCACGAACAAAATTATACGACGCATGATTTGGAATTAGGCGCGGTTGTTTTTGCATTAAAGACTTGGAGGCACTACTTATATGGGGTCAAAAGTATTATATATACCGACCACAAAAGTCTTCAACACATATTTAATCAGAAACAACTGAATATGAGGCAGCGTAGGTGGATTGAATTATTGAATGATTACGACTTTGAGATTCGTTACCACCCGGGGAAGGCAAATGTGGTAGCCGATGCCTTGAGCAGGAAGGACAGAGAACCCATTCGAGTAAAATCTATGAATATAATGATTCATAATAACATTACTACTCAAATAAAGGAGGCGCAACAAGGAGTATTAAAAGAGGGAAATTTAAAGGACGAAATACCCAAAGGATCGGAGAAGCATCTTAATATTCGGGAAGACGGAACCCGGTATAGGGCTGAAAGGATTTGGGTACCAAAATTTGGAGATATGAGAGAAATGGTACTTAGAGAAGCTCATAAAACCAGATACTCAATACATCCTGGAACGGGGAAGATGTACAAGGATCTCAAGAACCATTTTTGGTGGCCGGGTATGAAAGCCGATGTTGCTAAATACGTAGGAGAATGTTTGACATGTTCTAAGGTCAAAGCTGAGCATCAGAAACCATCAGGTCTACTTCAACAACCCGAAATCCCGGAATGGAAATGGGAAAACATTACCATGGATTTCATCACTAAATTGCCAAGGACTGCAAGTGGTTTTGATACTATTTGGGTAATAGTTGATCGTCTCACCAAATCAGCACACTTCCTACCAATAAGAGAAGATGACAAGATGGAGAAGTTAGCACGACTGTATTTGAAGGAAGTCGTCTCCAGACATGGAATACCAATCTCTATTATCTCTGATAGGGATGGCAGATTTATTTCAAGATTCTGGCAGACATTACAGCAAGCATTAGGAACTCGTCTAGACATGAGTACTGCCTATCATCCACAAACTGATGGGCAGAGCGAAAGGACAATACAAACGCTTGAAGACATGCTACGAGCATGTGTTATTGATTTCGGAAACAGTTGGGATCGACATCTACCGTTAGCAGAATTTTCCTACAACAACAGCTACCATTCAAGCATTGAGATGGCGCCGTTTGAAGCACTTTATGGTAGAAAGTGCAGGTCTCCGATTTGTTGGAGTGAAGTGGGGGATAGACAGATTACGGGTCCGGAGATTATACAAGAAACTACCGAGAAGATCATCCAAATTCAACAACGGTTGAAAACCGCCCAAAGTCGACAAAAGAGCTACGCTGACATTAAAAGAAAAGATATAGAATTTGAAATTGGAGAGATGGTCATGCTTAAAGTATCACCTTGGAAAGGCGTTGTTCGATTTGGTAAACGAGGGAAATTAAATCCAAGGTATATTGGACCATTCAAGATTATTGATCGTGTCGGACCAGTAGCTTACCGACTAGAGTTACCTCAACAACTCGCGGCTGTACATAACACTTTCCACGTCTCGAATTTAAAGAAATGTTTTGCTAAAGAAGATCTCACTATTCCGTTAGATGAAATCCAAATCAACGAAAAACTTCAATTCATCGAAGAACCCGTCGAAATAATGGATCGTGAGGTTAAAAGACTTAAGCAAAACAAGATACCAATTGTTAAGGTTCGATGGAATGCTCGCAGAGGACCCGAGTTCACCTGGGAGCGTGAAGATCAGATGAAGAAGAAATACCCGCATCTATTTCCAGAAGATTCATCAACACCTTCAACAGCTTAAAATTTCGGGACGAAATTTATTTAACGGGTAGGTACTGTAGTGACCCGAACTTTTCCATGTTTATATATATTAATTGAGATTGATATTTACATGATTAAATGTTTCCAACATGTTAAGCAATCAAACTTGTTAAGACTTGATTAATTGAAATATGTTTCATATAGACAATTGACCACCCAAGTTGATCGGTGATTCACGAACGTTAAAACTTGTAAAAACTATATGATGACATATATATGGATATATATATATATATAGTTAACATGATACTATGATAATAAAACATATCATAAAGTATATTAACAATGAACTACATATGTAAAAACAAGACTACTAACTTAATTATTTTTAAACGAGACATATATGTAACGATTATCGTTGTAAAGACATTTAATGTATATATATCATATTAAGAGATATTCATACATGATAATATCATGATAATATAATAATTTAAAATCTCATTTGATATTATAAACATTGGGTTAACAACATTTAACAAGATCGTTAACCTAAAGGTTTCAAAACAACACTTACATGTAACGACTAACGATGACTTAACGACTCAGTTAAAATGTATATACATGTAGTGTTTTAATATGTATTTATACACTTTTGAAAGACTTCAATACACTTATCAAACTACTTCTACTTAACAAAAATGCTTACAATTACATCCTCGTTCAGTTTCATCAACAATTCTACTCGTATGCACCCGTATTCGTACTCGTACAATACACAGCTTTTAGATGTATGTACTATTGGTATATACACTCCAATGATCAGCTCTTAGCAGCCCATGTGAGTCACCTAACACATGTGGGAACCATCATTTGGCAACTAGCATGAAATATCTCATAAAATTACAAAAATATGAGTAATCATTCATGACTTATTTACATGAAAACAAAATTACATATCCTTTATATCTAATCCATACACCAACGACCAAAAACACCTACAAACACTTTCATTCTTCAATTTTCTTCATCTAATTGATCTCTCTCAAGTTCTATCTTCAAGTTCTAAGTGTTCTTCATAAATTCCAAAAGTTCTAGTTTCATAAAATCAAGAATACTTTCAAGTTTGCTAGCTCACTTCCAATCTTGTAAGGTGATCATCCAACCTCAAGAAATCTTTGTTTCTTACAGTAGGTTATCATTCTAATACAAGGTAATAATCATATTCAAACTTTGGTTCAATTTCTATAACTATAACAATCTTATTTCAAGTGATGATCTTACTTGAACTTGTTTTCGTGTCATGATTCTGCTTCAAGAACTTCGAGCCATCCAAGGATCCATTGAAGCTAGATCCATTTTTCTCTTTTCCAGTAGGTTTATCCAAGGAACTTAAGGTAGTAATGATGTTCTTAACATCATTCGATTCATACATATAAAGCTATCTTATTCGAAGGTTTAAACTTGTAATCACTAGAACATAGTTTAGTTAATTCTAAACTTGTTCACAAACAAAAGTTAATCCTTCTAACTTGACTTTTAAAATCAACTAAACACATGTTCTATATCTATATGATATGCTAACTTAATGATTTAAAACCTGGAAACACGAAAAACACCGTAAAACCGGATTTACGCCGTCGTAGTAACACCGCGGGCTGTTTTGGGTTAGTTAATTAAAAACTATGATAAACTTTGATTTAAAAGTTGTTATTCTGAGAAAATGATTTTTATTATGAACATGAAACTATATCCAAAAATTATGGTTAAACTCAAAGTGGAAGTATGTTTTCTAAAATGGTCATCTAGACGTCGTTCTTTCGACTGAAATGACTACCTTTACAAAAACGACTTGTAACTTATTTTTCCGACTATAAACCTATACTTTTTATGTTTAGATTCATAAAATAGAGTTCAATATGAAACCATAGCAATTTGATTCACTCAAAACGGATTTAAAATGAAGAAGTTATGGGTAAAACAAGATTGGATAATTTTTCTCATTTTAGCTACGTGAAAATTGGTAACAAATCTATTCCAACCATAACTTAATCAACTTGTATTGTATATTATGTAATCTTGAGATACCATAGACACGTATACAATGTTTCGAACTATCATGTCGACACATCTATATATATTTCGGAACAACCATAGACACTCTATATGTGAATGTTGGAGTTAGCTATACAGGGTTGAGGTTGATTCCAAAATATATATAGTTTGAGTTGTGATCAATACTGAGATACGTATACACTGGGTCGTGGATTGATTCAAGATAATATTTATCGATTTATTTCTGTACATCTAACTGTGGACAACTAGTTATAGGTTACTAACGAGGACAGCTGACTTAATAAACTTAAAACATCAAAATATATTAAAAGTGTTTGTAAATATATTTTGAACATACTTTGATATATATGTATATATTGTTATAGGTTCGTGAATCAACCAGTGGCCAAGTCTTACTTCCCGACGAAGTAAAAATCTGTGAAAGTGAGTTATAGTCCCATTTTTAAAATCTAATATTTTTGGGATGAGAATACATGCAGGTTTTATAAATGATTTACAAAATAGACACAAGTACGTGAAACTACATTCTATGGTTGAATTATCGAAATCGAATATGCCCCTTTTTATTAAGTCTGGTAATCTAAGAATTAGGGAACAGACACCCTAATTGACGCGAATCCTAAAGATAG
Organism: Rutidosis leptorrhynchoides; assembly: GCF_046630445.1. Taxonomy (NCBI): domain Eukaryota; kingdom Viridiplantae; phylum Streptophyta; class Magnoliopsida; order Asterales; family Asteraceae; genus Rutidosis; species Rutidosis leptorrhynchoides. The sequence continues at coordinate 91,285,264 of NC_092343.1, read as the reverse complement.
ATCTATTGGGCCTAACAAACCCCATCCAAAGTACCGGATGCTTTAGTACTTCGAAATTTATATCATATCCGAAGGGTGTCCCGGAATGATGGGGATATTCTTATATATGCATCTTGTTATTGTCGGTTACCAGGTGTTCACCATATGAATGATTTTTATCTCTATGTATGGGATGTGTATTGAAATATAAAATCTTGTGGTCTATTGTTACGATTTGATATATATAGGTTAAACCTATAACTCACCAACATTTTTGTTGACGTTTAAAGCATGTTTATTCTCAGGTGAATATTAAGAGCTTCCGCTGTTGCATACTAAAATAAGGACAAGATTTGGAGTCCATGTTTGTATGATATTGTGTAAAAACTGCATTCAAGAAACTGATTTCGATGTAACATATTTGTATTGTAAACCATTATGTAATGGTCGTGTGTAAACAGGATATTTTAGATTATCATTATTTGATAATCTACGTAAAGCTTTTTAAACCTTTATTTATGAAATAAAGGTTATGGTTTGTTTTAAAAATGAATGCAGTCTTTGAAAAACGTCTCATATAGAGGTTAAAACCTCGCAACGAAATCAATTAATATGGAACGTTTTTTAATCAATAAGAACGGGACATTTCAGATGACCAGTGATGAGCATGGTCATGTGTTTCGTGGAATGCTAATTCCCTAGGATGTTATCGTCTTGGTGGTGAGAATGTGGAGCCACATTTCTAAGTGGGGGAGTTTTTACTGCCGCCCAAGGAAGCTCCGGTGGTGTTATGTATAGTGAAATGTCGGAGCGTACCGTGCTAAGCCTCAATAGGTATTCGGAGTTCCTAACAAGGAAGAGTGATGGGTTGCTAATGTCGACTCGAGATCGTGCTTTACAATTGTGAGTTAAACTCTGGAATGTTATGCGTGAAGATTGTAATGATGGGATCGAAGGAAGTGTAAGACTTCCTATGTAAGGTGGTCATGTACTACCAATGTGCGGTATGAGACCAAAAGTGAAGTTTGAGATCCCAGAGTGAGAGAATGAAGTTGTCGTTGCGGGTGCTCCTGTAGTGAAAAATCTGGGTTGTCGTGAAACCCGGACAGTATAATTGAATGAGAACGAGTTCGATATCGTGGCGAATATCTTATTTTCCCTGTCAGGAAACGCAATCGTGGAGATTATCAGTGGATTATTCCACTTTATGGACGAATGTGAGGCGGAGATTGTCGATTCTGATTGTCTCACATCGAGACACGCGGATGTTGTTTGTTTGCGAGAGTGTGTTCCCTAGTGATGCGACTGTTAGTTGCATTGAAATGTCGAGACCATCCTTAACGGACGGTCTAGGTAGGAAGGTTCACCCGGCGTGGAGAATATTTTGTAGATCGTGTGGCGAGTTGCGGAATTTTGTGATGATAATTCGCCGTTGACGGGATTCTACGACACGAATAGTCTTCATGCTAGTACTAGGAGGCCGTATTGTATGAATGTGTTGTAGGATTTAGGAGAGAAACCCTGTGACAAAGTGTTGATGTTTCGTCCAACTCGTGGTGTATTATTGTCATCCTGGATTAATCCAGTGACGAATGGTCGTGTGCGGATCGATTGATGGGAAAGTGGTGCTCCTAAGTGATTTTTTTTTGGGGTTACTGAAATTTCTTCGTTGAAGGAATGACCCAGTTGTGGAGCCGGAGGAAGTTTGTTCTCGGTCCAGAGAATGTTCATGAATGGCCGGTTGAGTAGTACGTTTATGAATCGGTGGAGTACAGAGTTTTAAGGAAGCATGAATCCTTCTCGATTGGGATTAATGCAAGACATGGTTTACGACGTAGTGGATTTAGTAGATATAAAGTTATGGAAGTACGGTTGTTGCATTATGATGCGTTAGTGTATGAAGCAAGAAATTCGAATGCGTGATTACTACATGTGTGACTCCGCGTAGGAATCGAAAATGTTCGAGTGAAAAGTTCTTGACTTCTAGTGTAGGTTCGGATCACGAGGGTGTGATCCAATGTAAGTGGGGGAGAGTTGTAACACCCGTTTTTAGTTACGTGTTATTTCGAACGACATTCGAAATACGAGGCATGTAAGCGTATATTTGGATCCTAAATAAAGTTGGATTTGATTTTCTAAGATCTTACCATTAGAAAGGAAATCTCATTACGTTTCCAACGATATTTGATTCATCAAAAACGGAGTTACGGTTTGAAAGTTACGATCAAAACAAGTTCAGAAAACTGATTCAGTTAATCTGGACGCCGTCCAAAAGGCCTGATGGGCCAGCTGTGATATTTTGAAGCTTTTAAAAGAGGGTATCTGGGTCTTTTCACTTGGGGGTCGTTTGGGCCATCAAAACTGATCTAAACTCACCCTTATCCTCATTTTCACCCACAAACACTCCCAACCAAACCCTAGAGTGAGAGAGAGAAGTTTCTAGAGAGAGGAAACTTGGATTAGTGATGAAGGTGGTTATTTTTGCCCAAATTAGAGTGGTTCTTGGTGCTTGTTGGTGATTCTAGCTACTAGAGCTCGTTTTGGTGCTTGAGGTAAACCCTAATCTGAATTGTAGTGTTTGATTTCTTGTTTGAATTAGGGTTTGTGTTAGTTAGAGTTATAAACCCATTTATTGTGAAATTTGGGGGTTTTGGGTAAGATTCATGTAAGTAAGCCTAAATGGGTGACTTAGGGTTTCAATTGATGAAATTGTTAGTTTGGACCTTGCATGTGTTGGTTAAACCTTAGAACACTTGTGTTGACTTGATTTTTGGGTGTAAACCCTAATTTAGGTCAAATGGGTATTTTGGGTCAAGTAAGCTTGATTTGGTGTCAAATTAAGTTTGGAGTCGAGTTTTGGTGAATCAAGTATGTAAATACTTGATTTAGGTGTTAATTGATGTTTTGGAAATATAACCACTAGTCGTTAGTGATTATGGGGTGTTTTATGACTTTGGTCAAAATGAGTAATTTGAATTACGTCAAAATTGAAGATGACACTAATTTGGATTAAATGAATGTTAAATGCTTTTATTAAGCGTTAAATGATGTTTTGGATGTAATTACTAGCGAGAAGTGATTTTGGGTTAAAATGATATTTTTAACATAAGTCAAACGTGGTCAAAAGCAATATGGGTCAATATTGCACGTGTTGGGGTTTTGGTGCAATTGGTGTTTGAAATGATTACTACCTAAGTAGTAATTTAGTGTTAAGACCTAGGTTTGGTCTAATTGGTGTAAAGTATGATTTGGGTTAGATCGTACTTTATTGTGTTGGTTTGAATTACCACCCGAAGTGGTAATTGGTTTGTGTCCATTAGGTGATTAAATGGGCGGGTTTTGGAGAGCAAGGTGTGATCCCTCGGCTAAGGGATGTTTGTATCGGGTTCTCTTTTAGAGAATGGCTATTTATGTGTATATTTTGCCTATGTGTAATATAGGTGATTACTTGCTCGGATTTGAGGACGAAGATCATGTTGTACATGACTTGTGCGGGCATTCCAAGGTGAGTGGAATAATTATATGCGTAGGTATATAATGTATTTATTTGTTGTAGCGTGAGATGTGAAGTGTCGAGGTGCTAAGACACCACATTTCACGTGACGAGTGAAGTGTCGAGGTGTTAAGACGCCACTCGGAGTGAAGCATCGAGGTGTTAAGATGCCACTCTAAGTAATTGAAAGGTGAAGCATCGAGGTGTTAAGATGCCACCTAGGAGTGAAGTGTCGAGGTGTTAAGGCGCCGCTCCGTAAAGTAAAGAGTGAAGCATCGAGGTGTTAAGATGCCACTCGGGGTGAAGTATCGAGGTGTTAAGATGCCACTCCAAGAAATTAACGGATGAAGTGTCGAGGTGTTAAGACGCCATCCGGGGTGAAGCATCGAGGTGTTAAGATGCCACCCGAGGGTTTAGTGATACGAGGTGTTAAGTACACTAACAGATGTTATGAACACCGATGGCCTTTCGCGAGCGCCATTCCCTTGTTCGATTGGTTAACCATGGTTATTTTGTTGTAGCGTAAGCATTTTATATTGTTCGGGATATATATATATATATATATATATATATATATATATATGCTATTGTTGTGCTAGTTTGTGGTATTGGAGGTTAATAGCTTTGTACTTGTGATGATAAGCTAATTGTGTTGCTAGCATGTATGCGGTATGTGAGTAAGTGTTTGCAAGTAGGCATATTATATATGTATGTGTATAATTATTGCATTCACTAAGCTTTATGCTTACCCCTCTCGTTGTTTACCTTTTTACAGGTATCGTGTTTTGACGCTAACTAGTTGTTAGACTAGATGCTTAGGAGCGCTTGGGCTCGATGGGGTAGCTTTTGGATATGTTAATGCGGATTGGGGGTTTGGTAGCCCTCGGGATTGTGCTCTTGGTATCGGGTTGGGTTATAGAGTCCTAATCCGTCTAAAGAGATAAATGGGTCGAAGTCGCTACATTATTTGTAAAACGGGTCGTTGTGGGCTCGGTGTTGTAAAACTTATTTTCATTGTGGAAATCTCTTAGTTTTACTTAATATCATGTGTTGTGAAAGTTGTTTCGTTTAAAAGTGTCAGGAATTGGGTTTTCCGTTCGCGTGAATTTGAAAAACTGATCAGGAACTTTTACTTCATTTGGACGCCGTCCTAAGGGCTTGGACGCCGTCCAGTCCTTCAGAGCTGGACGCCGTCCAGATAACTGGACGCCGTCCAGATGTACTGTCCCAGAAATATTTTTTTTAGGCATGTTTTTGGTAAAACGAAGTCGGGTTGTTACATTGCGGCATCGAAAGAGGCTATCAGCTCGGTTCTTATTGCAGATCACGGAAAGGTAATCCACTCTTTTATTTACATGCATTATTTATTTTGCAGAAATATAACGCTGAGGTTTTCTCAGACGCAAATGCCGGTCTACTTCGTAAGCAAGACGCTGACATCAAGCGAAGTAAACTATTCACCAATAGAAAAGCTAGTGTATGCGCTAGTCCACACGGCGCGGCGTCTGCGCTGGTACTTTCAAGCACATCCAATTGTGGTTCTAACAGATCAACCGATCAAGCAGGTTGGTAAATGCCTAATTTGCAGCAATGTCCGGGGCTACCGCATTGACTAACGCACTCATTTTTATTTTAGGTGTTATACAAGCCTGAGATTTCTGACCGAATGGCTAAATGGGCAGTAGAGTTAGGAGAACATGAAATAAATTTTTCTTCACGAAGCGCGGTTAAGGGTCAAATACTTTCGGATTACCTAGCAGAGTTACCTGCGGATGTTGAGGCATCGGCAGAGCATCAGCATACCCCTGTGCCACCTTTGTCACCATGGGAATTATACACCGATGGTGCCTGCAGCGCAGCTGGCGCGGGTACAGGTGTAATTTTAACTGGCCCAGATGGCCAAGAGCATACATATGCGCTGCGGTTTAATTTTGCTGTTACGAACAACAAGGCAGAATACGAGGATTTGTTAGCAGGTATGTGCATTGCGCATAAATTAAATGTTAAAATTATGTACGCTTATGTGGATTCAAAGCTGGTATGCAGTCAAGTCAGCGGAGACTTCGAAGCGCATGACATAGCCATGCAGTAGTATTTATCACTTGTTCATAACCTTGCTGACCAGTTTGAGGCTTTTCAAATCTCCCACGTCATGCGGGGGCAAAATAAGAAGGCAGATGCCCTTAGCAAATTGGCTGTTTTGGCCTTTGATCATCTGGGGAAGAAAGTTCTTATAGAAGAACTGCATGCAAAATCCATTGTTATGATGCCTTTAGTGGCACCTGTTGAGGAATCCAGCTCAACATGGATGACACCTATTATTTCTTTCCTGCGGAACGGCACCTCACCTGCGGATTCCGTTGATACAAAGAAAGTCCGCACCAAGGCACCACTGTATGCCCTTGAGGGTGACGTCCTATATCGAAAAAATTATTTAGGGCCACACTTAAGGTGCATTGGTCCGAAAGAGGCAGAGGAGGTTATACGCGAGGTGCATGAAGGTGCATGCACTCTTCATTCAGGGCACAGGTCTATTGTGTCAAAAATTATGCGGCTAGGTTATTATTGGCCCACCATGTACGCAGATACCGCACGCATATTTAAGCAATGTGAATCGTGCCAAATACATACACCTATCAGCAGAGGCGAAAATGATGAAGGGCGGGGGGGGAGCGGGCGCCCCCGGTGGATTTTTTTTTCAGTGTAAAAATTTTGGGTTTTTCGACTTTGCCCCCGGTGGATTTTTTTTTTTTTTGCCCCCAAACCTACATATTTTGCCCCAAAACCTTCAAATTTTGCCAAAATTCTCCAACTTTTGCCCCAAAATCTTCAAATTTTGCCCCAAAATCTCAAACTTTTGCCCCAAAATCTCCAACTTTTGCCCCAAAATCTTCAAATTGTATCCAAAAAAATTGCTACGGTTTAAAAAATTTTTTTTGCCCCTGGTCAAAAAAATCCTAGTTTCGCCTCTGCCTATCAGCAGAGCACCTGCGCATCCAATGATCCCAGTCTCATCACCATGGCCATTCTGCAAATGGGCAATTGACATAGTCGGACCATTTCCAAAAGGCCGAGGTAATTTTATCATTTATTTTATATCATATGCAGCTTGCATCAATATCTTACGCATACTCTGCACACGCAGGAAATATCAAATTTTTGATTGTTGCAATTGACTATTTCACGAAGTGGGTAGAAGCACGACCAATGGCAACAATTTCAGGAAAAAGAGTGCGAAATTCTGTATGGGAAGACATTGTCTGTCGATTCGGCATACCAAATTAAATCGTTAGTGATAACGGTACGCAGTTTACGGAGGATCCTTTTCGCAGTTGGTGCGCGAAGCTTAATATTAAGCAAACTTTTACTTCCGTTGCGCATCCGCAAGCGAATGGCCAATGCGAAGTCACCAACCGGGATATAGTAGCTGAAATCAAAGCTAGATTGGGTCATGGTCGCATTGGTTGGGTGGACGAACTGCCAAAGATTTTATGGGCGCATAGAACAACACCCAAAGCAAGCACTGGTGAGACTCCGTTCAGTTTGGTCTATGGATCAGAAGCTGTTGTACCCGCAGAAATTGGGGTGCCAACGTTTCGCATACAGAATTTTGACGAGAAAAATAACTCATAAGCTTTGCGGGAAAATCTTAATCTGCTTGAAGAACGCAGACTCTCTGCGGCAGTAAACGAAGCTAATAATAAGCAGAAAATTGCAAAATACTACAATCAGCGCGTGCGTTCGCGCTCTTATAAGTGCGGGGACTTAGTTTAGCGTCAGAATGACGCAAGTCATGCGGAGGATATTGGGAAATTGGGCCCCCGTTGGGAAGGTCCATACAAGGTAGCAAAAGCAATCAACACCGGGGCATACCATCTCGAGACATTAGATGGAAAACCTGTGAAACGCACTTGGCACGCGACGTTGTTGAAAAATGTTATATGTAGCTGGATGGACCTGATCACTCCAATTTATTTTAGCACATTATTTTTTCTATGTATTTTTCGTCCGTTTGGATGTGTCGCGGTTGTAATCATGATTAATGCCAATTAAAATATTTACTCGCGCATACTTTTGTTGTGTATTTCTCTCTTTTTTATATGCGGTTCCTGCCTACTTAAGGGGTATCCTCTAGCCCCCGTGCGGCAGAAGCCTATTTGGTTACAAGGCTAGACATTAACGGCAGGTGAAGGGAATTGGCTTTCCCCTAGCCAAGCACCACGCAGACTAGATGGCTGCCAAGTCGACTTAAAAATACAAGCATTGGTTTGCTTGTGCATAATTACTCTCGCATTGGTTTGCATGAGGAACTCTTAAGTATAAAAGCATTGGTTTGTTTTTAGTTTCGTTGCTTACCATACAGCTAAAGTGCACCTCTAGCACATGATAAAGCAATAACGCAATAGCTTTTGAGTCTAAACTATTAAAAGGTAAAATTGCTAAAGTATTGGTTTATTTTACACAGTACCTGCGTATGCGCATGAGTTTTGGTTAGCTATGCGCATAGGCATGCGGTTCACCCTTTGTTTTTATTCGCGATATATAAACAATTAACACACAACGCATGCATAACACAAAATATATATAACTGAGTTATTACAAATTATAATTGTTTCAAATGCCTGCCCAACACGGGACTTGGGGCTCAAAAATTGTAATTACAATTGCCTGCCTAAGCATAGGACTTACGGCGCATAACATTAAAGTATTCAAATTAAAAATCTTCCTTGAGAAATCCATCAATTGGCATATTGGGATACGCAGCGAAAGCGTCTATTAAGGGGATCGGGATGGACTGGATGGCCTGATCCGCTTCTAGGAGCGCCTCAGCTGTACCCTCTTTCAAATTTTTCTGCACAACTTTAGGGTATGGTAGTGTGAGGTCGCAGCCTTTGATCACCTCAAGCATCACCTTGTTGCGGTCATGCTCTTTCACTGCATCGACGTAGGCGTTAAACTTTTCGGTGACGGGCCCCGAGTCCATTATCTTTTGCGCGATGACAGGAAGGGAGGTGTGAAGCTTTGACAAGTCTACCTCTGCCAGCTCGAGGCCAGTCACCACGTCATCCATCTCCCTGCGCACCCTTTCCAGTTCCAACCGCAGGCACTCCGTCTCCCCCTTAGCCTGGTCAACCGCCCCCACCAGCTCACGGTTCTTCTTCCTTTCCTCAATCAGCGCGGTTTTTGTCTCCCCGCAGTCGCCTCCGCAGCCTTACGCGCCTCTTCCGCGTCATGCTTATCTTTTTTAACCTGATCGACACCAGCCTGCAGCAACCCAAGCTCTGTTTCTTTGCGCACGGCCACCTGGCACATATTGGTGGCACGACGTGCTTGATCTGCTAACATACCAAAAAACACAAGGCCGTTTTGAATGAAGGCTTTGTACGCTTGGTGGAAGGGCAGTGCGGCTAATTGATTGTGAAACTCAGCTGAAAAAATCTGTTGCAGAAAGGCGGACTGCTCTGCGGCATTTTCAGCAGAGGACTGGGTGAGCTGTGCCAGATTTTCCAAACAGAAGCTACCGTGTGTTGGGATTGGTGTAGAATCGGAGTCAATGTATATCGCCCTGTCCCTGGACGTGGTGGTAGCCTCAAGGTCCGAATTTGCCTGCGGTGGCGTCTGATGCGTCTCCTCAATATGCTCTGTAAATCAGTAACTTGTTAGCACATGAAGTTAATTGTGCGGTGTTTACGCAAGAAAAGAGATGCTTACCGGTGGTAGGAGGAGGTAGATCTGCGGATGCTGGATCGACGGGGACAAAGTTGTCATTCCGCATGTCCTCCTTTTGTTTAGGAATAAGCTTATTCTTCTTCTGCTTAGTTTGGGGAGCTTCGGTTGCCTTGTGCTTATTGGCCGAGGTAGCGGGAGTGGACACCTCATTCTCCCCGGTCTTCTCCTGCTCAAGAGGTTCATTAATATTTTCCTTGCGGAAAGAGATAGCCGCAATCTCCTCCGCGGTGAGCACTTTCTTCATCTTCATCTCTACAAACATATGCGCAATATTAGAACATGTATGTATACGCTAGTGGTTATATATTCATATGCATTTATACTATTCCTACCCTTGCCATTCGGCGCGATTATGGCTGGTCGCATGTTCTCCCATGGCCAGTGCGCGGATATCTTTCCCAACCGCAGCATAACATTCCCATATGACTGGTGCACAAGCTGTGCGTTAGCGCACTCCGCTAACAACTTTGTTTCCTCATCATCAAGGACGGGGGTTTTGTTCACATCCTTAGCCATGCTTTCGCACCAGACAAGTGTTTGCGGAAAGGTGGCTCCCACAACAGATTGGTCAATAAAAAAGAACGTTTCTTTCCAGTGACCCGCGTTCGATTTGGGGGTTTTTGTAAACTTCTGACGGGCGAAGAAAGTAAACCACGACTTATGATGATTGGCTAGGCGGTATAAATGGCAGAATACCTTAACTAATGGTACCTTATTTAGTGCAACGCACCACATCTCAAACAACACTATTTTCCCTATTGCGTAAGGGTGTAATTGCCCTAGTCCTAAGCCGAAATGATCTAGAACGCCTAAAAAGAAGTCGGAAGGTGGCACCCTAAAATTGCCATGCTTAAACGCATGCTCATATATGGCTACCTTATTCTCCGGCGATTTGTGGGCATGTTAATTAGACTGGGGAGGCACCGGATTGTACTGTGCTAACGGTGGGTACTGTTTAACTAAAGAATCTATATTCTTTTACTCTATTACCGATACTACGCTATCTACATAAGTCTCGTTAGCCTTAGTCATTTTCTATAAGTAATCAGAGAACAACTAACCTTTAGAAGTTGGCCGGAATGTTTGGATTTTGATCGGAATAAAAATTGGCAGTGTATTGGAGAAGCTTGTTGCAGAAAAATGGAAATGTGGGTGAAACAGGCCTATTTATAGTGAAAATTGGGGGTCATAGGGTGAAACGGGTTTCATCGTGGCTGTACACGTGTAACGCAATCAACGATTGATATTTTTTGCACGCGCGTGGGTGTCAGTTAGATGTGCCCTATGTTGAGCGTGTGGCTCACGCGCACCTGCCAACTGCCACTTTACGTCTTGTCAGCCGAATGGGCTTCTACGACAGTGACAGGCATTTAATGACCTCGAGACGCACGCGAAAAATTTAATGCTAGCCGTTTTTTTGTTTTTTTCTTTTGCTTAATAGGTTGATGTCATATGTCTTGCGTCATATAACATCAAACTGGGGGGACATAATGATACCTCAACCTGCATGCGCATTCCATCCGTATGCGGGTACTCGATATCATGCGAATGTGTGTACCTTGTATGCGGTATGCGGCATGCGGTTATGTATCGAATGCCTTTGTTCCCGGTACGGCAGTTGCTTGGTCATCAAGTCAATATCTTTTCCATAATTATATCCGTGATTCGGGGGAGTTAGTTATGGACGAGATTATCATTATCTTGGATGGTTCTAGAATTAGGGTTTTCCTATATATAAACCTTAATTATCATTCTAGGATCATCACGTAACCACCACCTACTACACATCCTACGTAGCAAGCTACCATCATTCATCTTCTCAAGGTTTACAGGTTAGTTTCTTAATAGCTAGCGCCTACGACCTTGCTAGGGGCCTTCTGATCAACGACCGTAATCTACGGTGGACGTAATCACTTGGCCACCCCGCCGACATCATCATGTCGGCCAGGGTTATTCATGGTAGCCGGACCGAAGAGCCTTGTTCTAAGATCCTTAAACCCCCTTTTACGTATTGAACATGCATATTGACCCTATGGAAAATATATGCATGATTAGTTTTGAAACATTTTAGAAGACACTTGCAATATTACCAAACAAATAGAAATGATTAGTAACTAACAATATAATAAAATTATGCACACTTGACTATTCCACTTGAAGCATTCAGATTGTTATTTTGTCTAATTAAGACCAAATTGTGTTCAAACAATGTGTTCTAGTATTCCTACCAAAACTATCGTGATCAAATCAATATTCACGAATTCGCATAAGCTTACATCAATAAGACCTAGTTGAATCGTGAGAGAGCCATTAGTACTTAACTTGGATTAAAGTCTCCTAAAATTCTTTGATAATCAAAATCCCCTAAGAAAACCAAGCTTCACTATTTTGACTAAGGACCAATTGAAAACCAATCCAAACCAAGAACCCAATCCCTTGAAATCCTGAATTTGATTGTCTAGATCACCTAAGTGTTGAAGTATGAATTAATTCATTGATTGAATCCCTTTGAACAACCAGTTAGCTCATATAATCAAAGTAAAGCCCAAAACAAAGATAGCAAAGGTTCTTTAGCTAATTCTAACAACACAACTCAATCAAATGTACATATAAGATTCTAACCAAGCATGGCTAGAACTAACAAAACACTAGAAGAAAAAGAAGATTCAAACATCATATTGCAAGATTAAAGATAAAATTGTACCAAACTATGAAAATACAACTTGAGACTAGATGTAAAAGATGAAGATGATGAAGAAACAATTCCAAGATCTTGAGCTAGCCCCAAATCCTTGATGTAGATGATGAAATTGATGAAAACTTAATGAAAACCCTAATTAATGAGCTACCAAACCCTGATTAACCTCAGCCTCCAAAACTGCACTACTCCTTATTATGAAAATACTTCCATTTAGAATTCTGCCTAAAAAACCTAGTGGAACGTCATTCCTATATCTGGAACGACGTTCTGGTAGCTCGATAGGGTGGAACGTCGTTCTATTTCACGGAACGTAGTTCTGTTGCACTAGAAAGTGGAACTCCATTTCTTTATTTAGGTACGTCGTTCCCAATTCGGTATCTAAATGCTTTGTACCATTTTTCTTCATTTCCTTTGTATTGGGACTCCGTTCTTCAGACCCGAAACGTCCTTTTCTGCAGGTGGAACGTTATTCCCTTGATTGGAAAACCGTTCTGGCATTTGGAACGTCGTTTCCATGGTTTAGAACGTCGTTCTTGGTCAGTTTCAGCACTTTGCAACTTTTCTTGAACTTTTGCACAACACATTGGTCAATTTTGCACCAATTTCACACCAAAGACTGCAGCCATGCTTCGAACGCGACTTTTCCCATTTTTTTTACTTTTAGGCACAATGAAGATCAATACCAAGTAAAACGAGGTAGATATTAAACGTAGTGTAAATGAGCAATATCAGCACTAAAGGACAATATTTGGCTGATAAACACCACAAGGACTCTGCTTCCACCCCTGAAGGACAATATTTGGCTAACTAGTAAAACATCTAAAAAAGTTGACTTTTTTAGTCAGATCGATCAAAAAATTCAAACAAAAAACAAAATAGTAGAAGTACCATGATAGAAGTTTGTGTCTTGAGTTCCTCACTCTCTCAATTTCAGGTTTAACAAATGACTGACACTTGCGATTACAAACTTCTCCCCAACTTACGTTTTGGCAAGCAAATGAAGCACGTTCCTATCGCTAAAATACCGAATAAACGTACGTCAAAGAGAAAAATCAAAATACCGAATAAATTCATGAATTTTTTGCATTATAAAGTTGAAGGAGAACGAGAGTGTTATAAGTGATGTGGAAAAGTATACTGACGAAGAAGAGGAGGTAGCTGTTTCGAGCAGAAAAGGAGAAGTATTGAAGGATTCAGCTATTCCAAGCATGGAGCAATTTCCACCATTAGGTAAATCTAATCCTGTGATTGTTAATGATATGCCTGCAATTGTAAATAAGGATACAGAAGTCAAATCTAAGGATGTTAACTTTGTTGATGTTACTAAGAACAAGGATTATACTACTGATAACTCAAAGATTGATAATACTCTTGTGAATAAGCTGAATAATTCGTATATGAATGCCGTTAATAATGAATTGGACAAAAAGCTGAGCTATATACCATTACCAGTTGATGATGATGGTAATAAATTTATTGTGTTTGATGAGCCATTTTTAGAGGAAGGTAGTAGGTATAGCAAATGGAACATGACTGCTTATGGTTATGTTATTGGTGGTAATATGCTTTATAGAATGCTCCAGTTCAATCTCAGAAAGATGTGGAGTAAGTTTGGGATTAAGGAAATAATCATGGATCAAAAACAAATTTGTTATTTTAAGTGCAAAACTATTGAAGAAATGAATAAAGTGATAGAGCAGGGGCCTTGGATTGTGAATGAAAAACCACTATTTATAGCCAAATGGAACCCTGAGGTTGATATAGAAAAGATTGAGCCATCTAAATTGCCTGTTTGGATTAAAATGTCCAATATTCCTCTTGAGGCTTGGAACACTAAAGGAATAAGTGCTGTTGATAGCAAGATGGGTAAGCCAATTGGATGGATAACATGACCGCTACTATGTGTCAAAAAGGAATAGGTAAGGCTGGTTATGCAAGGGTGATGGTGGAGATGGAAGAATCAAAGGGTTATATTGATTATGTGGATATCTACTACAAAGATAAGATGAATGTTACTAAAGGAGTTAAGAAGGTCAAGGTGGATTATGATTGGAAACCATCAATGTGCTCTCATTGTACTGTTTTTGGACATAACTTTGATGTATGTAAGGTTAGACCAAGAACTAGTGCTGAAATGGAAAAGAAATATAAAGGATTGAACAAGGATAATGAAGGGTTTGTTATGGTTAAGAATAGGAAGACAGTTGATAAGAATGTGGTAAAAAAGACTGTTCCCGTGGAGAAAGTGTATGTTCCTAAGAATATTAGCACTGCAAGCCATACTAACAAGTGGCATTTGAATGATCAAAACAGTAATGAATTGAAGAAAAGTATGAACAAGTATGCAATGTTATCTGAAAGTGATGATGAATTCTTTGACAATGATAAAATGGCAGATGAGGATACTGGTTTTAATACTGATAATGTTTAAGAATTCAAGTTTGTGGGAGCAAATGTATTAGATGGAAAAGATCCAGGTATTCTGGATAACAACTGTTAATGTTTCCAATGGAGTTGAGAATCGCTAGTTGGAATATTAGGGGTATGTGTAATATGGATAAACAGAAGGAACTCATAAAGATCGTAAGGAATGAAAAGATCCACACGTGTGCTATCCTAGAAACTCACCTGAAGCCTCAAAATATTAATGAAGCACGTGATTTGATTTTTAAGGACTATAGTTGGCAATCAAATGTGAATTTGAGTCCAAATAGTTGTAGAATTATGGTTGGATGGAATAGTAATTTTCTAAATGTTATGATTATGCATATTGGAAAAGAGGTGGTATTTTGTCTTGTAGAGACTGTGGATAGAAAAGTTAAATTTTATTGCAGTTTCATTTATGCAAGTAATAATGGAAAGGAAAGGCAGAATGTTTGGAATGATTTGAAAATCCATTCAAACATAGCTAATGGCTATTCATGGATTTAAATAAAAGTAGAACTGTTGGTGAACACAGTTCTGGTAGCTCCCATGTGTATGATGAAATGAAGGATTTTAATGAATGCATAAATGATATTGAGGTAGATGATATTGGGAGCAATTGGTTCTATTTTACATGGACTAAATCTCTTAAAAATCCCAATTGTGGTATCCTGAAGAAGCTGGATAGGATTATTGGTAATGAGGATTTCTTTTTAAATTTTCCTCAAGCTCATTGTATTTTTCTACCCTACATTGTTTCTTATCATAGTCCTGCAGTACTTTATTTTATAGGGTAAAAGATCTTGTTCAGTATATCTTTAAGTTCCTGACGATCAACTATTTATTGCAAGATCTTATCATCCACATTCATCGCCTTTAACCTATTTTTGAAATTCACCACCAGCAACAGCTTCGATAGGTGAAAAAAAACAACTCAGGTAACTGAATTTTTCAACTTGTCGATCATATTTGTCCTCTTTGTTGGTTCTAATTTCATCAAATTGTAAGTGTTGAATGCATATAGTCTTGTTTGTAGTTACATATAAAGATGTAACGGTCCCATATGTGTTTGAGGTAAAAAGAAACATAGGACAACCACCGATTATGATACATGGCTCTGGTGGTCCTCCTGTAGAGCCGGAGGTGAAAAGAAAGAAAGGACGACCATCACTTCAGAAACATCGTTCTGGTGGTCGTGTTGTAGAGGCGGAAAGGAAGAGAGTATGCCACCGCATCAGAATCATGGCTCTAACGGTCGTCTTGTAAAGGTTAAAATTGACTCATAGCATGTGATGGCATTAAGCTCAACAAGATGAATGGTGTGTTGTACGAAGCTCCATGAAAAGGAATATAATATAATAACTAGTTAAATGACCAGTGGAATCACGAGTTTGTATAAACGAAACAGTTTAATGATATGTTTTAGGTATTAAGTGAATGTAAATGTTAAAGTCATTTAGTTTAATGACCCGTGGAACCACGGATTTTGACTAAGAAACGTGTCGTTATTTTTACAAACATATTGATGTACTTAACTTGTTCAGAATAAATGAACTACATTCATTTTCTCACCACCTTCTTCCAATTTTCATTACAATTACTGTTTTTTTATTATAAAAACCTACATTACAACCTTTTATTGAGACATGTAGTTCGAATACATATGAAACGTAATTAATCCCGTAAAGAGAACTCATATTTGAATAATAATAATAATAATAATAATAATAATAATAATAATAATAATAATAATAATAATAATAATAATAATAATAATAATAATAATAATAATAATAATAATAATAATAACAACAACAATAATAATAATAATAATAATTAGTATAAGTAATAATAATAATAATAATAATAATAATAATAATAATAATAATAATAATAATAATAATAATAATAATAATAATAATAATAATAATAATAATAATAATAAAGTTTGCTCCGAATTAATTTTTTGGTTTGATTTTGTATATTTTTTAGATTACATTTTGATTTTACATTCCCTTAAATCGAGATTTATATATTTTAAATCTTAAATTGGTATAATCAGCATGTATATACAGTATATCATTATCTATAATTTGTTTTTATTTTGTATGTTTTTATGGTATTATCGTGTTATTAATTTTTAATTAATTTAGTTGGATTTAATAAAGGATTAATATATAAAATAGTAATGACATCATCATTTATGAAATTTAAATATAATTAGCTAAATGATGACATCATCATTTTAGAGATTTATATGACTATATAGATAATAATAATAACAATAATAATAATAATAATAATAATAATAATAATAATAATAATAATAATAATAATAATAATAATAATAATAATAATAATAATAATAATAATAATAATAATAATAAAATAATAATAATATTCCCGCTATATATTAAAACAAAAATCTTATAGAGCAATTTTACTTTACAAAAGTTCCTTAAAAATCATTGGATCAAATAAATTACAATCAAATACCCTTTATTGTAACCATTAATTTTTATAATCGTTCTTATTGAGCAATATGTTATAACCTTGGAAATTTTTCCCAAATCTACCCTTATGGTATGTTTGGACGACCTCTTTTTTGAGCTTATAGAAGCTTAAAAAAGTAAAACTTATGTTTTAAGAGCTAAGTTATTAAGCTTTGTTTGATAACAATAAAAAATAGAGTTTAAGAAAAAGTAAAGCTTAAAAAATAAGTTCCTCTCATCAAGCTTAAAAAAATAAACTCATAGCTTATGATATATTAAATTACATAACCACCTTTTAAATAAATATTTAATATAAATATATATTACATAGTTCTTTCTTGTTAGTTTGCATCTATAAGCTCGAGCTCCGGCTAGTTTCATTCAATTTAGTCAATGAAAACTCTATAATTAATCCTAATTCCATTCTCAGAATTCTTTAATGTTTAACTGCAACTTTCTTCTCTCTCAAAGGACTTCCAACTTGATGGCCTCCAAGTAGCGAATCGTGATTAACAAAAAATCCATAATATTATTAGCTCTTATTCGATGAATTAATGTGACGAATCTGATGGCCGAGTTGTGCAGATTTTGACATCGGTATAATTATATAATGTATCTATTAACTGTTTAGAAAGACAACATTGATTGATTTCTCATGGGGATGTTTCAACTCTGTGAAACTGAATTCTGTTTTGAATATTCTCATATCAATTTAGATATTCACTTTCATTATGTCAATTTTTTTTATTCTGATTACAATTTTCCCGATCGTTTGAAGTCCACCGTCAACCCTAACTCACTATGATATTCACTTCTGCATCAACCCTAATCGCGGGACCTGGGTTGCGATTAGTTGTCAAGCAACCCAGGTCCCGCGATTAGTTTTCAAACAACCCGGGTAGGAGTTTCCTTCTAGCGTGTATGGGTGCAAATGATGAGGATCGTTGAAATAAATGATCCGCTGATGCAAATTCGCCGTACCAAAAAAACTCTAAAAAGAGACAAAAAATACAAATAAGTTTAATAATAATAATATAATAATTAATTATAATTATTATAAAAGATACTTATTGTTATAATTAAAGAGTTTATAACTACCTTTAGTGGTCTGACTCTTGGCTATGGACTATTGATATTTAAAGAGAAGGGAGAGAGTAATAAATCTTATTGAAATGAATGGTGCAAAAACGGAGTACATTTGAACCTATATTTATACTATAAATTTTACTGTGCAATTAACTATTCAAATGCATGCGTAACTATTATTCAAATTGACATCCACAGCCATTCTTTACTTTTGATTTCATAACACTCCCCCTTGGATGTCAATTTATTTTCATTAGAGATCAACTAGTACTGCCTCGTTAAAAACCTTGACCAAAGAAAAACCCAGTGGGATAAAAACTTTAGCTAAGGGAAAAAGAGTGCAGCATAGAGTTGACTCCCCCTCAAGTAGACATCGTTGAGCTGTTACATCTTTTGAACATGCCTCATGCCAATATTGTGAACGTATTTTTTGAAAATAGCAGTGGGAAGTGCTTTGGTGAAAATATCAGCCGAGTTGTTGCTAGATTGAACATATCTCATATCGATCTAATTGTCTTTAATGAGATTTTAAGTATATGAGAAGAATCTGGGAGGTATGTGTTTTGTTCGGTCACTTTTGATATACCCTTCTTTCATCTGTGCTATGCAAGATGCATTATCTTCATCGATAGTTGTTGGACTTTTATCGCGTTCTAGTCCACAAGAATCAGTAATGAGTTGTGTTATTGATCTCAACCAAAAACATTCCCGAGTAGCTTCATGTAATGCAATCACTTCAGCATGATTTGATGATGTTGCAACAAGTGTTTGTTTTTGAGAACGCCATGATATTGCGGTACCTCCATTTAGGAATACATATACAGTTTGAGATTTAGCTTTATGTGGATCAGATAAATAACCTGCATCTGCATAACCAACCAAATCTTGTTTTGAATCGTTAGAATAAAATAATCCTAAATCAGTAGTTCCTCGAAGGTATCGAAATATGTGTTTGATCCCATTCTAGTGTCTTTTGGTAGGAGCTGAGTTGAACCTTGCTAACAAATTAACTGCAAAAGAAATGTTAGGTCTTGCACAATTTGTAAGATATATAAAAGCTCCAATTGCACTAAGATATGGTACTTCTGGTCCTAGGATATCTTCATGATCTTCACAGGGATGAAATGGATCAGTGTCAACATTAAGTGATCTAACAACCATAGGAGTACTTAATGGTTTTTCCTTGTCCATATTGAAACGCTTTAAAATATTTTCTGTATAAGTTGTTTGATGTACAAGTAAACCATTAGGCATATGCTCAATCTGCAAACCAAGGCAATACTTGGTTTTTCCGAGATCTTTCATTTCAAATTCTTTCTTTAGAACTTGAATGGCTTCATGGATCTCTTTGTTTGTACCTATGATGTTAAGATCATCGACATAAACAGCTATGATCACATATCCGGATGTTGTTTTCTTAATGAATACACATGGGAAAATAAGATTATTTGTATACCCTTTGCTTATCAAGTAATCATTTAATCGTTTATACTACATGCGACCCGATTGTTTCAACCCATATAAAGACCTTTGTGATTCAATGGAATACATTTATTTGGGTTTTGCATTAGATGCTTCTGATACCTTAAACCCTTCATGGATATTTATGTATATATCACTATCAAGTGATTCATTTAAATAAGTAGTATTTGTTGTATGTTAGAGTTTCGAATACGGATTTCTGAGAGTCGTGTAATCACTTTCAGATCAAAGTATTTTGATGGTACTATCGAAATCTCTAATCGGATAAAACTCAGAATTACTGAACAAAGAATTTGTGTTTTGTGTGTATGAATTTGATTAAAATGTACCAAAATAAATAACCAAAAACTGGGAGTTTTATAACTGCCGAATGGCAGTTCCATAACTGCCGAATGGCAGTTTAATAACTGCTAAAAAATGGGTGTTTTCTTTTGGGTCAAAGCCAGGGACTCTGCCCCTCGAACCCCGCCAGGGGTTGCCACCCCTTGGACCCCGCTATCGGGGGCACTGCCCTCGAACCCCTGTCATAATCAAGATAAGTTCAAACAACTGTGTACTCCACACTTTCCCGAATTTGTTCGATATTTATCAAGATTATTTTGGTTAACAAATTAATCCCATTACAATTAAATCATATTGGTGACGCAAATCACCAACAGTAATAACATCCATGAGATGCATTTCTAATTTTTTTTTTAGAAACTGTTAGGCTGATTAAGTATCTAAAAGTAATTACATCCATTACAGGAGAATAAGTTTTCCTCATAATCCATTCATGGTCTTTGAGATAAATCTTGACTTACAAGTCTAGATTTACCATGTAACTTCATTTTTTCTCATTTCTTTTTCGGATAAAAATTCATTTTTTATCTCATACGTTTCACATCTTTAAAAGTGATAACGATTGATCCGAAAACTTTTCTTTTATTGAGAGATTCTAATTCAGCTCGTATTTCTCCTTTCCATTGAATCCAATCATGTCTATTTTGACATGCAATGACAGATTTTGGTTCCAGATCATCATCTTTATTTATGATGTCATTGTAAGATTATATGAAAAATTAATATTTGTTATTTTGTTTCGGTTCCATAATATTGCATAATTTATTGCAAATTATGTATTTACATCGTCAATATCCTCTGCAGAAGGAATATTGATTTGTGGTTCTTCTTGAACACGTTCTTTTACCTCATTATCAGCTGATTTTCTTTTTTGATGATTTTTTTGAACCAATTGGTCTCCCACATTTCTGGCGTGGTAAAGACTCAAGAGTGACATTATTGCCAGCTTTTGGAATTTCAATTCGAGCTGGAGCATTTGCTGCTTGTATATATGACTTAGTCACTCTTTTTATATCTTTAAATGCATCAAACAATTTATTCGCAACTTCTTGCATATGCATTATTTTTTGAACTTCGATCTCGCATTCTTTTGTACGAGGATCAAGATACATTAATTGAGGTTCACACCATGAAACATCATTTTCTTTATTTTTTATTTCTCCCCCTAATCTAGGGAACAATATTTCATTAAAATGAAAATTAGCAAAACGTGCTGTATAAACATCACCCGTCATGGGTTCAATATATCTTATGATTGAAGATGTTCCATATCCAACATATATTCCCATCCTTCTTTGAGGACCCATTTTAGTGCGTTGTGGCAGTGCGATAGGAACATAAACCGCACAACCAAATGCTCTAAGGTGAGAAATATTTGGCTGATGGCCAAAAGCAATTTGCAAGGGAGAATATGTATGACTTGCACTTGGTCTAATGCGAATCAATGATGCAGCATGTAAAATTGCTTGACCCCATACAGATACTGGGAGTTTTGTTCTCATTATCAATGGTCTAGCTATTAACTGCAATCGTTTTAATTAGTGATACAGCTAAACCATTTTGTGTATACATATGGGCAACATGATATTCAACAACAATCCCAATTGACATGCAAAAATCATTAAATGCTTGAGATGTAAACTCACCAACATTATCCAATCTCACCCCTTTAATGGTGTAATCAGAATAATGTGTTCTCAATTTAATAATTTGTGCAAGAAACTTTACAAATGCCATATTATGGCTTGATAACACACAAACATGAGACCATCCGCTAGATGCGTCTATTAGAACCATGAAATATCAAAATGGTTCACATGATGGATGAATTGGTCCATATATATAACCTTGATTTCTTTCAAGAAACATTGGTGATTCTTTCTCAATATTTTTTCATTAATCACCATATGTGCTTTCATTAATCACCATATGTGCTTTTTCATTAATCACCATATGTGCTTTTTCATTAATCACCATATGTGCTTTTCATTAATCACCATATGTGCTTTTTCATTAATCACCATATGTTCTTTTTCATTATATATCCTTTTCACCATATGCGCTTTTAATCATATGCGCTGCGCTTTTCATCTTATGCACTTTTCATCATATGTGCTTTTAATCATATGCGCTGCACTTTTAATCATATGCGCTGCGCTTTTCATCATATGCGCTTTTCATCATATGAGCTTTTCATCATATGCGCTTTTAATCATATGCTCTTTTTATCATATGCGCTTTTCATCATATGCGCTGCGCTTTTCATCATATGCGCTTTTTATCATATGCGCTTTTTATCATACGCACTTCATCATATACGCTTTTTATCATATGCGCTTTTAATCATATGCACTGCGCTTTTCATCATATGCGCTTTTCATCATATGCACTTTTTATCATATGCGCTTTTAATCATATGCATTATGATATATATATCAGAGAAACTTAACAAATTTCTCTTTGATTTGGGAGAAAACAAGGCATTATTTATCAGAAAATTCGTACCATTTGGTAATATGAATTTTTGCCTTTTCCGTTCCTTATATCAAGTTTGCAAGACCTGATATAGTATTTATAATTCTTTCATTTGATTTAAATCAATGAAATATTTCTTAGATTTGATCATAGTGTGTATGTTACCACTATCTACAATACATAGGTCTTTACCATTTAATTGATGTTGTATTTCAGCAGGATTCATACTAAAACTTCAAATAAGATAAGCAAATAATGAGTTATATTTCAGCAAGATAATCAAATTATATTACATGCAAACAAGTTACAATCTGAAGTACATAAAAGATAACACTTAATAAACATATGCGTTATGGTCTAAAACCATTTATTTATGAGTGATACATAACAAGCTAGGCATCTTAGAAAATTCAAACCATTCAAGTCTCAAGGTAGCTCGGGATTTATTTAATCAAGATTTTTCAACAAATTCACTCTCGTTTTCTTTTCTTTTGGGACTTATTTGTAGAGCTAAACAAGATATTCATGTATTCAAGAAATACTAGACTGATGATCCACGTTACCAGATCATTAATAAGAATCTCCGGGATTCTTATAAGAGCGTCTACTAACATCTTCAATTATATTGTTTCATGGATCACCGTTATTTCTTGATAATTAATATCGTATCTATCTTTGAGTATTTTCCATAATACACTTGGATCTTCGATCATATAATATGTAGATTCTAAGGACTCGTCAATATGTTTACCAAGAAAAATACTTGCTATTGCTTTCTCTTGTTCGGAATAATTGTTATTTTCATTCAGGGTTTATAAAATACCGATTGATTCGAGATGTTTTTCTACATTCATAACCCATGTTAAGTAGTTGTTCTCACTTGATTCTAAAGGAGAAAATTTAAGCCTTTTCAAATTCGACATTTTCTATTATCAAAAGATGAAAAACATAAATCATAATCATAATCAACTTCTATTCATAGACAAATAATAAAATGAAATTAGAATCATTTTAAATTCATAAGTAGCAAACAACAGAATAATGGCATGATTACAAATGATAAAACCACAAGAGCAGGATAGAATATAGGTTCACCCCGTGGTATATTAGCAACAATGATGATAGTTAGTATGACCAATAGAATAGGAAAAATCATCCTTGTGTGAATCATCTTTACAAAAAAAACTTTATATATATATATATATATATATATATATATATATATATATATATATATATATATATATATATATATATATATATATATATATATATATATATATATATATTTTGAGAGTGGTAATCTGAGAAAATGAAGATTGATTTGTGAAAATGTAAAAACAGAGATGTTTATTTTATATTTGAAAAATATAGTCGTTGTAACGTCGTCAATTAACGTTAACAACCGTTATGTATATATGACCGTTGTAACGTCGTTAGTTGACGTTAACGACTGTTATGTACTCGTTGTATTAATAATAATTTAAAAAAAATTATTAGTATAAATACGATTACTATAAATACATTTAGTATAAATACGTTTAGTATAACTACGAAGATTAAGAGAATAAACATATTATGCATAAATAATAAATTTTAAGAATAAACATTAGTATGTATGAAATAAATAATGATTAATTGCGTAAGTAATCATAAATGTTAGATAATATAAATATAAATGTTAGTGAAGTTAATAAGAGTTAGATTACAGAAATATAATTCAGGCGGTATATGTGACGCCCCATACAAAACCATCGTGTACGGATCATCAACAACAGGATCATCACAAGGTCAAACACTATATGCTGTTTGAAAACCGATTTGCATTCATTAAAAAGATAACGTTTTACAAAGATAACATGTCATAAGACTTATTACAAACCATTGTTCCAAAAATTTCATAAGTTTACGAATGCAAAACATAAGTTCATAATTTGAGACATCTCTAGTAATGCAGCGGATAACTAGTACAGTAGGTCCATAACAGCAATTCAATAACAGCATGACAGCAAGTGTAACAGCGGAAGCAATAAACCTCTAGGCACCTGAGAAATACACGCTTAAAAAGTCAACACGAATGTTGGTGAGCTATAGTTTAAGTTGTAATAGTAACGTAAGATAGGCCACGAGATTTCAGTGCTGCAAATAGCGTATCAAAACAGTATGAAAAGTATATGCATAACCGTGGGCACCCGGTAACTAGACTTAACGTTTATAACCCCCTGAAAGTACACTTGCGAGTGCGTATGTTCACGAAGTATTAAACACCCGTTAAATGCTAGCGCGACTAGCCCGAGTGGGGATGTCAAACCCTATGGATCCATATCTAATATTCGCGTTCACCGGTTCAAAAACCAATGACTAAACGTTACCCTGCTAAAGGGAATATTTATGCCGTTGTATAACCCACACACATATAAAGTTTAAGTACTCGTGCCTAACATGTAAAAACGTAAAAAGCGCATGTATTCTCAGTCCCAAAAATAGTAAAAGTGGTAAAAAGGGATGTTATAACTCACAGTGATAAAAGCGGTAAAGTCGGTAATGAAAGTACACAAGTAGTAAGTCGGTCCGAAAGGTCGTCAACCTAAATCAAAGGTTACTAGGTCAGTAGGTTGTCTTTATAAGTTCGAATAGTTCATAATTAAGTTTAAGTGTCATCATCATCATCATTCATCATCATAAAAGCTAAGTAAGTTCGACAAGAATAGAGATCGAAACAATAGGCTGACTTCGGTCAGGTGCTACGACCTCTACGTAAATCGAAAAGACGCATAGTCAGTGGCTATGGCTCCGTATATGAGTCCCCTAACAGCTGACCAATTTCCAGACCTAACTCGTCTTCATTTGACCGTGGCGATGGTTTAAGTGCGAGTAGGTCAGAAATTTCATCACAACGTTAATAGGGTGTAGTGACTCTCGGAGGGCCATAAATCCTAGACCGTAACTCGGATTAAGACGAGGCCTAAACGGAAAATCATCTACTCGAATCGAACTAACTGAAAATCAACTTTCCAGTAGCCTAAGTGGTTTGATCAGATACGAAAATCAGTGGACAAGTGCTCCGGTAGGGTTCTTGGTGCTTGATGCTCATCACGGTTCTCATCCTTGATGCTTGTAGCTTCAAGTGTACAACTCGTTGATGGTTTAGCATCACTTTTGACCAAGATTCACCATCAATACACAATATGTTAAGACCAAATAAGAACACAACTCATTCATGAGTCTTAGATGGATGATGAACCAAGGTTACATCATATCCTTAGTCTTAACACGAATTCAATTCACAATAACAACTAAAGCTACAAACTTTACATTATTTCAACAAGTATAAGCACAATCCAAGTCAAAAGAGGTGATGGAACCCTAAGATAGAGAGCTTGGATCCATTTCACACAAGTTACAAGGTTGCAAAGCTAGAAAGCTTGAACCTTTAAGTGTTCTTGAAGATCTTGAAGCATAAAGCTTGGATCTTGAAGATATATGAAGATAACAAACACAAGTTTGAATATTTTTAACAAAATAACAAGATCAAAGCAAAAAGAACTTAGATCTAACAAAAAGATATGAAGATTCAAGCTAGAAAGCTTGCATCTTGTTTGTTCTTGAAGATCTTGAAGCATAAAGCTTGGATCTTGAAGATGCATGAAGATTACAAATAAAAGTTTGAATCTTTATCACAAAATAGAAAGATTAACGTATAAAATAAGTAGATCTACAAAAGATATGAAGATTCAAGCTAGAAAGCTTGAATCTTCCATGTTCTTGAAAGATTCATGCTTGAATCAACAAGATATAAGTAAGATCAAAGCTAAAAGGAACTTGATCTCCATAGATGAATGATGATGATACACGAAAATATTAAAGAAAAGAGGAAGAAAAAGAAAACTTACAAGTAAGGAGAGAAAGAAAGAAAAAGTGTGTGAAAAATTCAAATGAGAGTAAGTGTTAAATGAATGAGATTAGGCTAGTATTTATAGGCATAATTTGACATGGATTGATGACATGGAGGCCATAGTGGCTAAAATTTTTGAGGGGGGAAAGGGGAGACACCATGTTGCTTTTTGGTTAGTGGTTGTCTAAAGTGTGTCCTTTTGCTAGAATCCCATGTGACCATATGGATAATCCTTATCCATTATGCTAGTATGACTCATTAATTAATTATTTATTTATTTATTTATTTATTATTATGGGTCACTAGTAATAATACTTGGGCTAATTAATTGGGTCACTAGCTAGAGTAGGGTGGGCTTGAGTCCAACAAGGTAGAAAGTCCAACAAGACTAACTATTGGGCTTTAACAATTAAATAAATAAAATTAAGCATCCAAAGGCCCAAGTAATTATTATTATAAAATAATAATTAATATTTCGCTGTCCAAATATTCCGGTTCCGACAAAAGTCAAACGTGCGCGCAGTCCGCGGTTTATTCGTAACGGCAAGTAACACTAACGGTTATAAAGCATCCGATGGACAAGTTAAGCATTCTACAAACACCAAGGCACGTTTTAAAGTATATATGAATATAAAACATGTGTGTCAAGGTTCTGGAGTAATAAAGTAACACAGTACGCACAAATACGCAGTTTCGCTAAAATACAAGGCCCAAAAGCAAGTCGAAAAATTCGGGTCGTTACATTACCCACTTGTTATTGGAAATTTCGTCCCGAAATTTAAGCTGAAGGTGATGTAGTCGGAAAAAGGTGAGGATACTTCTGCATCATTTGATCCTCTCGTTCCCAAGTAAACTCAGGTCCACGCTTGGCAATCCATCGAACTCGGACAATTGGAATCTTATTGCGTTTCAAGGTTTTGACCTCACGGTCCATAATTTTGACAGGCTCTTCCACGAAGTGGAGTTGATCATCAATCATAAGTTCCTCCAGGGGTATGATAAGTTCCGGTGGATCAAGGCACTTCTTCAAATTTGATACATGGAAGGTAGGATGAACAGCACTCAACTGAGTCAGAAGATCCAAACGGTAAGCAACCGGTCCGACACGTTCCACAATTTCAAAGGGTCTGATGTATCGCGGGTTTTAACTTTCCGTACTTTCCAAAATGAATTACACCTTTCCAAGGTTCGACCTTCAACATTACTCGGTCACCCACATTGAATTCAAATTCTTTACGTTTACGGTCAGCATAACTCTTTTGGCGATCACGGGCAGTCTTAAGTCTCGCTTGAATCAGGGCAATCTTTTCTGAGGTTTCATGGACTATCTCGGGTCCGGTGATTTGTACTTCACCTAACTCAGCCCAACAAATAGGAGAACGGCATTTGCAGCCATACAACGCTTCAAAAGGCGCGGCTTTAATACTTGAATAATAACTATTGTTGTAAGAGAATTCGGCTAGCGGCAGATGCCTTTCCCAAGACTTTCTGAAGTCAATAACACAGGCACGTAACATGTCCTCTAAAGTCTGAATCGTTCGTTCGCTCTGACCGTCGGTCTGTGGGTGATATGCGGTGCTCATGTCGAGACGGGTACCCAAGGCTTCTTGCAAAGAACGCCAGAATCTGGAAGCAAAATGGGGATCGCGATCTGAGATAATTGATAGAGGCACACCATGATGAGATACAACCTCTTTGATGTACAGTTGAGCAAGTCTCTCCATTGTATCTGTTTCTTTCATCGCTAGAAAATGAGCAGATTTGGTAAGACGGTCAACGATAACCCAGATTGTATCGTATCCACCCACCGTCTTTGGTAGCTTTGTGATGAAATCCATTGTAATTGCTTCCCATTTCCATTGTGGGATTTTTGGTTGCTGAAGTAATCCAGATGGTCTCTGATGTTCAGCCTTAACCTTCGAACAAGTCAAACACCTTCCAACATAAGTTGCAACATCCTTCTTAAGATTTGGCCACCAATACTGTTCCTTAAGATCGTGGTACATTTTTCCGGCTCCTGGATGAATCGAATATCTCGACTTGTGGGCTTCATCAAGTATAAGGTTCCGTAGATCTCCATAACGAGGTACCCAAATCCTTTCGGCATAGTATTGGAGTCCAGATTCCCTAACCTCGAATTTAGAGACGAGAATGTTCAAGTATTCATAACGTAAGTTCTTTTCGATGAGAGCCTCTTCTTGGGCCACTCGGATCTGGCTGTGAAGATTCGAATGGATGGTGATGTTCAGAGCCCGAACGCGAATAGGTACCGTCCTCTCCTTTCGACTTAATGCGTCAGCTACAACATTGGCCTTGCCCAGATGGTAGCGAAGTTCACAATCGTAGTCGTTTAGCGTCTCAATCCATCGACGCTGTCTCATGTTCAGTTGCTTCTGATCGAAGATGTGTTGGAGACTCTTGTAATCGGTAAAGATAGTACTTTTAGTTCCATACAAATAATGTCTCCATAATTTGAGCGCAAAGACAACGGTTCCAAGTTTGAGATCGTGAGTAGTGTAGTTTCGCTCGTGGACCTTCAGTTGACGAGATGCATAAGCAATAACCTTCATTCTTTGCATCAACACACAACCGAAACCATTCCTCGAAGCATCGTAGTACACAACGAAGTCGTCACTGCCTTTGGGAAGAGATAAGATAGGTGCGGTGGTTAACTTCTGCTTCAGGGTTTGAAATGCTGCTTCTTGTTCGGTTTCCCAAACGAACTTCTTTCCTTTGTGAGTCAGTGCGGTCAAAGGACGCGAAATCAACGAAAAACCTTCAATAAACCTTCTGTAGTAACCGGCAAGACCTAGAAATTGGCGGATGTGAGTCAGAGTAGTGGGTGTCTCCCACTTGCTGATAGCTTCAATCTTGGCGGGGTCAACTTTGATACCTTGATCACTCACAATATGACCCAGAAATTGGACTTCCTTCAACTAAAATTCACACTTGGAGAATTTGGCATAAAGCTGCTCTCGTCTCAAGAGTTCAAGCACTAACCGAAGATGTTGCTCATGTTCTTCTTCGCTCTTGGAGTAGATGAGGATATCATCTATGAAGACGATAATGAATTTATCCAGATAAGGCTTACAGACACGATTCATGAGGTCCATGAACACGGCTGGTGCATTGGTTAATCTGAACGACATCACGAGAAACTCATAATGACCATAGCGGGTTCTAAACGCAGTCTACATCACATCACTCTCCTTCACCCTCAACTGGTGATAACCGGATCGCAAATCGATCTTAGAGTAAACGCTTGATCCTTGCAGCTGATCAAAAAGATCGTCAATTCGGGGAAGAGGATATCGATTCTTAATCGTCAACTTGTTCAGTTCACGATAATCGATACACATGCGGAAGGATCCATCCTTCTTTTTCACGAATAAAACAGGTGCGTCCCAAGGCGACGAGCTCGGTTGGATAAACCCTCGGTCGAGCAATTCCTGCAGTTGACTCTGCAACTCTTGCAGTTCTGAAGGTGCCAGACGATAGGGCGCACGAGCTACGGGTGCAGCTCCTGGCACTAGATCGATTTGGAACTCCATTGCTCTGGGTGGCGGTAATCCAGGCAACTCTTCCGGAAAGACGTCGGGGAATTCATTCACGATTCGCACATCATTCACACTCTTCTCTTCTGTTTCTAAAGCCTTCACGTGTGCTAAAACAGCAAGACGTCCTTTCTTCATGATCTTCTGTGCTTTCATACAACTAATGAGGTTTAGTTTCGGACTACATCTCTCTCCGTATATAACCAGTGGCTCACCATCTCCTTGTGGTATACGAAGAGTTTTATCTCCACAGATAACATCGGCCCTTACTTTAGTCAACCAGTCCATGCCAACAATTACGTCAAAGCTTCCCAATTTGATGGGTATCAAGTCAATTTCGAAATCCATGCCAGCTATGTTAATAATAGCTCCTCGGCCAATTTGGTCAACTTTCTCAAGTTTCCCATTGGCTACCTCAACTAGCATACTTTCTTTTAAAGGAACTAATGACCAATTTATCTTATCGCAAAAGTGTCTACATACATAACTTCTATCGGCACCAGTATCAAATAGGACAGAAGCTAAAAGGTTGTTGATAGTGAATATACCTGTCACCAAGTCGGGGTTCTTGCGTGCATCCCTTGCGTTAACATTAAAAGCTCTACCACGCGGTGGTACGCCGTCCTTCTTCTTATTGGGACAATCATTCCTAAAGTGGCCCTGCTGTCCACACTCGTAGCATTTTCTTGGTCCATTTTGGTTTGTCCTTGCAGCTGGGATGGGAATCTTGCAGTTTTTGCCAACGTGCCCGATCCTGTTGCACTTTTCACAGACTGCATTACAGTACTCGGTATGGTGCTTGTAGCACCTCTTGCACTGCGGTAGAGTGCCCTTGTAGTTGGGGTTCAAACTAGTGTTCGGGTTGGGGTTCATTCCGTCGTCAGGCCTCTTAGCGGGGGTTTGATCATAGGTCCTCCCCTTACTGTTATCCCACTTTCTCTTGTCACTACTACCCGCTTCAGACTTGGACTTCTCCGGTTCATCGATGAGAATCTGGTTCATGAGTGTATGCGCCATGCGCATTGCTTCGGGAACATTCAGTGGCTTGGACGAGGTGACATTACCCTTAATGGACTTAGGGAGTCCCCAAAAGTATCTCTCCATACGCTTGAATTCCGGGCTGACCATGGTAGGACACATAAGAGCTAACTCAAGAAAACTCCGATTGTAACCATCGAGATCGTTGCCAACAGCTTTCAATTGCATAAACGCCATTTCCATCTTTTGTATCTCGGTTCTTGGACAATACTCATCAATCATGGCCGCTTTGAACTCCTCCCATGGCATAGCATACGCCTCATCAATACCTTGTGCCTGAGCCATGGTGTTCCACCACGTGAGGGCGCCATCAGATAGCGTGCAGGAAGCAAATTTGGTTTTGTTAGATCTGACTCGGAATACTGATTCAAGCTTTTCAAACCATCTTGTGAGACCAACAGGCCCCTCAGTTCCGCTGAAGTTATGTGGTTTACAGCTCTGGAATTCCTTGTAGGTGCACCCGTTTCGAACGAGTTGGATAACCGGCGGTGGTTCAGCTTGAGGGTTCATTTCCGCCAAGGCTGCGGCGACTCGTTCATTAATCATCTCTTTTATTTGAGCTGATGTGGGTGTTGTTCGTGTGTTTGCCATTGCCCTTCGAATCAAAAGTTTTGACTTAAGTCAAAATCCAGCATACAATATACAATAATACCGTATATAGTAAACAGGGAAACAACACAACGCATGCCAATATAGTAACGCAACCAGGTATAAATACCGCAAAACCAACATACAGTAATGTAGATAGAACACTGTGCAAGAATTTAATAATACAAAGTTCCATTAATTAATAAAGAGTTGCATACATTCGCATAAGTTCGCACATTACATAAGGAAAACATGGAACTACAAACGAGATTACAAAATGAAACCTACTATAAAGCTCTATGGTGACGGTGGGTAAAGGATGTCCAGCACATGGGACATCTGCTCCTCAAGCTCATTTACCTGAGCACGGAGGATCTCCACCTCCCTCATCAGTTCCTCGACAGAGGGAGGGGCTGGCAGAGCAGGCGGAGCTGCTGGTGCAGGTGGCGCTGGTGGTGCAGATGGTCCGGCACTAGAGGTAGATGCTGCACGGCTGTAAGGCTTACGCACGAACGGATTAGCCGGGTAAGGAACGACCCGCTTACAGGCGGTAACCCTACAACGATGGCCATGTGCGTCAGTGAATGCTCGTCCTCCGTTGATCCCCGGAATAACGGTGCCATCGAAACGGTACCGCTTCTTCGGCGGGGTGGAGGGTGGCTGCACAGGTGCATCATCAGGGTCCTCCTCGTCGGAGTCATTGTCACTAGTGTCATCTGTGGATGAGTCGTCAGATGATGAATCAGCTGGGGGTGGCGGTGATCGGCGACCGGTAGTCATGATCTGGTATCTGAAAGGTGGGATCGGTATGACACGTCTATCAGGAAGGCGTCGGCACCAATGGTTATGCTCATTACGGAATGGAACGTCCCCGTATTCCCCGGGAATCACAACACCACCGGGGCGGGGCTGTGGCTCCTGAGGTACTGGAGCAACTGGAGCTGGAATCTCCGGAGGGTCCTGGGCTCCGACTGTGGTAACCACTGGTACAGGTGTATGGCTGCTGGTTCCGGAGGATGAAGCGCCGGGGTCACTGGTTAACGGGATCTGTGTGTCGGTAGCAGCAGTAGGTGAGGTGGCTGACGAGTCTGAATCGCTGTCCAAAATAATGACAGGTGGAATATCCGACATCTGAATAAGGAAAATAACTTTTCCATATCAGTAAGTCATAAGCAAGCATGTATTAGGCACTATAGCAACCTAGCATGGCAATAACAATAGTGCTAAACAGAAATAACATGTGAAAGCAGATAGTAATCATGCAATAGCGGAAGTATGCATACAACAAGTTCGTATGGCAGTGAAGATAAGCAATAGCATGCAGCAAGATCATACAGCTGAGAGTAGTAGACAAAAGCATGCAGTAAGTTTTGCAGAAACAAGTAAACTAGCAAGTTGTAGATTAGTCCTATTAGTGAATCCTACTTGGGTCGGTCTATACTCACTAATGCAACCTAATTCCCTACAACCAATGCTCTGATACCAACTGTGACGCCCCGTACAAAACTATCGTGTACGGATCATCAACAACAGGATCATCACAAGGTCAAACACTATATGCTGTTTGAAACCTATTTGCATTCATTAAAAAGATAACGTTTTACAAAGATAACATGTCATAAGACTTATTACAAACCATTGTTCCCAAGTAACATAAATTTAAGAATGCAAAACATAAGTTCATAATTTGAGACATCTCTAGTAATACAGCGGATAACTAGTACAGTAGGTCCATAACAGCAATTCAATAACAGCATGACAGCAAGTGTAACAGCGGAAGCAATAAACCTCTAGGCACCTGAGAAATACACGCTTAAAAAGTCAACACGAATGTTGGTGAGCTATAGTTTAAGTTTTATAGTAACGTAAGATAGGCCACGAGATTTCAGTGCTGCAAATAGCGTATCAAAACAGTATGAAAAGTATATGCATAACCGTGGGCACCCGGTAACTAGACTTAACATTTATAACCCCCTGAAAGTACACTTGGCGAGTGCGTATGTTCACGAAGTATTAAACACCCGTTAAATGCTAGCGCGACTAGCCCGAGTAGGGATGTAAAACCCTATGGATCCATATCTAAGATTCGCGTTCACCGGTTCAAAAACCAATGACTAAACGTTACCCTGCTAAAGGGAATATTTATGCCGTTGTATAACCCACACACATATAAAGTTTAAGTACTCGTGCCTAACATGTAAAAACGTAAAAAGCGCATGTATTCTCAGTCCCAAAAATAGTAAAAGTGGTAAAAAGGGATGTTATAACTCACAGTGATAAAAGCGGTAAAGTCGGTAATGAAAGTACACAAGTAGTAAGTCGGTCCGAAAGGTCGTCAACCTAAATCAAAGGTTACTAGGTCAGTAGGTTGTCTTTATAAGTTCGAATAGTTCATAATTAAGTTTAAGTGTCATCATCATCATCATTCATCATCATAAAAGCTAAGTAAGTTCGACAAGAATAGAGATCGAAACAATAGGCTGACTTCGGTCAGGTGCTACGACCTCTACGTAAATCGAAAAGATGCATAGTCAGTGGCTATGGCTCCATATATGAGTCCCCTAACAGTTGACCAATTTCCAGAACCTAACTCGTCTTCGTTTGACCGTGACGACGGTTTAAGTGCGAGTAGGTCAGAAATTTCAACACAACGTTAATAGGGTGTAGTGACTCTTGGAGGGCCATAAATCCTAAACCGTAACTCGGATTAAGACGAGGCCTAAATGGAAAATCATCTACTCGAACCGAACTAACTGAAAATCAACTTTACAGTAGCCCAGGTGGTATGACCAGATACTAAAATCAGTGGACAAGTGCTCCGGTGAGGTTCTTGGTGCTTGATGCTCATCACGGTTCTCATCCTTGATGCTTGTAGCTTCAAGTGTACAACTCGTTGATGGTTTAGCATCACTTTTGACCAAGATTCACCATCAATACACAATATGTTAAGACCAAATAAGAACACAACTCATTCATGAGTCTTAGATGGATGATGAACCAAGGTTACATCATATCCTTAGTCTTAACACGAATTCAATTCACAATAATAACTAAAGCTACAAATTTTACATCATTTCAACAAGTATAAGCACAATCCAAGTCAAAAGAGGTGATGGAACCCTAAGCTAGAGAGCTTGGATCCATTTCACACAAGTTACAAGGTTGCAAAGCTAGAAAGCTTGAACCTTTAAGTGTTCTTGAAGATCTTGAAGCATAAAGCTTGGATCTTGAAGATATATGAAGATAACAAACACAAGTTTGAATATTTTTAACAAAATAACAAGATCAAAGCAAAAAGAACTTAGATCTAACAAAAAGATATGAAGATTCAAGCTAGAAAGCTTGCATCTTGTTTGTTCTTGAAGATCTTGAAGCATAAAGCTTGGATCTTGAAGATGCATGAAGATTACAAATAAAAGTTTGAATCTTTATCACAAAATAGAAAGATTAATGTATAAAAGAAGTAGATCTACAAAAGATATGAAGATTCAAGCTAGAAAGCTTGAATCTTCCATGTTCTTGAAAGATTCATGCTTGAATCAACAAGATATAAGTAAGATCAAAGCTAAAAGGAACTTGATCTCCATAGATGAATGATGATGATACACGAAAATATTAAAGAAAAGAGGAAGAAAAAGAAAACTTACAAGTATGGAGAGAAAGAAAGAAAAAGTGTGTGAAAAATTCAAATGAGAGTAAGTGTTAAATGAATGAGATTAGGCTAGTATTTATAGGCATAATTTGACATGGATTGATGACATGGAGGCCATAGTGGCCGAAATTTTTGAGGGGGGAAGGGGGAGACACCATGTTGCTTTTTGGTTAGTGGTTGTCTAAAGTGTGTCCTTTTGCTAGAATCCCATGTGACCATATGGATAATCCTTATCTATTATGCTAGTATGACTCATTATTTATTTATTTATTTATTTATTTATTATTATGGGTCACTAGTAATAATACTTGAGCTAATTAATTGGGTCACTAGCTAGAGTAAGGTGGGCTTGAGTCCAACAAGGTAGAAAGTCCAACAAGACTAACTATTGGGCTTTAGCAATTAAATAAATAAAATTAAGCATCCAAAGGCCCAAGTAATTATTATTATAAAATAATAATTAATATTTCACTGTCCAAATATTCCGGTTCCGACAAAAGTCAAACGTGCGCGCAGTCCGCGGTTTATTCGTAACGGCAAGTAATACTAACGGTTATAAAGCATCCGGTGGACAACTTAAGCATTCTACATACACCAAGGCACGTTTTAAAGTATA
The DNA here is from genome assembly GCF_046630445.1 of Rutidosis leptorrhynchoides. Lineage (NCBI taxonomy): Eukaryota > Viridiplantae > Streptophyta > Magnoliopsida > Asterales > Asteraceae > Rutidosis > Rutidosis leptorrhynchoides. The sequence goes on along the minus strand of NC_092343.1, from coordinate 91,249,717 downwards.
TATGAATATAAAACATGTGTGTCAAGGTTCCAGAGTAATAAAGTAACACAGTACGCACAAATACGCAGTTTCGCTAAAATACAAGGCACAAAAGCAAGTCGAAAAATTCGGGTCGTTACATTATAACCCACCATATATAACTTAAATAACATAAAAATAAATGTTAGTGAATTAATAAGAGTTAGATTACATAAATATAATTCAGGCGGTATAACCGACCATATATAACTTAAATAACATAAAAATAAATGTTAGTGAAGTTAATAAAAGTTAGATTACATAAATATAATTCAGGCGGTATAACCGACCATATATAAGTTAGATAACATAAAAATAAATGTCAGTGAAGTTAATAAAAGTTGGATTACATAAATATAATTCAGGCAGTATAACCGACCATATATAACTTAAATAACATAATATAAATGTTAGTGAAGTTAATAAAAGTTAGATTACAGAAATATAATTTTACTTATGATGATAATAATATTTACCTTACTAATAAATAATAGAAGATATCATTAAAGAATTTCTTACCTTGATTAGTGACTTGTGCTTACTTAGATAAACCTTGATTATACGGAGCACTTCGTGCTGATAACGTGTTATAATTAAAGAGTTTATAACTACCTTTAGTGGTCTGACTCTTGGCTATGGACTATTGATATTTAAAGAGAAAGGAGAGAGTAATAAATCTTATTGAAATGAATGGTGCAAAAACGGATTACATTTGAACCTATATTTATACTATAAATTTTACTGTGTAATTAACTATTCAAATGCATGCGTAACTATTATTCAAATTGACATCCACAACCATTCTTGACTTTTGATTTCATAACACTTATAATGTTTTTAAACTGCAACGAAATATACACCTTTATCATACCCTGAAACTTATAATGGCAATCCCGTTGAAATTTTCATTCTCGGGAAAATTAAGACAATCTATCCCAGTGATGCTTCTACAATGTTCAAAGAAACTTCGAATATCATCGATAGTTGAGTAGTATGGAATGCCTCATTACATAAACTTAAGATAATCTACAATTGAATGCAGAAATCTTACATATTTGCCCCTTTAACAATTGTCTTATTGTGCTTCAATTAGCTAGCTCATCGACTGCTTACTTAACAAAAAAAAAAAGAAGTTTAAATATATCACTATCGAGTTATAAATTGAATTGTTGCTACTGGCTACACCATTCCATACCTTTTGCTTTCTAGATTAAAAACATTACTGATTGTTAGAGTGGACGAGTTTAAACAAAACAAGAAACTGCTACCGCTAAACAACTTGCAACCGCAAAAGAGGAGGTCGCGATCGTGAGGTGATTATGGTCAGGTTCGCGTGTGGAAGAATACATGTAAGAACCAGACTTTTTCCGTTACTTCTATTTAACTTTCTGTTAGTTAATCTTAACATTGACTACTTGAATTTTATGTGTTTAACTTAATAAATATATACTTAATCCTAGAGGGTTACTATAATCAATATGATTAGATATTAACTGATTAACTTATTTCGGATATTGAAATACGAATAAAACGAAATGGTTTTGATGCAAAAGTTGTTTTTCGATTTAACGAAACACACGGAGTAAATATTAATAATTATTAACTTGGGAAAATATAATTAATTTATTAATTGTTTTAATAAATTAAACTTTGTGGATTTGTTTAAACGCCCGATTAACGTTCTGAGAATTCGGTTTCGGTTAATGGCAACTAGAAACGAGCCACACGAACACTTAATAAATCAACACGAGCCCGGGAATCATTTCCCATGGGCCATCAGCCAAATCCCCACCCCATTCCCCTTTGTTTGATTTATTTTGGGTCATTACTTGATTACTAGTGTCCATTTAGCTTTATTAAGGTCCTAAACCTATCCTTAAATTAATTAGATGCATACTAGTTATCCTCAACCTAAAAACATAGCCGTGAACTTCCTCTCCTCCCTCTCCAAGTCGTCATTCATCATCATCATCATTTTAACACCATCAATTTTTGAGAATTATGTAAAGACCCGTCCTAATCCATAAGAATGAATACAATAACATATGATTACATTGTGAGGTATTTGACCTCTAAATGATACATTTTACTAACATTGCATTCGTTTTAAAAGACAAACTTTCATTACATCGAAAGTTGACAGGCATGCATACCCTTTCATAATATATCCAAACTATAAATGATTTAATAGTAATCTTGTTGAACTCAATGACTCGAATGCAACGTCTTTTGAAATATGTCATGAATGACTCCAAGTAATATCTCTAAATGAGCAAATGCACAGCGAAAGATTTCTTTCAAACCTGAGAATAAACATGCTTTCAAGTGTCAACCGAAAGGTTGGTGAGTTCATTAGTTTATCATAAACATTCATTTCCATCATTTTAATAGACCACAAGATTTCATATATTTAATTGTACACGTAACCCGAGTACAAAATAATACGCGTAACCCGCGAATTAAAAATCATTCATATGGTGAACGCTTGATAACCGACTTAACTTTAATGCATAGAATATCCCCAAACGGAACCTCTCGTCTGTATAATAATAATAATCTCGAAGTACTAAAGCATCCGTACCCCGGATGGGACTTGTTGAGGTCCATAGATCTATCTTTAGGATTCGCGTCAATTAGGGGCCATACCCGTTTCCTAATTATTAGGTTACCAAGCTAAAAAGGGGTGATATTCAATTTTGATAATCCAACCATAGAATGTAGTTTTGATCACTTGTGTCTATTTCGTAAAACATTAATAAAAACATCGAATGTATTCTCAGTCCCAAAATATATAAAAAGAGAGTAATGAAACTCACAAAACTGTATTTCGTAGTAATAATGCATATGACGGCACTTGAACAAGTGCAAGGTTGGCCTCGGATTCACGAACCTATATTAAGTATATATATATATATATATATATATATATATATATATATATATATATATATATATATATATATATATATATATATATATATATATATATATATATATATATATAATGATCAATATCTGTCTAACAATTTAGGTCAAGTCATAGTGTACCACAATCCTAATGCTCGAGATTAATATGCAAAAGTCAACAAAAGTCATTTTGACCAAACTGACTTCCAAAATCTATATATGATTATTATATAGTTTAAATATAGTCGTTTTATATATTTAAATATTTTTAACAGGTTTTATTAGAGTAAATAATATAATTCATTTATTAATAAATAAAATTTTATATTAAAATTTATATAATAAAAATATACTTTTATATATCTTAAGTAATAAAATTTATAACGTTCATTTAATATCATAAAAATAATATGATAGGTATTATTAATGTAATTATATGATAGGTATTATTAATGTAATTATATTACACGTAGTCAGGGATACACTATTTATATATAAAAGTTAAGTTATGACTGCTCACGTATCAATATTGAGATTCAATATTGCAGGAAAGTACGTAGACGCAATGTAGATGATAAACACTAGTTTGACCTCTTGGTCATACCCTCGAACATTACCCATCACCTCCATAGCTATAACCCATAATTTCCTTAGCCCTATCCCACTCGAAAAATCATTTTGAAATCGCTCCTACGTACCTTCGTCGTAGTATTTTATGTAAATACTAATAATATCACTCCTAATAATACTAATACAAATAATAATAAAATTTAATATTAATAATTTTAATATTAATAATAATAATATTAATAATATATTTATATTTATATTTATGTATTTTTGCGGAGTGTGTGTGGAATGAAATCAGAAACCAAAAAATTGGTCAATTTATAGAAGTGTCCCTCAACTACACCTCATGCGATCGCATGAGGTTTGTGAGTGCTTCTCATGCGATCGCATGAGCACTCTTATGACAACTCATACGCACCAAAACTTCCTGCCGACACTCTTTCATGTAAACATAATTATGTATATATATTATTTAATATATAATATATTTAATCTTTAGAATTAATTAAATATTATATTATATTCTAGTGTACAGTTGGTCTGTAATTTTAGCACCGATGAATTGTACGTTGACTCTCGACTTACGTACCGGTTCCGGTTTCTCGAACGCATTCTCGTACGCTAAGAAAACTAGCACTTTACGTTTCGTGACGTGTACCTTTATCAATAATTGAACTTAATCACCTATAGATTCTATTACTCAAAGTATAACCTTTACATTTGAGTGTTGTGGTCATTTGCTTCTATAAATCAATGTCTCGTTGGTTGTCAAAATATATTATTTTAAATCAAACGTTTTGTGACTATGTTAAAATATATATATATATATATATATATATATATATATATATATATATATATATATATATATATATATATATATATATATATATATATATATATATATATATATATATATATATATATATATATATATATATATATATATATTTATATTTTCATTTCGAAATATAAATTTGAAATATTTATTTAACAATATATAGTTTTTCAAAACTAATTATATTCAAAACTTATATATTTTGAAATCGTTTAATTAATAAGAAGTATTATTTCATAACATTTGTATTTTAAAGCTTAAAATTGATATAAATCATATATTAAAAATCATTTTATTACAAAGGTTATAGTAGTAGAAGTTGTTATATCATAATATGTTCTTAATAATAAAAGTCTATTATATCGAAAAATGTTTTCGTTTAAGAAAGTAAAATTGTAACATCTCGTCTTTTTCCGTTTACTTTCTGTTATACTATTTTAAAGTCCGTTATATAATTATAACATCTTCTGTTAAAATGTGTTTTAAAATATTTCTTTTAGGTAATTCACGCACTCGCTTTTAAACTTGAGGGACTAAACTTGCCAAGAGACCAAAGATTTGACTAGGTCAACTAGTCAAACCTTTCTCCTCCACTAACTCATTTATATCCTCTTTTTCTTTTTGATACTTCCAAATCCTCTCAACATTCAATCAAAGATTCATCATCTATTCAAGATCTAGCAAGCATTAATTCAAACAAATTACATATTTGGAATCCTTGCATCTTCCTCTTCAAATCCATACCAACTTTATTGCATTTGGGTAACTTTCTAAAAACACTAGATTTTGTGTTCTTGATGTTTTAATTTATAGAAGTGTTAATTAGTGTCTATGGCTCAAGTCTAACATGAATATATGATTTGTATGCTTGTTCTTGTCATTTTGATGTAACTAGCTTAAACTTAAAATGGGTGTGCTTAATCTTAAGTTTTGGTGGATCATATGTTGTTAGATGTTAAAAGTGCATGTATTAAATGTGTTACTAGCATCACTAGCTTCAATTTGGTATGTAAGTTGACTTGGAAAAGCCTCATTAACATTATTAAGGATTTTATGATTGTTGGTTAGGGTTTGGTAGCCTTGAATCTGATTTTTGATGCATTAAAAGCCTTGCAATGATGTTTGTAAGTGTTTATTAGTATTGTATGAGTAATTATATACGAAACGACATATTATATGTGTGTAGTAAGTTCCCGAATCATCTTATGCGTTTTACGAACTTGAAACCTTGATAACGAGCTTTAAATGATCAATCAACGAGAACTCGATTATTGTAAATGATGTTTTTGTTTGATGAAAAGTGTTTATTTGTATTTCTTGTTAAATTAACTTTCCAACGATATAAGATACGTGTTTTGAATGTTTACGGTTCAATAGTTATGGTTGTTTGAAGTTGGATTCGTGCATTAAGTGTTAAAACTGCCCAGAATTGCTGAACAGATACATGGAGCGGCGCTCCAAACCTTGATGTCCAAAAGTTCACTTTTTCCTTTAATTCTAACTATGCTACGCACCTCCGATTAACATGAAACTTGTTCTAACATGCTCATATATGATTAAAAACCTCAGAAAAATAGTTCGGGACCCGACTCGAACGTGTTGACTTTTTCGTTGACTTTGACTTGACCAAAGTTGACTTTTCTCCAAACTTAACCAAATACTTATGCAATCATTCTAACGTGCTTTTATACTTGTTCCTTGCATGAAACTTGACAATTTGATTCACATGCTATAATAATCGAGTCGTAACGAGCCATAGGACTAATTGAACACTTTGACCAACCGTGTTTATCGATATTGATACAACCTATTTGTTTAGGTCGAGACTAGCATTCTTTCTTGCACACGTTTACTTGTGAAGTACTTTATTACTCGTGCACTCAAGGTGAGATCATAGTCCCACTTTTACTCTTTTATACTTAATTTTGGGATGAGAAAAACATAACGTTTCGTTTAATAAAGTGAACACAAGTACGAAAACAAACATTCTACGTATGAGTTAGAACAAAATCCTCAATTCGATTATCATTAGTTACACTTGCCGGGTGTAAGCGAGAACTTATATTGTATGGCCATATGGGATTGACAAACCCTCATTCGAACGGTTCGCTACCGTTATGCGGATGAAATATATTTTCGAGAAACAGTGTATGTTCTAACACTATTTGTGATAGGGTAACATTAGTTAAGCCTTGATAATTGGGTGCTCGTGATAACAACTTTTAGAATGTTCTTACTATTACTTCAACGTTATAAATCTTGTGGTTCAACTTACTTACGTACTCACTTACTAAACCTATGATTTCGCCAACGTTTTCGTTGATAGATTTTCTATGTTTTTCTCAGGTCTTTGAACGATATGCGTTACATGCTTCCGCTCACTATTTTGATATTTGCTTGGATGTCGAGTATGAAAGGACCCGTTCATATACAATATAAACGATTTACAATAGTTGATTACATCGCGAGGTATTTGACCTCTATATGATACATTTTATAAACATTGCATTTGTTTTAAAAAGACAAACTTTCTTTACATCGAAAATTGTCAGACATGCATACCATTTCGTAATATCCACTGTCCAACTATAAATTAACTTAATAATAATCTTTGATGAACTCAATGACTCGAATGCAACGTTTGATGAACTCAATGACTCGAATGCAACGTTCTCGAAATATGCTATGAAAGACTCCAAGTAATATCTTAAAAATGAGCAAACGCATAGCGGAAGATTTCTTTCAATCCTGAGAATAAACATGCTTTAAAGTGTCAACCAAAAGGTTGGTGAGTTCATTAGTTTATCATAATCATTCATTTTCATCATTTTAATAGACCACAAGATTTTCATTTCTCATAAATATACGTCTCATGCATAGAGACAAAAATAATCATTCATATGGATTGAACACCTGGTAACCGACATTAACAAGATGCATATAAGAATATCCCCTATCATTCCAGGAAATCCTTCGGACATGATAAAAACAACATCGAAGTACTAAAGCATCCGGTACTTTGGATGGGGTTCGTTAGGCCCAATAGATCTATCTTTAGGATTCGCGTCAATTAGTAGACTGGTTTACTAATTCTTAGGTTACCAAGTAAAAGGAGCATATTCGGCTTCGATCATTCAACCATATAATGTAGTTTCGATTACTTGTGTCTATCTCGTAAAACATTTATAAAAATTGCGCATGTATTCTCAGCCCAAAAATATATAGGGTAAAAAGGCAAATGAAACTCACAATACTGTATTTTGTAGTAAAAATACATATGACGAAACTGAACAATGCAGGGTTGGCCTTGGATTCACGAACCTATATCATTTGTATATATATTAACACATATAATTGTAATCAAACAAATTTATATATATATTTATTAGCATTATCATTTTATATTAACAACTTGTATGTTTCATAAATGTATTCATTTTATGTACTTTAAATAAATAAAAATATAGTTAAATTATATGTATTAAGTATAGTTTTATATAACTAATAGTTACTTAATAAAATAATATTAATGTTAAAAATAATAATAATAATGATAATAAAAATAATAATGATAATGATAATAATAATACTAATAATAATAATAATTATGATAATAATAACTTTACTACTAATGATAATAATAATGATAATAATAATAATAAAAGTAGTAATAATAATAATAATAATAATAATAATAATAATAATGATAATGATAATGATATTACTAATACTAACAATAATGATAATAATATTAATTGTATGAATGATACTAATAATTATATTTTTAATAGTTGTAATAATCTAATAACAATAATAATTAATAATAATAACAATAATAATAATAATATTAAGTATTCTACCTTTAAAAGCTTTCCCAAAAAAATGCCACAAACCGGGCTCGAACCCCAACCTCTCCTTACACGCAAACACCCCTAACCATCCTTCTATTTCTTTTTATCTGAAGTAGTACCCCGGGTTAATTATATAACCTATATCTATATGTATCTATTTTATTCTTCATAAATTAATTATCATCTTCCTTCATGGTTACCATCATAACTCGCTATCCTTATAATCATACCATAATCTTGATCATCTCGTCATCATTCATTGATATGTATCATCACCAACATATTTTATCATCAATCGTACATCATTTCATATACGTTTTCTATCACCTAATAAAGATTGGGTTTGGCCCAAAAAAACTTCCATAAGTTTGCACCAGTCCACCTGAAATAAATTCGGCCCAATAACAAACTAAATTATTGGCCCACTAGATTTAGAGGATATCACGATATAGGTTTGCAGCTAAATTCTGGTATAAAGGAATTCAGGAACAGGAACAAGAACAAATTAATAACGGTAAAGAGTGTAGCAGGTTGTGATGGTTTAATGATAATGGTCAATTAAAACAGGAAGAAAAACAAACGTAACAACAACGGTTTACATGGATTCAATGGTTTCATGGTATTTGTTTGGGTTTGATTATAACAGAAGATAGTAATGGAAGTAGCAACAACGAAAAAGGGAGATGGTGATCGAAGTGGTGGTGTTTTGCGTTGGCTGTGGTGGTATTTTGGGTGTCGACCATCATAGAACGAAAGAGGACAAAAGCAGATAGTAACTGTAGCAGCAACCGTGAGTTGTAGGTAGGGGTACGGTTGGTTTAGCAGTGGTATTTTGATGGTGGTGATGTTTGTGGTGGTTAATGGTTATGGTGAGTTCAAGAGAAGAGAAAAAAACTATATAAGAGAGGGAGAGAGATTTGATGGCGGTTTGTTCATGGTGTTGATCGACAAGGTGGTTATAGTAACCTTGTCGACGGTAGAAGAGGGAGTAGAAGATGGTGTCGGGTGTTGTGTGTTATGAATGCAGTGAATGTATATGTATAGATATATAAGGAGAAAGAGGTGGATTTAATTTGATGTAACAGGGGTGTTGTTTAGGTGATAGAAGTGGTTAATGTTTCGATCATTTTATATAATATGAATTAACTGAAATGTGTAATCTCTCTTCAGGTTACTATATATATTAATATGCACGTAAGTATCTATAAAGTTAAAATAACAAAAGTAATATATAAAAAGAAAAGGAAACACCCACGTTGAGAAACAATAATATGAATTAGCCGCCTTCAATTTGTTGCATTGTGACTGTAATATCACGGATTAATATATATATAAAGTCTAGTACTATATAGATAGTGACGTGCATGATTGTATATTATCAAAAAGAAGAAAATGAAAAGCAATTTCTCCCTCAAACATGTGGACGTTTTTGAATGTGTCAAGTTTGAATCCAAAATGTTGGCCAATTGTAGATATCAATCCATCGTGGCCATGAAGTTGATAATAAGCAAAAACAAAAATGCCACATGTCCGGTAATTGATGATCTATCTAATATTACTTATAGTTAGTTAATGTTAAATACATATAATATGTTACAGAAATAATAATAATATTATATAATAAAGTAAAAGAAACATGCACTAATTTTGGTGGCAATTATTTTGGTGGGAGGTGTGTGTCGTCCATTTGCATAGAACACAAGCAGGAGAAATAGTCAAATAAATAGAAAAGAAGGAATCAATTCTAGATTTTGGTAGGATGTGAGGTTCTTAACATTGCTAACACGTACAAATATAATAATTTAATATAATAAAATAATATATTACATACAATCAAAGGAAGAAAAAAAATGTGTGAAAGGTTACAGTAAAAGTCATCCGTGAAACTAGTTTAAATCTTTGTGCCGACAGTTTTCACGGACTGTGTATCGTGCGAAATCAGTGGCGGATAAAAGTACACAGAAAAATCCCAAATTTTTACAGTAATTATATTTATTTATTTTAGTAATTATGGTATAAAATTTGATCATCAACTATCAAATAAAAATTACATTAATTATTCACTCCCAACCCCAAGTAAAATATAAAAAGTTTTAAAATTCAATAACTATGTCCTAAATATATTTTTAGTAAGCCTAAAGTTTATAGAACTCATTTTCGAATCACCGTTTATTTTAAAATCATATAAGTTTGAATTTAACATACTTAATATAACTAGGAACATCAATTGAATATTACAATCATTTAATATTTATTTTTAAAATACTTTATTTATATATATAGATATATTGTAGATAATAATTATTATAATATCCTATTTTTATTTTATTAATTTTAATAACAACAACATATAATACTTCAAATTATATTTCCAATTATTATTTATATATATATATATATATACATTTATATACACACATCTATTTACAATTAATTGTTCGTGAATCGTCAAAAGCAGTCGAAGGTCAATTGAATATATGAACATCGTTTCAAAATTTTTTAGACTCAACATTACATACTTGCTTATCGTATCGAAAACATATAAAGATTTAGTTTAAATTTGGTCGGAAATTCCCGGGTCGTCACAGTACCTACCCGTTAAAGAAATTTCGTCCCAAAATTTGAGTGAGGTGGTCATGGCTGACAATAAAAATGTTTTCATGACGAATATGAATTGATAAACATAGTTTTATCATCATCGAGTAATATGGATAAAACAATTCGATTATTCGAAGCGTACGAGTGAAACTATCACGAAAGATTGAGATAAGGTAATAGATATTCATCTTTACTTTTGATGTAGTCATGGTAGAATTTTGAAAATAAGGTGCGTCTTAACTTTTGACGTTGTCTTGGTTGAATTCCGGAATTCAAGGGATTTAAAGAAAATCTTCGAAATCTAAATGAGATATGATTCTTCGGTAAATGAGGAAATTAGGATCTCTTTAATTAAATGCGATAATCTGCCTCGATTTCCTTATTAGATATTTCACTATAAATTAACTTCTTCCGTTCTATTACTTTTACCACTCCTATACTAAATTCCCAAATTCAAAAGATTGTGAAAATGCTTAATCCAATTCTGATCCTTGTCCTTATCCTGACTATCGCAACAATCATTCTCCTTTTCCAACTTCCACCAGAGGAATCTGTTTACTTTTACTTCGCCCTTGGGGTTATAGTATTTTTAATTCTCCCGTGTCTTTATGTTGCGATAAACATTGATATACACGGTTTGTAATTTATGTGTTGTTATCGGGCTTTATATTCTCCTTTATATTTTGGAGTTTCATACTTTTGTTTTCTCTTCCCGATTTTAAGTCAAGCGAAAAATGGTCCAGAATTCGTAGGTATAGAGTTTCGAATGAACATGACTAATGTTCTAAGAGAGAAATTGTAATAGCACGATCTTGATTGGTTAAGTTACCAGAATTCAAGAGAAAAGATAGAATTATCAGGAAAATATGTTCTTGATATGTTTGAAGATTAGATAGAATGCAAGAGTCGTGTAACATGGCACATGATGACGTTATGGTCTGTGAATCATCACGTTTCATTAGAAACTCAGCATGACTTACTGTAATATGATCACGTTGATCAAGTGTCACTATATTATACTAATTCATGCTTCAGTTCCCAACACTACTTCAAAATCATTCATAATTTTAATTTGAAATTTTCAGAATTTAGAAACTAAAATAGTTTCCTTTTATGACATAACACAGATAGCGCAAAGAGATAAATAATATCGGGCAAGAATATTTATGAAAATATCTTCAGAAATATCGAAGATATTTATGATGATATTTTAGAATTTTTAAGTTCGATGGTTGATGAAGAAAAATTTTCCATAAGATTTAACATGACTTCGGAGCAAGATATTCTCCAAAGATTTCAACGGATCCATAATTATCTGGATTCTTTGAATATAGGGTATGATCCTTGTATTTGTCCTTGATCTCCTTCGTGGTTAGCTCAATCCGTTTTCCAGTTCCAATTTTTCTGAGCTTTTTCAACATACTATTCTTTACCATCAAACTTCCGATGGTTAAGGCCGTTTACGGTTGTCTACAGTTTCTGCTGCTTCATTCAGCTTTTTCAACATTCAGATTATTGATTTGTAGACTGAGTGCTTTTTAGAATTTCAGAATGAAAGATCATAATTCTAAGAGATAAATGTTATACATATAACTGTTGATGTAGATATGCTGTGAGTTTTCGAATACTGATTGCTGATTCCCGGTAATTGGTATGACAGTTCTCGTTACATGATGCGGATTAGTATATGATAGAGTTTCAATGAATATAATAATTTTTCAAAAATTCAAAGATCAATGAAATTGCTGGTAAGTTTACTGCTAATGTGGTGGACTATAAACGGTTCCCCGGTAACGATGACGAAAGGCAAACTTAAATATCAAAGTTATAATAAGACCAATCCGGATGAAAAGTCGAAGTTGACTTTCTAAAGCTATGATAAAACTGGCTATTTTGAAAAGGAATTGCAAAGTTATTTTCAGTAATAACAATGCCAGAGGAGCTAGCACAGATACGTGTTAAACGTTTACTCAAGTTCTGAATGTTTTCAGGTGCATAACTATATGCATCAATCTCTTCTTCCATAGATGAAGTGTGATTGGTTCATCTTCTCGATTGAGGTGTTTTCAAGAATCATGAAAGGTTTGAACGCAGATTGTAATTATCAAGTTACAAATGAGGTTTAAGATGAAATCAAGTGGTAAACTTGAAGAATTGTTTAGTTTCATATGTTATAATCAATATTTTAATTCATTTTAATTGTCCAATGTTGGTAGTCCTCAGTTGATAGTCCACAGTTAACAGTTCAATAATTCATATATAGTTTAATATATTATATTCGAATTAATTAATACGTGTCGTGACTCGTGTACATGTCTCAGACTCGATCACAACTCAAAGTATATATATTATTATAGAATCAACCTCAACCCTGTATAGCTAACTCGATCATTACTGCATATAGAGTGTCTATGGTTATTCCAAATAATATATATAGATGCGTCGATATGATATGTCAAAACCTTGTATACGTGTTCCGATATTTAAAGTGTGTAAAATAAATAACAGAAATTAAATGACGATAAATAAAATTGCGAGAATATAAATTGCGATAATTAAATTGCGATAAATAAAATGTAATCATTTAGCTAGGAACTGTTAGCTAGGAACAGTTAGCGTGGAATCTTAACAAAATTTTTCATAGTTAATTTGTTTGTTTCTAACAAATATTATTGTGTCCAATTTTTTCTTCATTATGCCACTTGTTGGATTCTGATAGGTCAAAATCCAAATATGAAATTGAATGAAATTGGTTATTCTGCGGTGAACGGATACGTATATCGGTGGTTGTAAATAGGATAGTAAATGACTGTTGAATCAGTTTGGAAGAATGTACTGTGTAACTTATTAATGTGAAATTTAAATATTTCTCGGGTATTACCTACCCGTTAAATTGTTTTCACCATTAACAGTTTGTACAAAAGAATTTTTAATTACAATCTTTATGAAAACATATATACATATATATTTTCTTCAGATGTAATATAGATTTAATGAGTCAATGTGATATTAAACTCATTTGTTTTACCGTTAAAACAAGAATATATAATCTCTAGAACATTAGAGATTACATAATCGTCATGTCGTACTAAGATAAATAATGTAGAACGTCATGTAGAACGATGATTATGCTCGAGGTATAGATTGCGATGTTGAGGCGTGGATTGTTGATGGTACTGGTGATGTTATTGATGGTACTGTTGGTGCCGGTGATGTTGTTGAAGCTGGTAAATTTTGCACCATATTCTCCAAATTGATTACTCGAGCGCGAAGTTTGTTGACTTCTTCTATTACTATGGGATGATTGTCGGTTGGAACGAGCGAATGAATATGGTTTAGAATCTGAGATATTATGTAATCATGAAGAGATATTCGAGAAATGAGGGTGAAAATGATATTTCGGACTGGTTCACCGGTAAGTGCATCAGGTTCTTCGCCAATAGGTGAATTTTGTTGATGGAAAGGATCACCTTCTTTTTGTCTCCAATGATTAAGTAGGCTACGAACCCATCAGATGAATTGGTTGATTCATTCTGGTAACACTGCTTTCGGAGCTTAGGTGAAACTCCATATCGGAATAGCTGTCGGAATCCGAGGAATTCGAACTGGTTGAGGGATTCATCTCGTACGATCAGATGAAGGATTTTTTGATAAGAAATAGATTATAAGATGTAGATTAGTACCCTGCAATACATAATTTAAATATGCATATATAATACTAAAATCCCATAAGTTACGGAGAAATCTACGGAAGCTGTCAGGCAAAGGTAACAATAACAGATACGCTAAGATATGAATTTATCTATACACTGTCTATGAAATAGAGGCAGTAAGACGTGTCTAGACTTTAAGGACGATAAGCAAATAATTTTTCGACACTAAATGATAAGCAAAACTTTTGACATGCAGACACGGTCGAAGTCCAGACCCACTAATGCATCTAAACAACTATCAGTTAGACACACTAATGCAAGACCTGGTTTGCTAAGACCACTGCTCTGATACCAACTGAAAGGACCCATTCATATACATTATAAACGATTCACAATAGTTGATTACATCGCGAGGTATTTGACCTCTATATGATACATTTTACAAACATTGCATATGTTTTAAAAAGACAAACTTTCTTTACATCGAAAATTGTCAGACATGCATACCATTTCATAATATCCACTATCCAACTATAAATTAACTTAATAATAATCTTTGATGAACTCAATGACTCGAATGCAACGTTCTCGAAATATGCTATGAAAGACTCCAAGTAATATCTTAAAAATGAGCAAACGCACAGCTGAAGATTTCTTTCAATCCCGAGAATAAACATGCTTTAAAGTGTCAACCAAAAGGTTGGTGAGTTCATTAGTTTATCATAATCATTCATTTTCATCATTTTAATAGACCACAAGATTTTCATTTCTCATAAATATACGTCCCATGCATAGAGACAAAAATAATCATTCATATGGATTGAACACCTGGTAACCGACATTAACAAGATGCATATAAGAATATCCCCTATCAATCCGGGAAATCCTTCGGACATGATAAAAACAACATCGAAGTACTAAAGCATCCGGTACTTTGGATGGGGTTCGTTAGGCCCAATAGATCTATCTTTAGGATTCGCGTCAATTAGTAGACTGGTTTACTAATTCTTAGGTTACCAAGTAAAAAGGGCATATTCGGCTTCGATCATTCAACCATATAATGTAGTTTCAATTACTTGTGTCTATCTCGTAAAATATTTATAAAAATTGCGCATGTATTCTCAGCCCAAAAATATATAGGGTAAAAAGGCAAATGAAACTCACAATACTGTATTTTGTAGTAAAAATACATATGACGAAACTGAACAATGCAGGGTTGGCCTTGGATTCACGAACCTATATCATTTGTATATATATTAACACATATAATTGTAATCAAACAAATTTATATATATATTTATTAGAATTATCATTTTATATTAATAACTTGTATGTTTCATTAATGTATTCATTTTATGTACTTTAAATAAATAAAAATATAGTTATATTATATGTATTAAGTATAGTTTTATATAACTAATAGTTACTTGATAAAATAATATTAATGTTAAAAATAAAAATAATAATGATAATAAAAATAATAATGATAATAATAATACTAATAATAATAATAACTATGATAATAATAACTTTACTACTAATGATAATAATAATGATAATAATAATAATAATAATAATAATAATAATAATAATAATAATAATAATAACAATAATAATAATAATAATAATAATAATAATAATAATAATAATAATAATAATAATAATAATAATAATAATAATAATAATAATAATAATAATAATAATGATAATAATGATAATGATATTACTAATACTAACAATAATGATAATAATATTAATTGTATGAATGATACTAATAATTATATTTTTAATAGTTGTAATAATCTAATAACAATAATAATTAATAATAATAACAATAATAATAATATTAAGTATTCTACCTTTAAAAGCTTTCCCAAAAAAAAATGCCACAAACCGGGCTCGAACCCCAACCTCTCCTTACACGCAAACACCCCTAACCATCCTTCTATTTCTTTTTATCTGAATTAGTACCCCGGGTTAATTGTATAACCTATATCTATATGTATCTATTTTATTCTTCATAAATTAATTATCATCTTCCTTCATGGTTACCATCATAACTCGCTATCCTTATAATCATACCATAATCTTGATCATCTCATCATCATTCATTGATATGTATCATCACCAACATGTTTTATCATCAATCGTACATCATTTCATATACGTTTTCTATCACCTAATAAAGATTGGGTTTGGCCCAACAAAACTTCCATAAGTTTGCACCAGTCCACCTGAAATAAATTCGGCCCAATAACAAACTAAATTATCGGCCCACTAGATTTAGAGGATATCACGATATAGGTTTGCAGCTAAATTCTGGTATAAAGGAATTCAGGAACAAGAACAAGAACAAATTAATAACGGTAAAGAGTGCAGCAGGTTGCGATGGTTTAATGATAATGGTCGATTAAAACAGGAAGAAAAACAAATGTAGCAACAACGGTTTACATGGATTTAATGGTTTCATGGTATTTGTTTGGGTTTGATTATAACAGAAGATAGTAATGGGAGTAGCAGCAACGAAAAATGGAGATGGTGATCGAAGTGGTGGTGTTTTGCGTTGGCTGTGGTGGTATTTTGGGTGTCGACCTTCATAGAACGAAAGAGGACAAAAGCAGATAGTAACTGTAGTAGCAACCGTGAGTTGTAGGTAGGGGTACGGTTGGTTTAGCAGTGGTATTTTGATGGTGGTGATGTTTGTGGTGGTTAATGGTTATGGTGAGTTCAAGAGAAGAGAAAAAAACTATATAAGAGAGGGAGAGAGATTTGTTGGCGGCTTGTTCATGGTGTTGATCGACAAGGTGGTTATAGTAACCTTGTCGATGGTGGAAGAGGGAGTAGAAGATGGTGTCAGGTGTTGTGTGTTATGAATGCAGTGAATGTATATGTATAGATATATAAGGAGAAAGAGGTGGATTTAATTTGAGGTAACAGGGGTGTTGTTTAGGTGATAGAAGTGGTTAATGTTTCGATCATTTTATATAATATGAATTAACTGAAATGTGTAATCTCTCTTCAGGTTACTATATATATTAATATGCAAGTATCTATAAAGTTAAAATAACAAAAGTAATATATAAAAAGAAAAAGAAACACCCACATTGAGAAACAATAATATGAATTAGCCGCCTTCAATTTATTGCATTGTGACTATAATATCACGGATTAATATATATAAAGTCTAGTACTATATAGATAGTGACGTGCATGATTGTATATTATCAAAAAGAAGAAAATGAAAAGCAATTTCTCCCTCAAACATGTGGACGTTTTTGAATGTGTCAAGTTGGAATCCAAAATGTTGGCCAATTGTAGATATCAATCCATCGTGGCCATGAAGCTGATAATAAGCAAAAACAAAAACGCCACCTGTCCAGTAATTGATGATCTATCTAATATTACTTATAGTTAGTTAATGTTAAATACATATAATATGTTACAGAAATAATAATAATATTATATAATAAAGTAAAAGAAGCATGCACTAATTTTGGTGGCAATTATTTTGGTGGGGGGTGTGTGTCGTCCATTTGCATAGAACACAAGCAGGAGAAATAGTCAAATAAATAGAAAAGAAGGAATCAATTCTAGATTTTGGTAGGATGTGAGGTTCTTAACATTGCTAACACGTACAAATATAATAATTTAATATAATAAAATAATATATTACATACAATCAAAGAAAGAAAAAAAATGTGTGAAAGGTTACAGTAAAAGTCATCCGTGAAACTAGTTTAAATCTTTGTGCCGACAGTTTTCACGGACTGTGTATCGTGCGAAATCAGTGGCGGATAAATGTACACAGAAAAATCCCAAATTTTTAGAGTAATTATATTTATTTATTTTAGTAATTATGGTATAAAATTCGGTCATCAACTATCAAATAAAAATTACATTAATTATTCACTCCTAACCCCAAGTAAAATATAAAAAGTTTTAAAATTCAATAACTAGGTCCTAAATATATTTTTAGTAAGCCTAAAGTTTATAGAACTCATTTTCGAATCACCGTTTATTTTAAAATCATATAAGTTTGAATTTAACATACTTAATATCACTAGGAACATCAATTGAATATTACAATCATTTAATATTTATTTTTAAAATACTTTATTTATATATATAGATATATTGTAGATAATAATTATTATAATATCCTATTTTTATTTTATTAATTTTTATAACAATAACATATAATACTTCAAATTATATTTCCAATTATTATTTATATATATATATATACATTTATATACACACATCTATTTACAATTAATTGTTCGTGAATCGTTAAAAGCAGTCGAAGGTCAATTGAATATATGAACATCGTTTCAAAAAATTTTAGACTCAACATTACATACCTTGCTTATCGTATCGAAAACATATAAAGATTTAGTTTAAATTTGGTCGGAAATTCCCGGGTCGTCACAGTACCTACCCGTTAAAGAAATTTCGTCCCGAAATTTGAGTGAGGTGGTCATGGCTGACAATAAAAATGTTTTCATGACGAATATGAATTGATAAACATAGTTTTATCATCATCGAGTAATATGGATAAAACAATTCGATTATTCGAAGCGTACGAGTGAAACTATCACGAAAGATTGAGATAAGGTAATAGATATTCATCTTTACTTTTGATGTAGTCATGGTAGAATTTTGAAAATAAGGTGCGTCTTAACTTTTGACGTTGTCTTGGTTGAATTCCGGAATTCAAGGGATTTAAAGAAAATCTTCAAAATCTAAATGAGATATGATTCTTCGGTAAATGAGGAAATTAGGATCTCTTTAATTAAATGCGATAATCTGCCTCGATTTCCTTATTAGATATTTCACTATAAATTAACTTCTTCCGTTCTATTACTTTTACCACTCCTATACTAAATTCCCAAATTCAAAAGATTGTGAAAATGCTTAATCCAGTTCTGATCCTTGTCCTTATCCTGACTATCGCAACAATCATTCTCCTTTTCCAACTTCCACCAGAGGAATCTGTTTACTTTTACTTCGCCCTTGGGGTTATAGTATTTTTAATTCTCCCGTGTCTTTATGTTGCGATAAACATTGATATACACGGTTTGTAATTTATGTGTTGTTATCGGGCTTTATATTCTACCTTATATTTTGGAGTTTCATACTTTTGTTTTCTCTTCCCGATTTTAAGTCAAGCGAAAAATGGTCCAGAATTCGTAGGTATAGAGTTTCGAATGAACATGACTAATGTTCTAAGAGAGAAATTGTAATAGCACGATCTTAATTGGTTAAGGTACCAGAATTCAAGAGAAAAGATAGAATTATCAGGAAAATATGTTCTTGATATGTTTGAAGATTAGATAGAATGTAAGAGTCGTATAACATGGCACATGATGACGTTATGGTCTGTGAATCATCACGTTTCATTAGAAACTCAGCATGACTTACTGTAATATGATCACGTTGATCAAGTGTCACTATATTATACTAATTCATGCTTCAGTTCCCAACACTACTTCAAAATCATTCATAATTTTAATTTGAAATTTTCAGAATTTAGAAACTAAAATAGTTTCCTTTTATGACATAACACAGATAGCTCAAAGAGATAAATAATATCGGGCAAGAATATTTATGAAAATATCTTCAGAAATATCGAAGATATTTATGATGATATTTTAGAATTTTTAAGTTCGATGGTTGATGAAGAAAAATTTTCCATAAGATTTAACATGACTTCGGAGCAAGATATTCTCCAAAGATTTCAACGGATCCATAATTATCTGGATTCTTTGAATATAGGGTATGATCCTTGTATTTGTCCTTGATCTGCTTCGTGGTTAGCTCAATCCGTTTTCCAGTTCCAATTTTTCTGAGCTTTTTCAACATACTATTCTTTACCATCAAACTTCCGACGGTTAAGGCCGTTTACGGTTGTCTACAGTTTCTGCTGCTTCATTCAGCTTTTTCAACATTCAGATTATTGATTTGTAGACTGAGTGCTTTTTAGAATTTCAGAATGAAAGATCATAATTCTAAGAGATAAATTTTATACATATAACTGTTGATGTAGATATGCTGTGACTTTTCGAATACTGATTGCTGATTCCCGGTAATTGGTATGACAGTTCTCGTTACATGATGCGGATTAGTATATGATAGAGTTTCAATGAATATAATAATTTTTCAAAAAGTCAAAGATCAATGAAATTGCTGGTAAGTTTACTGCTAATGTGGTGGACTATAAACGGTTCCCCGGTAACGATGACGAAAGGCAAACTTAAATATCAAAGTTATAATAAGACCAATCCGGATGAAAAGTCGAAGTTGACTTGCTAAAGCTGTGATAAAACTGGCTATTTTGAAAAGGAATTGCAAAGTTATTTTCAGTAATAACAATGCCAGAGGAGCTAGCACAGATACGTGTTAAACGTTTACTCAAGTTCTGAATGTTTTCAGGTGCATAACTATATGCATCAATCTCTTCTTCCATAGATGAAGTACGGTTGGTTCATCTTCTCGATTGAGGTGTTTTCAAGAATCATGAAAGGTTTGAACGCAGATTGTAATTGTCAAGTTACTAATGAGGTTTAAGATGAAATCAAGTGGTAAACTTGAAGAATTGTTTAGTTTTATATGTTATAATCAATATTTTAATTCATTTTAATTGTCCAATGTTGGTAGTCCTCAGTTGATAGTCCACAGTTAACAGTTCAATAATTCATATATAGTTTAATATATTATATTCGAATTAATTAATACGTGTCGTGACCCGTGTACATGTCTCAGACTCGATCACAACTTAAAGTATATATATTATTATAGAATCAATCTCAACCCTGTATAGCTAACTCGATCATTACTGCATATAGAGTGTCTATGGTTATTCCAAATAATATATATAGATGCGTCGATATGATATGCCAAAACCTTGTATACGTGTTCCAACATTGGTGTCAACCCCGAGTCATAGGGTACATTAGTGAGTCTAGACTACAACCGGCATATAGACCTGAAGTAGGAATTACTTGACTACTTGTGCATTTATACTCGAACTTTTCTATTCATACCTAACTCTTATTCCATCTTAATATCACGTTGTTTAATTTGATTGACACGACACCTTGACTATATGAAATAATGTTGAATGCACATATTAATCAGGGTAATATAATTTCTGAGATTATATTACGTTGACACATATGAATGTTCCGACATTATGACATAAAGAATTTAAGGCGAGTCAAGGAAAATTTTCTCTCTATCCTTATTCTATATCATGATTAGTATTATTGAGAATACTAATCAACGGTATTCTTGTGTTTTAAAGGAACAATGCCTCCTCGCCGTGTACCAAGCAATGAAACTCCCGAACAAGTTCTTCAACGAATGATAGCCACCGCCGTAGATGCAGCCATGGCCGGTCACTCATCTAACAACAACAACAATAACAACAACCACAATAACAACAACAACAATGGAGCCGGTAATTCAAATGAGGGATGCTCCTATAAAGCTTTCATGGGGTGCAAACCTCACACTTTCAATGGAACCGGAGGACCGGTTGTGCTCACCTGATGGTTTGAGCAAACGGAATCCGTCTTTAGCATAAGCGGTTGTCGGGACCAAGACAAGGTCAAGTACTCCACTCACAATTTCGCCGGTGTCGTGCTCACTTGGTGGAACACCTATGCACAATCGGTTGGTACCGAAGAAGCCCACACCCTCTCTTGGGCCGATTTAAGGGAAAAGATGATCATCGAATATTTTCCTCGTGAAGAAACCCGAAGGCACGAACAAGAGCTAAGAACTTTAAAAGCGGTCGGAAACGATCTCAAGGCCTATAATCAACGATTTCCTGAACTAGCCTTGATGTGCCCAAACCTTGTGAACCCCGAGTCTTTAAGGATTGAACTTTACATGGATGGTCTTCCAAAGAGCATCAAATACGGAGTAATGTCATACAAACCCACTAATCATCAAGAAGCTTTGAATATGGCCCGCAATTTGATAGAAACGATGGATGAAATCGTAGTACCAGCACCTAAGTCCGAGGATAAGTCGGGTGGTAACAAAAGAAAATGGGAAGCCACTCCATCAAACAACAACAACAACAACAACAACAACTTCACCAAAAAGCCTTTCACTCCCGATGGCAAGAAAAGTTATGCCGGAACCAAGCCTTTTTGCAACAAATGCCACACGCATCATTTTGGTGAATGTGGCACGCTAACTTGCCACCGGTGCCAAGGAATTGGTCATATGGCCAAAGATTGTAGAAACGCCGCCCCCGCCGCTCAAAGGGAGCCCAATGCACCAAAGGCGGTCACTTGTTACGGATGTGGCCAACAAGGTCATTATAGAAATGCATGCCCAAAGAAGAAAGCTAACCCCAATACACGCGGCTAAGCTTTCAACATCAACATCGAGGAAGCCCGAGATGAACATGAACTAGTTACGGGTACGTTTCTTCTCAACTACACTTATTTTACTTGTTTATTCGATTCGGGTGCCGACAAGAGTTTTGTATCCAAGACTTCGACTCATATTTTTTGCGCTCCACCACTCCCCCTAGATACTACTTATACCATGAAGTGGCCAACGGGAAACTATTAAATGTCGAAAAATATTATCGGGGGTGTACGTTAAACTTATGGGGTAAAGAGTTTGAAATTGACTTGATACCTATGGAACTAGGGAGTTTCGATGTAATAATTGGTATGAATTGGTTGGCAAAAACAAAATCTCACATCCTTTGTGATCTTAATGCAATCCAAATTCCTATCGAGAATGGTGAACCCTTGATTGTCTATGGCGATAAGAGTTGCACCGGACTCAACCTCGTTTCGTGCCTTAAAGTTGAAAAATTACTTCGTAAAGGTTGTTTCGCGATCCTAGCCCACGTTAAGAAAGTCGAGACCGATGAGAAGCATATTGATGATGTGCCAATTGTTCGTGACTTTTTTGATGTATTTCCCGACGAATTGCCGGGTCTTCCACCTCATCGATCGGTTGAATTCCAAATCGATCTTATTCCGGGAGCTGCGCCCGTAGCACGTGCACCATATAGACTTGCTCCATCCGAAATACAAGAATTGCAAAGTCAAATCCAAGAACTATTTGACCGTGGTTTTATCCAACCTAGGCATTCATCATGGGGCGCTCCGATTTTGTTCGTTAAGAAGAAAGATGGACCCTACGAATGTGCATTTATTATTGTGAACTAAATAAATTGACGGTTAGGAACCGATATCCTCTTCCGCGCATTGACAACCTCTTTGATCAACTACAAGGGTCTTGTGTATATTCAAAAATCGATCTCCGCTCGGGTTATCATCAATTAAGGGTTAAGGGGGAAGATGTCTCCAAAACTGCTTTTCGGACTCGTTATGGTAGTTATGAATTCCTTTTCATGCCATTTGGTCTCACTAACACACCGGCGGTGTTCATGGATCTTATGAACTGCGTGTGCAAACCGTATCTCGACAAGTTTGTTATTGTATTCATCGATGATATCTTGGTCTATTCTAAAAGCGAAGAAGAGCACGAACAACACATTCGACCTGTGCTTGAACTCCTTAGACAAGAACGACTCTATGCCAAATTCTCCAAGTGCGAATTTTGGTTGAAGGAAGTTCAATTTCTTGGTCATGTTGTAAGCGATCAAGGTATTAAGGTCGATCCCTCAAAAATTGAAGCCATTAGCAAATGGGAGACTCCTACTACTCCTACTCACATTCGTTAATTCTTGGGTCTCGCCGGGTATTATCGTAGGTTCATCGAAAAATTTTCTTTGGTTGCACGTCCTCTAACCTCGTTAACTCACAAGGGAAGGAAATTCATTTGGTCAACCAAACAAGAATCCGCGCTTCAAATCTTGAAGAAAAACTTAACCACCGCTCCTATCTTATCTCTCCCCGGGGGCAATGATGACTTTGTTGTATATTGAGATGCCTCGAAACATGGTTTTGGGTGCGTATTGATGCAACGAAAGAAGGTTATCTCTTCTGCATCATGACAATTGAAAATCCATGAATGGAACTACACTACACATGATCTCGAACTCACAGCCGTTGTCTTTGCACTAAAAATGTGGAGACATTATCTTTATGGGACCAAAAGTACCATCTTCACCGATCACAAAAGCCTTCAACACATCTTCGATCAAAAGCAACTAAACATGAGACAACGACGGTGGATTGAAACCTTAAACGACTACGATTGTGAGCTTCGTTACCATCACGGGAAGGCAAATGTAGTGGCTGATGCCTTAAGTCGTAAAGAAAGAGCGGTGCCTCTTCATGTCCGAGCCTTAAATATCACCATCCACACCAACCTCAATAACTAAATTCGTGTAGAAGATGAGGCTCTCAAGGATGAAAAAATCTCTCTCGAACGCTTGAACGACCTCACCTCTCGATTTGAAGTTAAGGAGACCGGACTCCGATATTTAGCCGGAAGAATTTGGGATATTTTAGACGAAGCCCATAAGTCAAGATATTCGATTCACCCCGGTGCCAACAAGATGTACCACGACCTCAAAGAACAATATTGGTGGCCGAACATTAAAAGGGACGTTACTACTTATGTTGGGAAGTGCCTAACTTGCTCCGAAGTCAAAGCCGAACATCAAAGACCGTCCGAATTGCTTCAACAACCCGAAATCCCGCAATGGAAGTGGGAAAGAATAACGATGGATTTTATTACAAAACTAACAAGAACGGCAAGCGGTTATGATACTATTTGGGTTATTGTTGACCGTCTCACCAAATCCGCACACTTCCTAGCCATGAAGGAAACCGACAAAATGGAGAAACTTGCACAACTTTACATTAAAGAGATCGTAGCCCGTCACAGTGTACCATTATCGATTATCTCAAACCGAGATGGCCGTTTTGTTTCTAGATTTTGGCGTACTTTACAAGAAGCGTTGGGAACGCGTTTAGACATGAGCACCGCATATCATCCACAAACCGATGGACAAAGCGAACACATAATTCAAACCTTAGAAGACATGCTACGAGCTTGCATTATCGATTTTGGAAAAGCTTGGGACAAGCACTTACCTCTCGCCGAATTCTCCTACAACAATAGTTATCACGCGAGTATTAATGCCGGACTATTTGAAGCGTTATATGGTCCCAAATGCCGTTCACCTCTTTGTTGGGCCGAAGTAGGCGACGCACAAATCACTGGACTTGAACTCATTCATGAAACAACCGAGAAGATCATTCAAATCCGAGATAGGCTTAGGACGGCCCGTAGTCGTCAAAAGAGCTATACCGACACTAGACGCAATGACCTCGAATTCCAAGTCAGTGACCGCGTGATGTTAAAAGTCGCACCTTGGAAAGGTGTAATCTGTTTCGGGAAAAGCGGGAAGCTAAATCCGCGGTATATTGGTCCTTTCAAAATCTTGGAGCGTGTTGGAACCGTTGCTTATCGTTTAGATCTTCCGCCTCAACTGAGCTCCGTTCATCCTACTTTCCATGTATCAAATTTAAAGAAGTGTTTTGCCGAACCCGAACTCGTCATCCCTCTCGAGGAGCTAACTATTGATGACAAACTACATTTTGTGGAAGAACCGGTTGAAATTGTAGACCACTTCATCAAAACGCTAAAACAAAGTCGAATCCTGATTGTCAAGGTTCGTTGGAATGCCAAAAGTGGACCCGAGTTTACTTGGAAAAGACAAGATCAAATGCAAAGGAAATACCCTCATTTATTCATGGATTTAGAAACGCAAGATCTCGAGGAGGAAACAACGACTACTACGCATACTTAAATTTCGGGACAAAATTTCTTTTAAGGAGTAGGTAATGTAACATCCCGTCTTTTTACGTTTACTTTCCGTTATATTATTTTAAAGTCCGTTATATAATTATAACATCTTCCGTTAAAATGCTTTTTAAAATATTTCGTTTAGGTAATTCACGCACCCGCTTTTAAACTTGAGGAACTAAACTTGCCAAGAGATTAAAGATTTGACTAGGGCAACTAGTCAAACCTTTCTCCTCTACTAACTCATTCATATCCTCTTTCTCTTTTTTATACTTCCAAATCCTCTCAACATTCAATCAAAGATTCATCATTTATTCAAAATCTAGCAAGCATCAATTCAAACAAATTACATATTTGGATTCCTTACATCTTCCTCTTCAAATCCATACCAACTTTATTGCATTTGGGTAACTTTCTAAAAACACTAGATTTTGTGTTCTTGATGTTTTTAACTTATAGAAGTGTTAATTAGTGTATATCGCTCAAGTCTAACATGAATATATGATTTGTATGCTTGTTCTTGTCATTTTAATGTAACTAGCTTAAACTTGAAATGGGTGTGCTTAATCTTGAGTTTTGGTGGATCATATGTTGTTAGATGTTAAAAGTGCATGTATTAAATGTGTTACTAGCATCACTAGCTTCAATTTGGTATGTAAGCTGACTTGGAAAAGCCTCATTAACATGATTAAGGATTTTATGATTGTTGGTTAGGGTTTGGTAGCCTTGAATGTGATTTTTGATGCATTAAAAGCCTTACAATGATGTTTGTAAGTGTTTAGTAGTATTGTATGAGTAATTATCTATGAAACGGCGTATTATATGTGTGTAGTAAGTTTCCGAATCATCTTATGCGTTTTACGAACTTGAAACCTTGATAACGAGCTTTAAATGATCAATCGACGAGAACTCGATTATTGTAAATGATGTTTTTGTTTGATGAAAAGTGTTTAGTTGTATTCCTTGTTAAATTACCTTTCCAACGATTTAAGATACGTGTTTTGAATGTTTACGGTTCAATAGTTATGGTTGTTTAAAGTTGGATTCGTGCAT
Source organism: Rutidosis leptorrhynchoides (assembly GCF_046630445.1). NCBI lineage: Eukaryota > Viridiplantae > Streptophyta > Magnoliopsida > Asterales > Asteraceae > Rutidosis > Rutidosis leptorrhynchoides. The sequence continues at coordinate 91,222,475 of NC_092343.1, read as the reverse complement.
TAAGTGTTAAAACTGCCCAGAATTGCTGAACAGATACATGGAGCGGCGCTCCATAACCTTGAGCGGCGCTCCAAATCTTTCTGTCCAAAAGTTCACTTTTTCGTTTAATTCTAACTATGCTACGCACCTCCGATTAACATGAAACTTGTTCTAACATGCTCATAAATGATTAAAAACCTCAAAAAAATAGTTCGGAACCCGACCCGAATGTGTTGACTTTTTCGTTGACTTTGACTTGACCAAAGTTGACTTTTGTCCAAACTTAACTAAATACCTATGCAATCATTCTAACATGCTTTTATACTTGTACCTTGCATGAAACTTGACAATTTGATTCACTTGCTATAATAATCGAGTCGCAACGAGCCATAGGACTAATTGAACACTTTGACCAACCGTGTTTACCGATATTGATACAACCTATTTATTTAGGTCGAGACTAGCATTCTTTCTTGCACACGTTTACTTGTGAAGTACTTTATTACTCGTGCACTCAAGGTGAGATGATAGTCCCACTTTTACTCTTTTATACTTACATTTGGGATGAGAAAAACATAACGTTTCGTTTAACAAAGTGAACACAAGTACGAAAACAAACATTCTACGTACGAGTTAGAACAAAATCCTAAATTCGATTATCATTAGTTACACTTTTCGGGTGTAAGCGAGAACTTATGTTGTATGGCCATACGGGTTTGGCAAACCCTCATTCGGACGGTTCGCTACCGTTATGCGAATGAAATTTATTTTTGAGAAACAGTGTATGTTCTAACACTATTTGTAATGGGGTAACGTTAGTTAAGCCTTGATAATTGGGTGCTCGTGATAACAACTTTTAGAATGTTCTTACTATTATTCAACGTTATAAATCTTGTGGTTCAACTTACTTACGTACTCACTTACTAAACCTATGATTTCATCAACGTTTTCGTTGACAGATTTTCTATGTTTTTCTCAGGTCTTTGAACGATATGTGTTACATGCTTCCTCTCACTATTTTGATACTTGCTTGGATGTCGAGTATACATGCAAACATGGAGCATCTTTTGACTTTATATTTAAACTGTGTCGCATATGTTTCATTTGTACGTAAAACGTTGTAACGTCACTAGTTGTTGAACTATTTTTGTAAACTTGAAACATCTATACATTTGAAATGAATGCAACATATTTTGGTCAAACGTCATTTTAAAGACTTATGATCACGTAATGGGACCTAAGTAGACGGCGCCGTCAATGACGATTTTGCTGGGTCGCTACAAAAATCATATATGAATCATAACAGGTTTCTAGTTTTTAACTTACAGTTTATTCATGACTCGTAGAGTTAAGTCTAAAGGATACTCAAACGTACGAAATCATTCCAATGTAAAACGTCGATATCTATATTCTAAATTATCTATATTCCATAGTATTTCTTTTCATATTAAATATTATGAAAGCTTTTAATTTTAGTAACAAAAGTCACGAGGATAATATTGTAAATTATGAATTGGAAATCAAACAGAAATCTCCACTAACCCTTGTCTAGTTCCCGTTACTTGACACTTTTGTTCTTACTTGTAAATCACTTTACCATATTCCGAATATCATTAAAAAGAATAGATTTCTTAAATCAATGTGGACCTCTCAACAGAGACTCGTAATCATACAATGTATCTGATAAATCAATCATTTGATATTATCTTCTAATTACATCGATAAACATATTGAACCAAATACGTTTATGTACAGTATTGTACCTAATACTTTGTTAATGTTTTCAAGTTATAGTATATACACATATACATATATAATCATATCCGTTCATTTAATGGTTCGTGAATCGTCGGAATTCAGTCAAGGTTAAATGAATATATGAACACAACTTAAAATTCTTGAGATTTAACTTAACAAACTTTGCTTATCGTGTCGGAAACACATAAAGATTAAAGTTTAATTTTGGTCGGAAATTTCCGGGTTGTCACAAATTAGC